>NC_135494.1:3430661-3764263 GCF_052094955.1 Ictidomys tridecemlineatus | reverse complement strand
ACTTAACTAATGCATTTATTTATGTATTTATTTTTTGGTCCTGGAGATTGGATCCAGGGGTGGTTGAGCATTAGCATGAATGCATTAGCAGCATTCATTTATTTATTTTTAAATTATTATTCTTTTTAAAAAAATTTTAGTGCAGGGTCTCATGGAGTTGCTTAGAGTCTCACTAAATGGTTGAGGCTGGCCTTGAACTTGTGATCCTCCAGCCTCAGCCTCCTGAGTTGCTGGGATTACAGGTGTGCACCACCATGCCTGCCTAAACCCAGGGCACTTACCCACTGAGCCCCATCCCCAGCCCTTTTTAAAATATTTTATTTAGAGACAGGGTCTTGCTGAGCTGCTTAAGGTTCATTAATTAATTAACCTCTTAATTGTTAAGCTGCTCGGGTCTCTCTTCTTCCTCCGGAGCCACCGTGACCAGAAGGAGGCTCATCCTTATGAGCCCCTCCAACCCGAATCGCCTCCACAAGCTGCATCGACAGAGGACCATCATTTAGCTAGAATCAACGTCGGGAGTTCTCCTAAGACACCTTAGGGACCATACCTGAGACCGGCAAGGTGTCTGACCCAGACCTTCGCAAAGCCTTGGCAAAACATATCCATGCAGATTTTTGGCTGCAGCCAGTTTGGGGCGGGTCCCCGTATTTCACGGAGGATGTCCTGTCGACACTCCACACTGTGATCCACACTGGTGAACAGGAAATGGACCGATGTAGGTGGAAAGGGGCTTGTAGGAGCGACTCTGCAACCTTACAGCACCAGGAGCCCAGAATCGGGGTAGTCTTGATGGATAGTTCTTTATCTACGTGCATTGGTGCACACCTGTCCTCCCAGCGACTCGGGAGGCTGAGGCAGGAGGATCACAAGTTGGAGGCCAGCTTCGGCAACATAGGGAGGCCGTGAGCAACTGAACAAGATCCTGTCTCAAAATTAAAACAAACAAACAAACAAACAAACAAAAAAAAAACAGAGAGGGCTGGGGATGTGGCTCAGTGGTTAAGCACCCCTGGGCTCAATTGCAGATTAAAAAGAAGAAAAAGGATATGTATGTAAATCCATTAGCCCCATTTATATTATTTATGGATGGCCAAAATGACCATTTAGGTCTCAAGATATTTTGGGGTGCAACTCATGGAAGACGGCAGGGCCCGTGGGTGACGCACTCGGGCTTTGCTTGCTTTGCAGCCAACCTGAGGTTGCGGGCTCCGTTTACGTGGATTCAATGTGGACACTGGAGAGCGCCCAGGAAATGAACCAAGCCAATTTGCCTCCGGCTCCTGAGGAGCAGAGAACTTTAAAAAAAAAAAAAAAAATGCTCGCACAAAAATATCCTGACCTGGTACAAACGGCTCTAAAGTGGGACAAATTATATAGGTCAGGCTTTTGCTGCTGCCAAAAGCCGTGAGCTGGGTCTAGACGGTGATGCAGCTTGATACGACGAAAATTAAAAAAGGAAAGGAAAGAAAATTCTTCCTTTTTTTTAAAGAAAGAAATTGTAAAGGATGCCGTTCGGTTAGGTTTTGCACATTGAAATCTTCAGCTCAGTCTGTGCATGAAAATAAGAAAGAGGAGATTCAGCTCTCGGTGTTGGAGTTTCATGTGCACGTGACACATTGAAGGTTCTAGGGGGAGAGCATCTCCTTCCCGGAGGACTCGCGGGCCATCTCTCCGCCATTTTTAGAGAGACCCAGTCGCACCACCTCCAAAGCACAGGACCAAGCGAGCAAAACCAAGGCGCACAGACCACCCTGTTTTCCTGTCTTCCGGAGCAAAGAGTTTTGCAAGAAAACTTCGTATCTAGAAATGGAAGGAAAGGTCTCTCTTACTCCAAGTGCCCCCAGGAACTGCTGAAATAGGAATTAGCTTGTTTTCAAAGAAGAACAAAAAGCCAGGTACGGTGGCACAGCCTTGTAATAACAGCAGCTTCGGAGGCTGAGGCACAAGGATCCCAACTGGAGGCCAGCCTCAGCAACTTAGGGAGGCCCTAAGCAACTTAGCAAGATCCTGTCTCTAAATTTAAAAAAAAAACAGAGAGGGCTGGGGATGTGGCTCAGTGGTTAAGCGCCCCTGGGTTCAACCACAGATTAAAAGAAGAAGAACATTGACTTAAATACATGAGCCTTGTTTATATTAGTTAAATTGGAGGCCAGCCTCAACAGTGGACCAGGGCTCCAAGCAAATTATGGAGACCCTGTCTCAAAACGAAATAAAATAAAATAAAATGGGTTGATAAGTAAGTCCACCCTGAAGTCTCTCCTAAGACCTTTTCCATGACATCAACGTAGACCTGGCCCATGAGCCCTTCAATAACTGTGTGTGGGTTCCTCTATTTATCCCACTTAATTCCATATGCAGATGCTCAACCACGGAGCAATATTGTAAGAGGCGGGTCCTGTCCACACCTGGATCTCAGGACCTGTGAGTGGGACCTGGTGTGGGAACAGGGTCTCTGCGGAAGTCGTTAGTGAAGGGTCCTGAGATGAGCACCTTTTAAACTCTTGAACATGCACATTTTTGGGGGGGAGGATACAATTTATTCAACAACAATGATGAGAATTTTATTTTTAAATCTATAGGTTTCATATCCTAGTAAAGAAAGGAGACTAAGCAACATGTCAACACACTCTGTCTCATCCCCAAAGCTAAATATTAAAAAACGGGGCATGAAGATGTGATTTCAAAGCAGACATATATACGAACAGGACAGTTTATGAATTTTCTCATAATGATTTTCTATTTTATATGATATATATCATAGTTTCAAAAGTATTTTAGCATTTATATTAAATGTGGATGAGCAAAACACGCAAGTGTACCTTGTCTTGTGTCAATTGCACTTAAAATTAGAAGGGGTGGGTCAGAGGGACACAGGTAAGAGATGAGGAGGGAGAGAATAAGAGATAGAAAGGGAGGAAGAGTGGAGTGAAATTGCCCAGCATTTCCTACACACGGATATGAAGAGATGACAGTGATTTCCACCTTTATGCAAATCCATAGTGCATGCATTAGCATATTCATATATGTAAAGAAGAACAGGACAGCATACAAAAAGAACAGGCTTAGGGAGAAGGGGAGGGAACGAGAAAGCCCTGGGGAATCAAGTGCAGCAAATGGTACCCCTTGCATGACCAATTATGTCAGAATAAACACCACTGATTATATATATATATATAATTTCAATGCACTTATAAAAACATTTTTTTTTAAAAAAATACTGTGCACACATTCTCCCAGGGCTCACATATTCCCTTACTGCAGACAAGTTGCCCGTTAATTTCTAGTTTGAGCACGTCTCAGAGAAGGAGTGCAAACCTGTGTTGTGTAAATTGGATTGGGAAGCATCCAAGTGCTGCAGTGTTAATCTCATGGGAACCTGATTGATGAAAACGGGCGTCTATTAAACGCTGTTTATTAAGGCGGACATTCTGAGGAAGGTTTCTCAGCCCTTAAGAGATGTTATCAGAAACGGCGACCAAAGAATCAAGATTTTGGTAGCTAGCTAGATCTGGGGAATGCTAGCTGACGCTCTGACCAACACCCACTTATTCCAACGCCAGATTCCACAATTATGACAATGAAAAGGTCATAATTTCAATTCTTCAAAGGTTGAAAGATATCTACAGGTTTTCCCACGAGTTATTTTTCTCTTTCTTTCCTGTGGCAATATTTGAGTCTAGGTGACATGGAGCACATTTCCAAAACACTTGCCCCAATCTTTTCTCTGTTCACAACATGGCCCCATGTCCTCAAAGGCTAATTCTGATATCCAGGCTCCCAAGGTGGGGTCACCTCTGCAACACTATAGCTCCTCTTATAAGACAAGGGACCAAAAAAAATGCAGATGAGGGTGTGGAGGTTGACTTGGAGCCAATTATACTCCATGCATTTATGATTATGTTCAGTGCAATCCAATATGGTGGAAGGAATGGGGATGGGTGCCGCCATTTTGGAAAGCAGCATGCAGGCTCCTCATGAGATTAAAGGTGGAACTAACCGATAATACAGCACCCCTCTGTTGAATGCACATTCAAAGGAGATAAAACAACCCCCGTGGAGAGACACCCACACGCCCGTGTTCACTGCAGCACGATTCACAACCATGAAATGGAAACTCAGTCCAGACATTCGGAGCAAAGATATGGAAACCACTGGCCTCTTCATGGATGGACAATCAGATAGAGAAAATGAGATCCAGGTTGTAGCTCCCTTATCTGAAAGGCTTTGGGACCTGAGGTGTCACAGACTTGGGAGATTCTCAGATTTGATAATATCGGTGTAGAGTTAAGAATTGGTACGTCCTTCCTTTGAGAATGTGAAATCCCACGCCATCCAAAAACCTGAAATCGTTTCAGAGCCATTCCAAAAAAGATGTTTCCGCACCCCAAATTTACTGCGTGCTTAGAAAGTTTCCAATCTAGAGATCTGATAGTTCCCATGAGCACTAGGGTTAAGGGAATTGTATTGGGCCAGGGATTTTTTTTTGCAAAAATAAAGAGATCTTTAGCTCCACGGGTCCTCAAAAAATATTAATTAATCAAATCCGATAAAAATAAAGTCTGTATTTGCTCAACTTTCCAGTCACTCTCACAAAGAACTGAGAGGCCCAGTTTATAAAGAGAAAGGGTTGAATGGGGCTCCCCCCATTTGGGAGAGGACCGGAAGGCTGAGGTGCTTGAATCCTGTTCATTTGGGAGAAGAGAATGAGAGGGAGGACGAGGAGGGGCTGGGATCCCAGGCCACACCCCCAAAGACCTAAAGATCTCTCATCAAGCCCCACCTCTTAAAGGGCCAACCACCTCCTAATAGCGCCACCTAGGGGACTCAGCTATCCACGCATGGGTCTTTGGGGGAGATTTAGCAGTGCATGAGACGATAGATGATCTAGCCACAAAGATGGTTGCTGCATCCCTAGGACATCCTTTTGCATGCTTGTCTTTATGGTGAAAGCATTCCTCTTTAAATAGGGTCCCCTGTCATTTGCCCTAGTGTCATGTATAGAAATAATGTCATGTGTTCTTTGCTTCTGGCTAGACCAGAAAAACCATGATATAATTTCCAAATTAAATGACTCCTAAAGGCTCGTGTGCAGAAAACTTGGTATAAAAATACCAAACTATCCAAAGGTGGTGGACCCTTTAAGAGGTGGAGCTTCATTGGAGCGAGTCAGGTCCTGGAAGGGGAATGTGAACCGCTGATTTTTTTTTCCCTCTCTCCTTTTTAATCTTTCAAAAAGCCATGAAGGGAGCATCTTTTCTGCACCATGAGGTCAGTGCCATGATATTCTGCCTCATCAAACGGCCCAAAAGTCTAGGATTAAGCAAACGTGGCCTGAAAGCTATAAAACTGTGAGACCAGGTAGACCTTTTTCTCTTATAAAGTGGAATACAACAGGCCTTTGTCACAGTAACACAAAGCGGACTGGCACATAGGGCCTCTGCTGTGCTAATAACGAGCCAAAAAGGGGGAAGCCGGCGTCAAGTGCCAATTTTGCAATATCTCACTAAGAGGAGAAAAAAAAAATCCACTCGATGTAACATAAATTATCTCATTTGCCGTGATCAGGAGCAGAATTGGAATAACCGTCCGTAATTGATGAGCTGGAGATGAGTTACATTACACTTTCAGGGGCGAGGATAAATTTAGACTTTCATGGAACCGCTACGGAAAAGGCTTTGCTTCCTCTGATTAAGGAGGATCTCTATACCTGGAATTAGTCTAATCAAAGAAAAATCATCTTGGTATAGCAAACATAGATGGCTTCTCATCCAATTTCCCACATAATCCTCACCCGGCTGCCTTCCTGATACACGGTTAATCAGGCGGAGGAATCTGCAAGTGTACTTCCCTATAAATATTAACCATGTCTACTTAATGAATATTTTTTTCCCAAAATATATTTCATAAATACCTATTTCTTCAGTGGGGACGCGGGTGTTAATTGCAAATCAATGCATAGTTACTTTTTCGTTTTTATGACTATAACCCTATACCCCTATTTTTTTTTTCTGATACCAGGGATTGAATTCAGGGACACTCGACCCCTGAGCCCCGTCCCCAGCCCTATTTTGCATTTTATTTAGAGACAGGGTCTCCCTGAGTTGCTCAGGGCCTCGCTTTGGCGGAGGCTGGCTTTGAACTCACGATCCTCCTGCCTCAGCCTCCTAAGTCTCTGATCACAGAAAACAAAATCTGAAGATGATACTGAATGCATAATTATTGGTTCATTCTGATAACTTTGATTTGCACAAAATATTTAAACACACACACACATAGCGCTACCCCCAGATGCTCAGAGGCATCCGCTGCATTTTATTGCTAAGAAAATCCTCCTGAGAATAGTAAAGCTGCGAAATTGAGATAGTTCCCGGAGCGTTTCCAGCTATATCTCGGGTGTGGATGTGAATACAGATGGGATCTCTCCTGGTAGAGGCAACTGCCAAAGGGCGGCTGAGATTTACTCAAAGAAAATATCAAGCCCGGATTACGATGTTACTTTTTTTTTTATATGTTAACACTAAGTCGATCTATTCACCTTCAGATTTTAACATTTCTTTTCTTTCTTTCTTTTTTTTTTTAATTTTTGGTACTGGGGATTGAACTCAGGGGTCCTTGAATACTGAGCCCCGTCCCCAGCCCTATTTTGCATTTTATTTAGAGACAGGGTCTCCCTGAGTTGCTTAGGGCCTCTCTTACGGAGGCTGGCTTTGAATTCACGATCCTCCTGCCTCAGCCTCCTGAGCTGCTGGGATGACAGGCATGGGCCACATTTTCCATTTCTAATCCCTTTATTCTGAACATCCTTGCAGCTGCTATTCAGATGTTTTTAAATACGATCTTCCAACATCCGTCTCTGGACTCAAAAGTCATCATTAGATAAATGCCTTCACTATCCCTTGGATCATCTGCCAATCACTTCACCCCTAAAATCTGCTCATATCCATGAGGTTTGGGGGAACACCTCCTATTTGAGCCTTAACCATCTAAGTGGGTCTCCTAATATTTTTTCCACTCTCAGTATGGCTGAGTATTGGAGTTTCATCACCATTTAAATGTAGACGGTCAACGCATCTATAGATGTAGCCTTTACACATTTCATATATGATTTTTGCATTCAATGCATGTTATTTAATCACCTATGAATCTATACACCATCTACGATGTGCGCAGTGTATACATTTTCACCCATGAGAACCTCGGTGAGTACCTACGTGTGCAACAGTATTATGACATTTTTTTGCTTTCCCACTTATAAAAATAAAAGGTACAAAATGGACCCATTATTAGCCTTATGACAAAAAAAATCCGTTATTCAATTAAAGTTGGAGGAGAACGTAAGAGCTTCCCGCGACATGCCCAGGCCAGCCCTCTGCAGATCCGTGTCCAAAGCGCCGACAGTTTGCAGAGTGTAGATCTGTGAGCCTAATATTTTGGGTGCATTTGTGGAAAATTAATGACAGTCTTGGCTGTTTGCTTATCTGTGCATCAATAAAACGGGTACAAATACACACACATGCACCCACACATACACGCACCCACCCTCAGGCATGCACATACACACATGCATGCATGCACCGAAAAAAATTCACCTTATTAAATGGAATTTTTAAAGTTTTTTTTTTTTTTTGGAAAAATTGTAGAGACTGCAGTGTGCAGTCTAGAAAACTTCAAAGAACGAGGCATTTGAAAGTTTCAGAGTTAATGCCGAATTCATTGTGCTCATAGTGTAGACGACTTTATGCATGTAGGTGTATCTACGTATATCGGTTTTTTAAAAATCACTGAGACCAAAAAAAAAAAAATTAGAGGAAAAAATAATCAATCTAACAATGTGTGGTAGATGTGAGGTGCCCTTCAAAACCTCATCTGTGAGACACTGCAAGAAGGCTCAGAGGTGAGGTGATCAGATTATGAGAGTTTTGAACTCATAAGTGGATTAATCCACTTGGATGGACTCACTGGGTGTAGACTGAAAGTGGATTAATCCACTTGGATGGACTCACTGGGTGGTGGCTGCAGCAGGTGGGTGTGGCTGGAGGAGGGGGTCCCTGGGCTGTGCCTTTGGGGTCTCTGTCCTGTCCCTGGTGAGCAGAGCTCTCTCTGCTCCCTGGTGCCCTGTCCTGAGCTGCTCTCCTCCTCCAGGCCCTGCCGCCATCTTGTTCTGCTCCCCTTGGGCCAGAGCCATGGAGTTATAAATAATTACATTTCCTTTACTCCATATTGATTCAGTATCAGAATATTCTACTATATATAGAGATATTATTGCACATACATAATTGCATATAAATAATTGCATATGTGTTTTTGAAATTGTGATCGTTGGTGCAGGAGCACTTAGGTCTACTAAGCATAATCTCTTCCTCTGCATCCCCTTGTATTTCCCCCGAGGAACCTTGGCCCGTTTCCTTGACAATAGCCACCCAGAGCATTTAGAGCCACCTCAGATGTTTCTTCCCAATTACCGCCTCTCCGCTCCGTGTCGATGTCTTTTAACTGGAACGTGAATATTCATCTCTGCCCCCAGTGGGAAGGAGCCTTATTGAACAGAAGCAGGAGCCGTGCTGTCTAAATGAGTTGGATAATTCACTTATTTATCGCTGATGTATTTTTTGAAGGGCTCAGGGTCTAACCAACCCAGGGCCTTGGGTCCACTAAGCAAACCGTCCATCACTCATCTGCACCCCGAGCTCCATGCCACGGATTTTTTCAAGTGTCACCCAATTATGGTCCCTATTTAGGGAACACCATGGGGACTTCGATGCACCTTGGTGTCATGCAGTGATGAAAGGATTCAGGAGCATGCATTTTTGCAGAGCGTTACAAGAGATGCAGGCATTTAAAAAAAAATTAAACCCTGTGCACATGTATTCTAGCTGGAAACCAAATATGTCTCTTTCCTGAGTTATCAGATGCACTTGGATGGATACAGAAAACAATACTCTTAGGGTTGGGAACTGGAGGGTGACCCAGAGTCTCCTGTGGGGCCGATTTGGTCTCCATCCCAGCAAATTGCAGGGGTGAGACATTTGGTTGCAGGCTCAGCTCTCCTTAGTGGATTAATCCACTTGTAGTTTCATAGCTGTCTGGACCATTGCGGGGGGTGCTGGGAATCAGGAGGAGAGACCTTGTGGAAGGGAGTTAGGGGAGTTAGGGACCCGTCCGGGTCCCTTCCTCTGTCTCCCTGTCTTCCCAGGTACTCTGTACTCAGAGGCTGTCCTGCGCCAATCCCTGCCTCCATGATGCTCTGCCCGTGGAACCAGTCCACCATGAACTGAGACCTGCAAAAAAACCCTGAGCCAAAATAAATCTCCCCTCCTTCCAGTTGCCATGTTTGCCTTGGCGAGGAAAAGAGATCGCAGATGGCTGACTCCTGAGCCTCTTCAGAGAATGCAAACACCCAATTGTGGTCCATAGGTATGGAACCGTAGGGGGGCTCCAATGCACCTTGGTATCATGCAGTGATGAAAGGATTCAGGAGCATGAACTTTTGCAAAGCGTTACAAAAAAAATTAAAATGCAGGCATTTCTTGTAATGAAAATACTCCATGGTAATAATAATAACGAATAATAATAGTGATCATCCTAGAATCAAAAGAAATCAGATTTTCTGTTTCGTTGAAATGCATCCTTGGAGCCTCAAAGAAACAGGTGTTGTGCAATTAACAAGACTCCTGTGCTCCGTCCACACAGAGTTTTCTAAGTCCATCAGCAAACCTCACCCTTACATAATGGCTTTTGCGGGATGGATCCTGCAGAGACAGAGATACCGAGTGCCAAGCGATGTCTGTCCTTCTGATGAATCACTCAAAATATCCTTGTTTCTTGTAGAAAAAAAAAAGCAAACATCTAATTGCTCACAGCCAAGGCTTGGTGCTTACTTTGAAAAAGCCATCGAGCAAATTTGAAGAACACTGCTGATTAAATTGGAAGCACACTCATCTCCTCCAGGTCCTCTGAGTACATTCAAGAGAAGTTGGCCAGTTCCTCTGTGCATTAGAAGAAAAAAAAAGAAAAGAAAAGAAAATTACTTCTTCCCGTATCACCGATGGATCGTTATGTCTTTAAATTGGCAAAAGTGGAGTTGATCACGGGATTTTTATTCTTTAGGCCAAAGGTCTCCACCAAGTGCCCATCATTCATAGATCCAAGAAAAGTAGCCGGCAGTGCATTATTTTACAAGGAATTCTAAATGTGCTCGAAAAAAAAAAAAAAAAGAGGCATTTGCTCTGCACGTTTTGCATCACCCAGGAAAGTAAAATCATGACAACTTTAGCTGTTGGAGCTCACCAGAAAACGTTTTCCAGTCCACGAAAGCATTCGCCCGTGAGTGAAGTGGGTTTTAATGATCCATTATTTTGGAACAGATTTTTCAAGCACACGTATTATTAGAAAATATGAAATCGTGCTTTAGTGACCAATTAATTCGAAATGGATTTTGGGTGAAGATAAAATATAAAATACTAATGAATGTGAAACGGATTTTTAACGAAGATAAAAATATAAAATACTCTATCTGTGCAATCTTCCCCTCCTTCTCCTCCTTTTTTCTGCAAGCCCTATCTCTTAGGAGTGGACCCTCCCCTCTGGTTTGATTGACAGGTGGGGAATTCTGCCAGCTGCATTTCCTGGGCATGCATCCAAGCTCCCTGGGGAAACCGTAGCCCGGGACGCACCGGCCGCCGTTCCCGGGCGTGGCCAGCAGGTGGCGCTGGTCCTCCTGTGCGGCACTTAGACCTGCGCAGGGCTCCGAGCCAACCCCAGCTCCGGCTGCAGCCAGTCTCCTTGGCTGAGCGCCCAGATTTTGCAATAGTCAAATGACCCCAAGGAGGAAGAGGAACTTGCCCTTGGCAACCACCGGCTCTCGAGGTTAATCTGAGGGCAAGGGACTCTCTGTGTCCCCTACCTCCAACTGGGAAGCCCTATTTAGCGTATGCCTTGGCTCCACATCACACAAATGTCCACCTGTGAAAGGGTCCAGCCCCAAGATGAAAGGCGTTCTTCTTCTTTAGGAGATGAATTTTTTTTTTCAATGCTAGGACGATGTTTTCAGTCATATAAACAGGATCTTGTTGAAAGATCCCTTTGATCCTCCAGGGCACACAGGAATGCAATTAAGTTTGCAACTTTGCAAATTCATTTCCTAATTCCTGTGGCTGCCCTATAGATTTCTGTTTATATATATATATGATCAACTAAATGTCCTATTTATTAATTTTTGGTGCATTATTATTATTATATTATTATTATGCATCATAGCGAAATTCACGGTGCCCTATCTGTAGGTGAGCATGACATAATTCCACCCACCTCACTTAAGTACCACCCTATGCCCTGACCTGCTTCCTGCCCATGAACTATTTGATCTCCTCTGCTGCTCTTCCTCCTAGTATTATTATTTTTTTTATTTACTGAATTGTAACTATATTAAAGTGGGATTCGTTGTGGAATATCTGTACTATCGCTTCACTTTTTCCTACGCCTCTAAAACCTAGTAAGTAAATATATTTAAGTCTCTTAAATGCAAACACTAGATATTGCAAAAATAGCAAGAGACCTCCAGCATTCTGTTTTGATACTTCTAATCGTGCAGAAAGTGAGAAAATATCACAGCACAAAGATCTCAGATATAATATAGATATGAAGGTGAGCCGTTAGATTATCGAGTAGTGATTTCAATTCCTTTTTTTATAGGCTTCTTTGCCACTTGATGCCAACAGAATGGTTTGCATGGGGCTATTATGAGAACTAAATGCACATTTGAATTTTGCTACAGGAATGCATGGCTCATAGTCAGCCACCGTTACCTTGTGCATGTGATATTTCGTATTATTCAGAACTCTTCATCAACTTTAGCTAAAGTCATGGCACACAGTGACCCCTCAAGAAAAAGCAGTTTTAAAGCAATTGGAAGACGGCTTTGTTTTTATTTTTGTATTTATTTATGTGTGGAGCTGGGGATTGAACCCAGGGCCTTAGTGCATGCGAGGCAAGCTCTCTACCGACTGAGCCTCATCCCCAGCTGTTGGAAGGCAATGGGAAATTACTCAGATTATTTATTTTTAAAACAAATCTATAATCACATCTTTATACTAGGGCGTGAGAAGCTCTTTTCTTTTAACTGCATTAGATGAGCGCTCTGTGAGATTGGAGGTAAAGTATACAAGCAAACCCATATCCCATGAAGGGAGGCGTCTACCCAGTATATAATTAGTACCAGCTGACAGTCTGCATCGTTTTGTTGATTGATTGATTGATTGATTGACAGCTTCAAGGTCTCCAATTCTCAAGGTGATAGATTGCAATCATGGACCACCGATAGAGCTTCTCTCTCTCTCTCTCTCTCTCTCTCTCTCTCTCTCTCTCTGAAGGTTTCACTGTGATCTTGATCTTCATTGTGACCTTCTTCACCTTTCATGAACAGTGGAGGTGTGTTCTAGAGGGACTTGGAAGTTGCAGATTCTCAATTTGTTTTTTTTTTATTTATTTGCCGATGTGGCATCCTGTGACCTGCTTGCTAAAAAAAATCACTTCTAAGGATCACAAGTAATATTTCATCCCGTGGCTCAGAAGGCTGAGGCAGGAGGATCAGAAAGTAGAGGCCAGCCTCCGCAACTTAGCAAGGTCCTACGCAACCTAGCGAGACCCTGTCTCCAAATTAAGAACAAATAAAAAAGGGCTGAGGATGTGGCTCAGTGGTTAAGCACTCCCGGGCTTAACCCTTAGTTAAAAACAAAATTGAGCATTATCAAGAGTCTCAATTTTAATTATTAGCACTGATGGACTCTGAATATAATGGTTCAATTTTGACATTTAATATTTCAGCAAAATGCAAGTCACAATTCACTTAATTATGTGAGAGAACAACTGTGCTTTCTGTTATTTTTCCCCAGTAGGGGTTTTTGCAAGAGCCACTAAGGAATATTTGCCTTTTCGTTCCTGTTTAATTTTAGCTCCGGTGATAAACTGGATTTTAGTGCTTAGTATTACCCATCTGTTGGATTGAATGATGTGTCTCCTGCTTTTTTTTTTTTTTTGAGGGAAAGTGTAGCTGGGATTGAACTCAGGGGCCCTTGAGCACTGAGCCCCACCCTCAGCCCTATTTTGCATTTTATTTAGTGACAGGATCTCACTGAGCTGCTCAAGGCCTCGCTTTGCACTGAGGCTGCCTTTGAACTCACGATCCTCCTGCCTCAGCCTCCCAAGCCAATGGGATGACAGAGGTGCATCAGTGCACCCATGTCCCCTGCTGTTAAAAATCTATAAACATCCCAAAGCCAGACTCATCTGTACAGAGATGACAAACCTTTCTTAGAGCTGAATGCATTCCATTCCCTATGTACCTACCTGTTGAGAGCCACAGCCAAAGGGGCCCCAGCAAACTTCCAGCTGCCGGCTGATGATCCAGCTGCCAGCAAACTTTCAGCTGCCGGCTGATGATTGGCTCACAGCGGCCCCAGCAACATCTAGCTGATTGGCTCCTCTGTGGTGACGCTCATTGGGCTGTTTCCCTGCCGTTTCAGACCACAGAGCTGCTCATTGGGGGACTTCTTTGGCTCCGCCCACACAACCCAGCCAATCAGCCTCAAGAGCAGAAGGATTATGGGAGGTGGTGAGGCTTGTGTGGGTGAGAGGCTTGTGGAAGCCAGTGGTGGCAGTTGGGTTCTGAGGGATTTTTTCCTGAGGAGCTGTTTTGTTTGGCATTTGTAGTTCTAAAAATAAAGTTGGTTTCTTTTGACAAGTGCCTCCTGAATTTTGCCCAGCCAGACTGTGGCATTTGGTGGCCCTTACGGGGAACGAACCCGTGACCTTGGCGTTATCAGCACCACTGCAGCACCTACCCCATTTCCTCTATCCATTTATCTGTTGATGGACACCTTGGCAGCATGCAGTCTCAGCCCCAACTCCAGGATGGACCTTGGAGAGGATCCATGGCTCTAGATCAAGGAACCTGTCTGCAGCAGGAGGTCCTGGAGGCCCATCTGCAAAGCTGGCTCCCTCTGCAATCCCCACCCTGGGCACGTTCTTCAATCCAAAAGGCCTTCTCTACTTCTGTCCTCTCTCCCTCCTACGTGCTTTGTGCTAGCAACTTGGTTAAAAAAAATGGGTTTGACCATGAAGTTCTTGGAGATGAAGGTGACTCTTGGGATGGACCAGGAGATTGTTATCTGCATCACTTATTGGGATGTTGGCAACATGCTGACGTTGACGTGAGCTTATCTGAATTTTACCAAAGGGGAAAGGATTGGATCCTGAGCACTCTGAGCTTATAAGTGGATTAATCCATTGACATATTCATAGGTGAATGAACCACTGAGAGGGGGTGGAAATTATAGGAGGAAACAGATTGGAGGGAGTGGGTCCTTGAAAACCTTCTGTTGGGGACTATATCCTGTCCCTGGCCTGTTCCTTATTCGCTGCTCCGTGGTGCCCTGTCCTGAGCTGCTCTCCTCCTCCAGGCCCTGCTGCGATTTTTTTATGCCTCCCCTTGGGCCAGAGCCATGGAGTCGGCCACCATGGACTGAACCTTGGATACCATGAGCCCCAGATGAACTTTGGCACCTCTAAAATTGTTCTTGTAAGATCTTATGGTCATAGGTTTGAAAAAGCTGAATAAAATAGACTTTTCTGATGCAATGTAAATAATCACATATCACTTGAGAGGTGAGGCTGCATGGCTAGGATAGGTTAAAAAGAGAAAGAAAGAGAAAGAAAGAAAGGAAGGAAGGAAGGAAGGAAGGAAGGAAGGAAGGAAGGAAGGAAAAAGAAAGAAAGAAAGGATCCTTGTCGACTGGAATATTTTCAGAGTCTATATTGGCCTGAGATCAGCAAATATCCAAATCATTATGTGGCTGAGCTGCATGACTGTGCTGCAGGAGGTTGGGCCTGGGTTCAAAATGTCCAGAATGATCCAATTTAGAGAGTTTCTCCTGGTCCCTAGGGGTATATTCCAATATTTCCCAAGAGTGTGGTTCTCAGTCATCAACATGAAAGAGACAGGTACAATCTGATACGAGGCCAAGGCAGAGGATGGGAACCAAGTAAAGGTGACAGATGAAGGACTGTACATATCGTTCTCAAAGCCTAAAGGTTACAGAGAGTCTTATGAATGGCATCTAAACATAATGGGGGAGAGTTCATATTTTTTTTCCCATGGATCAAAGACAATGGGATGCTGTTATGGTTCGGATGTGAGGTGTCCTCCAAAATCTCATGTGTGAGCTCATGCAAGAAGTTGTGGGGCAGCAATAATTGGGTTCTAGCCTTAACGTAATCAGTGAATTAAATCTCTAATGGGATTAACTGGGTGGTAACTAGAGGCAGGTGGAGTGTGGCTGGAGAAGGTGGCATTGGAGACGTGGCTTTGGGATATAGACTTTGTATCTGGAGAGTTGAGTATCTCTCTGCTTCCTGATCTCCATTTGAGTGGATTCCTTCCGCCACACTCGTCCACCATGTTGTTCTGCCTCACCTTGAGCCCCATGGAATGGATTCTGCTGTCTATGGACTAAGACCTCTGAAACTCTGAGCCCCCAAATAAGCTCTTCCTCCTGTACAATTTCTCTTGTAGGGTCTTTTAGTCACAGAGGCACAAAACTGACTCAAGAAGATGCCCACCTGTCTGCAACACTTTCCCTCCAAGCACAAATCTGGATTCTCCTGAATTAGCCCCTGGGCTGGCTGATGGCCGCCATATTGTCCTGGGCTCATATGGTACTGAATATTGAATCCAGGAGAATTTACGATGTGGCTCTTGGAATGTGTACTTCAAAGAGCCTTATCCCCAACATTTTTTATGCTTTATTTTGAGACAGGGTGTCACCAACTTGCTCAGAGCCTCACTATTGATTGTAAAGGTTATTTATGTAAAACCCAAGGTCAACATGGTACAAAATGGAAAAATAAGTGAAAGCATTTCCTCTAAATCTAGGAACAAAAAAAGGCTGTCCACTCTAATCAATACTAGTCAATATAGTCCCTGAAACATTCGCCTGAGTGATAAGGCAAGAAAAGGAAATCAAGGAGATACAAATAGAAAGAGAAGATGAACTCTCTTTGCCAATGATTTTATGCTATAACTAGAAGATGCAATTATCTCTATCAGAAATCTTCTAGGGCTTATAAATGAGTTTAACAAAATAGCAGGATGGAAAATCAACACAGAAAAAAAAATCTATAGATTTCTTATATTCCCACAGTGAAGAGAGAAATCTGCAAAAATCGTCTCATTCCAATAATGTCAAAAAATTAAAAGCTTGGCTATTAAACTAAGCAAGTAGATATAAGAACCCTACAATAAAATTTACAGAACACTGAAAAAGAAATTGAAGAGATCTTAAAACTTGGAAGAATATCCCATGTCCTTTGAAATGTAGAATTGATATTTTTTTAAATGGCCATATTGCCAAAATCAAAAAGCACTTTCAATGCAATCTTTCATAAAATACCAATGATCTACTTCAAAGAATTACAAAAAAAATTTTTCTAAAACTTATTTGAAGAGTAAGATACCCAGAAGAGCTAAAGAAGAAAATCAAAGCGGGAGATGTCGTAATACGGATCTCAAATCATTCTACTGAGTGTTAGTAATCAAAATATTCTGGTATTGCCATGAAAGTGAATATGAAGACAAAGGACTAAGGTAGAAGACACAGAGATAAATTCACATATATACAGCTATCTCATATATGAAAACATTGCCAAAAATATATCTTGGGGAAAATAGAGCCTTTTAATGTTGTGAACAACCAATAAAAAAATAAAAAATTAAATTAAAAAAAAAAAAAGAAAAGAAAATAGAGCCTTTTAATAAATGATGTCAGAAAAAATCTGGATAATATCTGTCAGGATATGAAATTATACATCCTTCTCTCTATCTACAGAAAATTCTAATCAATATGCATCAAATATTTAGGAATTAGAAGAAATTTTATAACTACTAGGAGAAAACCATGGTCAACACTCCAACATATAGGTGTACTTTAAAAATTGACATGATCCTCACAGTTGGGGTTCGTATACGTATGAGAGCATGTCTCTTGCTATTTCCAGAGTGATTGTCCCTGGGTTGATCTAGGGTGGCTAATGGGGATAATTCAAGTGGATAACTTGGAAGAAGATGGATATGAATTCCAAGGAAGGCTCATGAATTGATTAAGGGTCAAGTGTTTCCATTTATTATTATTACTAATGAAATGTCTCCATAAATTTAATTATACACTCACGTGAGTGGTGCCTTGATATCTTCTATTCCAGGCATACATGCTGCAATCTAATATGGTAGACCACGGGTACCATCTTGGATTCTAGAATGTTTCTAACAAATATTAGAGAAGTTATACAGGAGCTGGGAATAGATGTTTTGGACTTCATCTTCCACTTCTGCAATCAGGGTCAAAGATGAAATAAATATTAGTGTCCACAGATCAATGGCTGGCTTTGTGCTTCTGCCTCAGATAAAGGTTTATCACTTGCCCAACATTAAGCTGCTTCTAGTACTAATCTCATTAGTTTCATAGCAGATTGTCCTCCACCACTTATCCCTGCCAACCAGGACACACTTGCAGACACAAGGTCTCATGATGAGCCACAATGATTCATTGCCTGCTATGCCAAGCCACCAATGCTATATATAGTCACATCAATACGATTCTCTCCAAGCCCTCAGCTACTCTGAGATCCTGCAAAATCAGAAGACAAATCCCCTCAAGATGAAGATCTTTCTCCTAGCTCTCGGATTTGGTCTGTTTTGTGTCTCATCCCAGTACACCCCTGCAGAGGTACCATGGATGGGCTGATATTGGGGGTTCTCTCTCCTCTCTCTCTGTGTCTCTCTCTCTTTCTCTTCCCACATTTCTCATGTTTATATGATGAGATTTTATAAGCTTCTCAATCCATATATCTTCATATTCTTGATATAATCCTTTTATCATCTCTTTCTATTTTTCCATTAGATGGCTCTTCAAGTAAAATAATGATAATAATATTTTAATAAAGTTAAGTTACCAATGTATTTCCTCGGAGTTTTCATCATATTTGGTGATATTATTTTGGTTCTTCAAAAATCTCTCGATTTTATGGGAATCTGACTCAGGACCTTCTATGGGAATCTGACTCATGACATTATCTGATACGATTCCACTTGGTGGAAAGCTCTCAAGGAATTGGATTTATTTATTTTTCTTTTAACCTAAAGTGTCTCATGGTTGTGAAAAGTGTGGGTGAGAGAAGAGAAAGAAGAGTCAGTATCCACTCCAATGGGGTCTTTCCTCTCCAGATCACGGGGTACTGGCACACGGTTGTCCTAGCTAGTGACGATCCACAGGCCATCAATGAAGATGGGAGACTGAGAGGGCATCTGCATCACCTGGAGTGTAGTGAGGACTGTAATGAGATTGTCCTCGGTTTCTACATCAGGTGAGTGAAACTCTCCTGAACCTAAAGGAACAAGAGAGCTCACCTCCGACACGTGGTCTGGGTTCAAATCCACAGTGAGACGTCTTGATGATGCTCACAGAATTGAGTCTTCTGACCCCTCTTCATGGAACAGTGTTGTAGGCTTGTGAGGAACAAACAAGGACTTCTGTAGGGGGACCCCAGAGAATCTCGTGCAGTGGTGTTTCCTTAGAGGAAATTGTGGTTGTGACCCATGTTGAACCACATCACTCACTACAGAGACTCAGAGGCAGGAAGCAAAGACTCTCTCCTTGGAAGCTCGAACCCAGTGCCAATGGCCATCAGAACCCCAGGACCTGAGTTGGAGCCTTTCTTTTTTACATCTATTGGAAATAGTGGCATCCCAATCAGATTAAAGCATGACTTCAATAGGCAGGACCCCACATTTACCCCTGTCAGCCATGATCCTGCAGCTGACGTTTTGAAAGTCAATATTTAATCAATAAATGCATGTTTCTAGAAGTCAGTATTTAGAGAATTGTTAGTATTACGTAGGCATGGATCTGTATATGGGAAATATTTAAATCTGTACATAATATTAATGCAATACATGTATGAACACACACACACACACACACACACACATATATATATATATATATATACATATATTTTAAAATGTATGTAAGCAACAACATATATGCATGGTATATATGTAGATAAACATGTTTTCATGATATATATATATATATTCATAAACACACACATATGTATATATATATTTTTTTGTTTACTCTGTTATCTTATGGAAAATCACCCTTGCAAAGCCCTCCAAGGGCGACCATGGAGACCTCTTTGGCTGTTCCAATTGTGAGTGAGAGATAGCGACATCTTTCGGGTTCAGCTCAGTGATACTAAAGCTGGACAATGCCCAGCAGTCTCCAACACCAACATGAATTAACCCCCTAGAAGATAATCAGGTTGGGAAAGTCCAGGTTGAGAAAACCTGTCGTAAAACAACAAATCCAGTTCCAGAATGTGCAGACATTGCATATGTGTCTGAGTGAAATCACGGATGGTTTTGACCACCTCGAATGCACTGCAACGCCTACAGTTCTATGAAGCAAATATAAAAGAGTGTGGAAGAAAAGATGAGGAAAAACAAGTGTGTGCTCTCTTGGTTTGTCTTGAAGGTGGAAGAAGAAGTGCGATAAGTTCATAGTTGTGGGGAATAGAGTCCAGGATGATGTCTACGAAGCTGACTGTGAGTATTTGCTCTTTTGTGTGCTGCATGATCCAAGCCTGCAGGTGTGTTCCCGTGCAGGGTCTTGGGTATAGCAAACATCAGGGTGTGTGGGTACAGTCATTCTTTCAGCTTTTATTTTCTATGCAACCTTGAAAATACTGGTAAACTTGTGACCATTTGAGTCATCAGACCTAGTCAGGATAAGGTACGTGTCATCTCAGGTTGTCATGTTGGATGTTGGTATTAATTATATGTCAGGATGGTTCCCTGAGTTTATATATATATATATATATATATATATATATATATATATATATATATATATATATATATATATCATGGGCTTTTCTGGCATGGAGAGCTTTCTAAAGCAACCTTAAATTATAAAAGTTGTTATAAAACTCGTCTTCCTTTGGTCTGACAATTGAATCACACTGTCATATTATTCAATAAACACTTTAAATATTAAGAATATATGTAATAGGTACACTAACACAGTATTACCGTCTGATTGAAACTCGAAAGGTAAGAACGGACACCCATAAAGTAACAACCCAAACATTCATACTAAATTAGACATAATTTGAATGTTACTTGAAACCAACAAAACATTAATTCTGACTTCTGTATCCATAATATCAAGTAACTGGATTTCAAACACCAATTGTATAAATATTAAATAGTCGCGACCCCTTGCCTGCAAGGAAGACGCAACTCAGGAATCTTCTTTCAGCGGTTTATTCAGGCCCTTGATATTTCTTCTACTAATCCCTCGGATGCCCCTCTCAGCCTTAATAGAGCATCTCAAGCCCCAATGCGAAGCTGCCACATGGAACTTTCTCATAAGGTGCTGAAAAACCATGCGCCATCTCTCCCAAATAAGGAGTTGTTTGTCACATACCACAGCAGAGCCAGCGCCATCTTGTAACGGCGACCATAATCTGCATAAGCGGCAGAGGCGGCTCACCACATTAAATGACCTGAATATTTTATTTTGTGGAAAGAAAATTTACATTTGATATTATCATCTTTGTCTGACACATTTATTTTTATTTTAATATAAATATACAGCAACATTATGTAAATATATATATGTGTGTGTGTGTGTGTGTATATATATATATATATATATATATATATATATATATATATATATACAAGACAAGGTGATAACTTGAATATTTAAGATCAACACAATATATTCCAGTCTGTTTTGGTGGAGTTCCATTATTATACTGGCTGGCCTGACCATTGAGTCATAAAATTGCAGAAAATTTGAAAATTAGCTTTTGTGAGATGATTAACCAAGTAGGAGCTGCCCATCTACCATCTTCCTACAGATCTTGCAGCCAGGATCGTTGCTTCCAAGAAACAATATTCAATCCATTAATGACTAGGCAATTTCAAGACTGGGAATCTTGACCATCTGAAGATTGGGATCTGGAATTTCTTCCCTGGATCTGTAGCAACTTATCTGGTTATAACACATAAAGTAACATTTTAGTAAAATAGGATTTATTATGAATGGAAGGGTCAACATTAAAGTGTTACAAGCAAATAATAGAAAATATATATTTTTTTAAAAAGAGATTATATTGAGTTTTGAGATGTTTATTTTTTCCCTTCCAGACTCAGGTAAAAATTTGTTCAAAATCAAGTACACCTCAGATCGAGTCTTAGCAGTATATAATGAAAATACGGATAAAGATGGCAAAGTTAGACACCTTACTGGCCTTGTTGGTGAGTATCATGTCTTTTACCCTCTGGAGAATAGAAGAGGTATTTTTTTCTATTTTGTTGGTAAAGGAGAGAAATGTGGGGCTGCATACGAAGAAAAATAGAAAATGAAATGGAAAAATATGTATGTATAAAATTTAGAATTCTTAGAATTTTTTTCAGAATTTATGACAAAATACATCATGAAATTAAAATTTTTGTTGTACCATAAGTTTTTGAAGAGTGGCAAAGCTTACATGTATTGTTCATGAAATAAAGAGTCATGTCATCCATTCACTTACAATGTTCCCAGGTCTTCTAAAAATAGAGAGTTTGGACTCACACATCATAACCAATGACAGGTCAAGATGCAGAAACGAGGTATCAGATCCATGTGGCAATAGGTGGGGATAAAAGTTTATTTTTTCTTAGATGAAAGAAGAGACACTATTCATGTGTTTCTGTTTGTATTAGCAGAGCGGACAATGGTAATGTGTTCCATGAAAAGTTCAGATCATCTGCTCTCTGGCTATTGAATATTGGACTAGAGGTCCAGAACACCAGGGAATGCATTCATATATAGACATAGGGAAAATAAAAAGCCACAGTGTAGAAGAATTTTAGATTCTCAGATCCAAGATATATTCAAGAGAATCATAAGATTTGGGCAACATCGCATTGACAGAATAAATGGTCTTCAATGTCCACAGTAGTCATAAGAACTGGACCATGATAGAATGTTCCATATGTGAAATTCACAGTATTTTCATGTCACCCAAGAGTGACCTGGTACAGTAGGATTAGATGCAGCATGGCAGTGGTGGGAAAAATGGTTACAGTATGTGACCCAGAGGACGCTTTCTAACAGAAACCCCGTCTGCATTATCCACTTTGAACCATAGAAAAAAATAAAAGTCTGAGTGAGGAGGAACAGAAGAAATTTGAAGAGATGACAGTGGAAATGAACATTGCAAAGGAAAACATCAGAAATGTGACAGACACTGGTAAAGTCACTTTCCCTCTTCCTGCAGTATAGACAGATATCTGAAATGAAACCAAGAACAGGGAACTTAATTCAGATCCTCCATTTGCAAAATGGAAATCTGTAGACATTGAGCAACCCCAGTGATCATGTTTTCTCTTTTCTTCTCTTTCACAGATGATTGTCCTCCTAACTAAAAACCTTGTTGATGAGGACACTCTTGAGGTTTGTATTGCGTGACTCAGTTCTGTTAAAAATTTTCCGCTTGTGAAAGTTGGTATGAATATTTAATAGTGAAATTGTTCTCCTTGAAGGGGGATGAGATGAGTGTATGTGTTTAAAACATTGAAAAGCAAGACTACCTTGAGGTAAAGAGTGTGGTTCTTCAATTTGGAGAAAGGTTGAGGGTATTTTATGAAGTACTCTACCATCAAATTATATTAACACTGGTAAATCCCATTGTGAATAGTATCTTGTAGTGGCAAAATCTTCAATAACTCAAGAGGAGATTTCTCAAAGGCACACTTCTTAAAAATTTTGTTGTGTGGTACTAAAAATTGAACCCAGAGCATGACCACTGAAATGCCCTCCAACCCACCTTATTCTTGATCCTGAGACTGCATCTGTCTAAGATATAGAAGCTGGCCTCAAACTTGAGATATTCCTGCCTCAGCATGCAGAGGCTCTGGGATCCTAGGCATGCACCACTGCTCCAAGCACTTGTTTCTTAACGCATTGCATGCCTCAGAATGCAACCTAGAAAATCTCAAGGAGTTGCCCATAGTTGCATAAATGTATATTTTATATAAAAAATCCCAGTAGAACATGAACATACCATGTTCAGTGAGAAGAAAAATGTGTCAGTGTTTGTCCATTTTAAAACATATTAATGTGCTTTGTGTTTTTATTGAAATACTCACCCACATCATGTCATTAAGATCAGCTTGTACATCTCAATTTTTTTTGCACCCTCACAGATACTAATAAGATCAGGAATATTCGCAAAGTTATCTTCTCCAAGTCTTCAGATTTATCTATATGAAGAACAAAAAAATATTGCCCACAATTTAAAATCCTTTTTTTCCTTTTCTGCGAAATTTCAAACTGTGTCTTATGGATTCTCTGTCTGTTCTCTTCTATGTCTCACCTGCTATTCCTGAATTCATAATTGATTAAATAAATTGAATATTATATGCACAAATATGTGTCTTTGAAGACATTCATGAGAATCTCCATGCACATAAATACCTATATCAATGAAAACATTAAACACCTGGGTGTATAAGACAATGATTAATTTACTTAAAACTAGTGGCAAAAGTGCATCATGACTCCTGAATACACAGGAAATAATTAGTTCTAACATGACAGATGTGAATGTGGTAATGTTTACAGAGGAGGGGTCCAGCAAAAAATCATGTATGAGACAATGCAAGACAGTTCAGAGTTAAAGGCTTAGGTAATGAGAGTTGTGATCTAATACTGGATTAATCCACTTGAATGAGTTAACTGGGTGGTGACTATAGGCATGTGGAATTTGCTGCAGGAGCGGGTCCCTGGGCTGTTCCTTTGGGGTTTCTATCCTGTCCCTGGTGAGCAGAGCTCTCTCATCTTCCTGGTGTCCTATCCTGCGCTGTTCTCCTCCTCCAGGACCTGCCGCCATTTTATTTTACCTTCTCTTGGACCAGAAGCAATGGAGGCAGCCATATGTGGAGTGAACATCTGAAACCATAAGCCCCCAGATATACTTTAGCTCCTCTTAAATTGTTCTTGTCACGTCTTTTGGTCATAGTTTTGAAAAAGATAAATAAAATAGACTTTTCTGATGCAATGCAAATTATCTATCACATATCACTTGAGAAGTCATCTGCATGGTTATAATAGGTTAAAAAAAGAAGACTCATGATGGGAACATACAGGATGCAATTCAAATGTCCTTCCTGACATAAATGAGGAAAGGATCTTGGTTAACCAGAATCTTTTTACAGTCTACTTTGCCCTGACGTCAGAAAATATTCAAATTATTATGTGATTGAGCTGCATAAATGTGCTGCACGTGGTAGGGCCTGGGTTCAATAATGTCCTAAAACATCCAATTTAGAAAGTTTCTCCTGGTCCCTGGGGATATATCCCCAACATTTCTCAATAGTTATGTTTCTTAGTCAACACTATAGAAGAGACGGGTACAATGTGACATGAGGCCAAGGCAGAGGACTGAAACCAAGTAAAGATGACAGATGAAGAATTGTTCACATTATTCTCAAAGCCTAAAGGTTTCAGAGCATCTTGTTATCATTAAAGAAACATCATAGACACTTCTGTTATAAAGCATCAGTCCCCACTGTGGTGACAGAATGCCTAATTTCCAACCTACCATGTACCTCCAAATAACCAATGTTCCACGTAGGAGACAAAGCTCTTCTCATAGAATGTTCCAGCTTAACAGCTTCATTTGGGAGAATCAAAGGATTTGACTTTGACCTCAGGCTCCAGGTCTGTGAGAAGCTAAAATCTAACTTGTAAACCACCTGGTTGGGAGATTGTCATGACAGCCCCAGGCACTGACTCATCCCTTACACTTTTCACAGTAATAAAAAGGAATTGTTTGGAGGACATAAGCATTTTCATTTAAAAAGCTCCCAGTAATCTAGGACTTAACAAACTTGCTGAACTGTAGGTAGGTACCAAAGGATCTTATGAATGGCATCTAAACATAATGGTGAGAGTTAGTGATTTTTTTCATGGATCAAAGACAATGGGAACCTGTTATGGTGTGCATGGGAGGTGTCCTCTGAAAGCTCACATGTGAGTGAATGCAAGAGGATTTGGAGCAGAAATGAATGGATTATACATTTATCCTAATCAGTGAATTAATCCCTAATGGGATTAACTGATGATAGTTGAGGTTTGGCTGGAGGATGTGGGCATTGGGACATGGCTTTGTGGTAATGATTTTTTTTTATCTGGAGACTGGTGACTCTGTCTCTCTGTTTCCTGAATCTATATGAGCTGCTTCCCTCTACCACACTCTTCCACCATGTCGTTCTGCCTCACCTTGAGCCCCAGTGAATGGAGCCTGCTGTCTAAGGACTGAGACTTCTGAAACTATGAACCCCCAAATGAACTCTTTGTCCTGTATAATTGTTATGATAGGATCTTTTAATCACAGTGACAAAAAAAAGCTAACTAAAAGAGATGGTCATCTGTCTCCAACCCTTTCCCTCTGTCTAGAAGTCTGGATTCTCCTGAATAATTCTCCTGCGGAAGCTGGTGGCCACCATCTTGTCCTGGGATCACCTGGTATTCTCTCTCTTCTTCAGGTTCCATACTCTTCCTTGCAAGTTCGCATTTCCCCCTTTTCTATGGACATGATCCAAGTTGAATTAATACACACCCCAAGGGCCTCGTTTTAGCTTGATTAGCCACTGGGGACACTGCTCCTGAGGGACAAGTTTCAACATAGAAATTTGCAGGCAGGGCTCTCAATTCAGCCCATCTCAGAAACTTCACTTTCTCTCTGGTGAAATGCTTAATTAATCTTATATCTCTTGGGGAAATCAGTTTGTCTGGATGAGTTGACCTTCAAATGTATGGCTGGTTTCATTTATCTAATATAGCCCTTAGTTTGGGCAATGATTTAGCAGATAAAACTACACATGACATACATATTTTCTCTACACTAGAAGAAGCTATAAATTTTCATAAAAGGTTCCATGTCAATGCTAATACTTTACAAAGTGTTTTAAAATAACTAAGGGACAAGCTAGACAAATAATAAAACAATGCAAAATAGTGTGACGTTTTTACCACAAGTTAATCTTGGAGTCAATCCTAGAGGACTGATACCTAACCATGTTTGGCAGATGAACGTCACACACTTGCCAGAATTTGGAAAATTAGAATATTTCCATGTAACAGTTGATACTTCTTCTGGATTTTTGATGGGCCCCCTTCATGCCGGAGGAAAAACTAAACATGTTATAGCTCATTGCTTACAAAGTTTTGCCACTGTGGGAATTCCAAAACAGTTAAAAACAGATAATGCCCCTGGTTATACTTCTACCTCTTTTTAACAATTTTGCTCATCATTTGGCATTACTCATATAACAGGAATCCCATAAAATCCACATACAATCCCATACAAAAATAAATAAATCCAATTCCTTGAGAGCTTTCCACCAAGTAGAATCATACCAGATAATGTCATGAGTCAGATTCCTGTAGAAGGTCTGGAGTCAGATTACCATAGAAGGTCATGAGTCAGATTCCCATACAAGGTCATGAGAGAGATTCCCATAAAATTGAGAGATTTGGGAAGAAAGAACATGATATCACCAAATATGATGGAAACTCCAAAGAAATACACTGGTAACTTAACTTTATTAAAATTATTACTATGATTATTTGACTTGAAGAGCCATCTGATGGAAAAATACAAAGAGTTGATAAAAGGGTTATATCATGAATATGAATACATATGGACTGAGAAGCTTAAAAAATCTCATCACATAAAAATTAGAAATGTGGGAAGAGAGGAGAGAGAGAGAGAGAGAGAGAGAGAGAGAGAGACAGAGACAGAGACAGAGACAGAGAGACAGAGAGAGAGAGAGGAGAGAGAGGAGAGAGAACTCCCATGATCAGCACATCCATGGTACCTCTGCAGGGGTGTACTGGGATGAGACACAAAACAGACCAAATCCGAGAGCTAGGAGAAAGATCTTCATCTTGAGGGGATTTGTCTTCTGATTTTGCAGGATCTCAGAGTAGCTGAGGGCTTGGAGAGAATCGTATTCATGTGACTATATATAGCATTGGTGGCTTGGCACGGCAAGCAGTGAATCATTGTGGTTCATCATGAGACCTTGTGTCTACAAGTGTGTCCTGGTTGGCAGGGAAAGGCGGTGGAGGACAATCTGCTATGAAACTAATGGGATTAGTACTAGAAGCAGCTTAATGTTGGGCAAGTGATCGACCTTTATCTGAGGCAGAAGCACAAAGCAAGCCATTGATCTGTGGACACTAATATTTATTTCATCTTTGACCCTGATCGCAGAAGTGGAAGATGAAGTCCAAAACATCTATTCCCAGCTCCTGTATAACTTCTCTAATATTTTGGGAGAATGTTGTTAGAAACTTTCTAGAATCAAAGATGGTACACGTGGTCTACCATATTAGATTACAACATTTATACCTGAGATAGAAGGTGAGAAGGCACCACTCACATGAGTCTATGATTCAATTTAAGAAGACGTTTCAATAGTAATAACATTAAATACAAATGCTCTTTCAGTCAATTCACAAGCCTTCCTTGGAATTGAGATCCATGTGGTTTCAAGTTATCCAATTGAATTACCCTCATTAGCTGACCACATTAGATCAACCCAGGGTCCATCTCTCTGAAAGTAGTAGGACACAGGCTGTCATGTGTATACCAACCCTAACTGTGAGGATCATGGGGATCCAAACATGAGGATCATGTCAGTATTTGAAGTACACTCAAATATTTTTACCTAATTTACTTCTAGCAGTTATAAAATTTCTTGTCTAATTGCTAAATCTTTAATGCATGTTGATTTGAATTTTCTTGGGGTAGAGAGACTGAGGTGTCATTTCATGTTGCTATAGGTAGTTATCCAGTTTTCTCCAACACCATTTGTTAAAATGGCGGTCTTTTCTCCAAGATATATTTTTGGCAACGTTGCCAAATACCAGACAGCTGTAGGTATATGATTTCTCTCTTGGTCCTCTATTTTATTCCTTTGCTCTATGTGTCAATTTGATGTCAATATCAAACTCTTTTGTAAATACAGCTCTGTAGTATAATTTCAGATAATGTCACCTGGTTTGATTTTCTTAGTTATTATTTCTTTACCTTTTCTGGGTCTCTCATTCTCCCAAATAAATATAAGAATACATTTGTAATGCTGTGAAGAATGTCATTGTTATTTTTACTGAGATTACATAAAATCTGGATATTGCTTTTGGTAGTATGGCCATTTTTAAAATATTAATTTTGGCTATCCAAAAACATGGGCTGTCCTTCCATCTTCTAAGATCTTCCTCAATTTCTTCTTCATTTTTCTAAAAATTTCACTGCAGTGCTTTTATACCTATTTGTTTATATTAAGACCTAAACATTGAATTTTTGAGGTTATTGTGAATGGGATGATTTTTCCTGATTTCTTTCCATGCTGAATCACTGTGGGAGGATAGGAAATCCACTGATTTTGTATGTTTTGATCTGTACCCTGCTACTTTGCTAAACTCATTTATTAACTCTAGTATAGTGTTCTGGTAGAGTTTTATGCATTTTCTAGTTAGAGGATAATATCTTTGGCAGAGATAGTTTGACTTCTCCCGTTTGTTTCCCCTTGATTACCTTTTCTTTTCTCATTACTCTGGCTAGCATTTCAAGGATTATATTCTCACAAATACAATTTTTGAGAATGGACAGCCTTTTTTGTTCCTGAATTTATAGGAAATGCTTGTAGTGATTCTTCCTTTTAGTACAATGCTGACCTTGAGTTTGTCATAAATTACCTTTACAATAAAGAGTGAGGCTCTGAGAAAGTTATTGGGATGCAGACTCAAAATGAAATACAAAAAGGGATTGGGATATGACTCAGTAGCTAAGCTCTCCTGTGTTCAGTACTTAGGAATATATATATATATGTGTGTGTGTGTGTGTGTGTGTGTGTGTGTGTGTGTGTGTGTGTGTGTGTGTTGGTGTGTGTGTGTGTTTGTGTGTAATTGACAATCAAAATGTATTTTGAAGACATATGTTCATCTAAAGCATATAAAAATATGTAACAGAATATTAGATAAATGAAACCAGCCATACATTTGAAGGTCAACTCATCCAGACAAACTGATTTCCCCAAGAGATATAAGATTAATTAAGCATTTCATAAGAGAGAAAGTGAAGTTTCTGAGATGGGCTGAATTGAGAGCCCTGCCTGCAAATTTCTATGTTGAAACTTGTCCCTCAGGAGCAGTGTCCCCAGTGGCTAATCAAGCTAAAACGAGGCCCTTGGGGTGTGTATTAATTTAACTTGGATCATGTCCATAGAAAAGGGGGAAATGCGAACTTGCAAGGAAGAGTATGGAACCTGAAGAAGAGAGAGAATACCAGGTGATCCCAGGACAAGATGGCGGCCACCAGCTTCCGCAGGAGGATTATTCAGGAGAATCCAGGCTTCTGGAGAGAGGGAAAGTGTTGCAGACAGAGGACCATCTGTTTTAGTCAGCTTTTTATGTCACTGTGATTAAAAGATCCTATCATAACAATTATAGAGGACAAAGAGTTCATTTGGGAGTTCATCATTTCAGAAGTCTCAGTCCTTAGACAGCAGGCTCCATTCACTGGCGCTCAAGGTGAGGCAGAACGACATGGTGGAAGAGTGTGGTGGAGGGAAGCAGCTCACATGGAATCAGGAAACAGAGAGACAGAGTCACCAGTCTCCAGATTAAAAAAAAAAATCTATATCAGAAAGTCATGATCCCAATGCCCACCTCCTCCAGCCAAACCTCACCTACCATCAGTTAATCCCATCAGGGATTAAGTCACTGATTAGGCTAAATGTATAATCCATTCATTTCTGCTCCAAATCCTCTTGCATTCGCTCACATGTGAGCTTTCAGAGGACACCTCCCATGCACACCATAACAGCTTCCCATTGTCTTTGATCCATGAAACAAATCACTAACTCTCACCATTATGTTTAGATGCCATTCATAAGATCCTTTGGTACCTACCTACAGTTCAGCAAGTTTGTTGAGTCCTAGATTCCTGGGAGCTTTTTAAATGAAAATGCTCATATCCTCCAACCCTTTTTTTTTTTATTACTGTGAAGAGTGTAAGGGATGAGTCAGTGCCTGGGGCTGGCATGACAAAGTCCCAACCTAATGGTTTACACAGAAGATTTTAGCTTCTCACAGACCTGGAGCCTGAGGTCAGAGTCAGCTCCTTTGATTCTCACAAATGAAGCTGTTAAGCTGGAACATTCTATGAGAAGAGCTTTGTCTCCTACGTGCAACTTTGGTTCTTTGGGGGTAGATGGTAGGTTGGACATTAGGCATTCTGTCAACACAGTGGGGACTGATGCTTTATAACAGAAGTGTCTATGATGTTTCTTTAACCATAACAAGACTCTCTGTAACCTTTAGGCTTTGAGAATAATGTGAACAATTCTTCACCTGTCATCTTTTCTTGGTTTCGGTCCTCTGCCTTGGCCTCATGTCAGATTGTACATGTCTCTTCTATAGTGTTGACTATAACTATTGAGAAATGTTGGGCATATACCCCTAGGGACCAGGAGAAACTTTCTAAATTGGATGTTTCAGGACATTTTTGAACCCAGGCCCAACAACCTGCAGCACATTTATGCAGCTCAACCACATAATAATTTGAATATTTTCTGACGTCAGGGCAAAGTAGACTGTAAAAATATTCTGGTTAACCAAGATCCTTCCTTCATTTATGTCAGGAAGGACATTTGCATTGCATCCTGTAAGTTCCTATCATGAGTCTTCTTTTTTTTTAACCTATTCTAACCATGCAGATGACTTCTCAAGTGATATGTAATAGATAATTTGCATTGTATCAGAAAAGTCTATTTTATTCATCTTTTTCAAAACTATGACCAAAAGACCTGACAAGAACAATTTTAGAGGAGTTGAAATATATCTGGGGATTATAATTTCAATTTTTCACTCCATATATGGCTGGCTTCATTGCTCCTGGCCCAAGGGGAGGCAGAACAAAATGGCGGCAGGGCCAGGAGGAGGAGAGCACCTCTCGAGAGGGCACAAGGAAGATGAGAGAGCTCTGCTCACCAGGGACAGGATAGAAACCCCAAAGAAACAGCCCAGGGACCCTCTCCTGCAGCACATTCCACATGCCTATAGTCACCATCCAGTTATCTCATTCTAGTGGATTAACCCAGTATTAGATCACAACTCTCATAACGTAATTCTTTCACCTCTGAATTGTCTTGCATTTTCTCATTCATGAGTTTTTTCCTGGACCCCTCCTCTGTAACCTTACCACATTCATATCTGTAATGTTAGAACTTATTATTTCCTCTGTATTCAGGAGGCACTTTTGCCACTAAGTTTAACTAAAATAATCATTGTCTTATACACCCAGCTGTTTAGTGTTTTCATTGGCATAGGTACTTCTGTGCATAGAGATTCTCATAAATGTCTTCAAAGACACATATTTGTGCATATAATATTCAATTTATTTAATCAATTATGAATTCAGGAATAGCAGGTGAGACATAGAAGAGAACAGACAGAGAATCCATAAGACACAGTTTGAACCTTCACCGAAATGAATAAAAATAATTTTGAATTGTGGGCAATATCTTTTTGTTCTTCATATAGATAAATCTGAAGACTTGGAGAAGATAACGAGTATTCCTGATCTTATTAGTATCTGTGAGGGTGCAAAAAAACATTGAGATGTACAAGCTGATTTTAATGACATGATATGGGTGAGCATTTGAATAAAAAGGCAAAGTACATGTGTTGTAAAATGGACAAACACTGACACACTGGATTTACCAGTGTTAATATTATTTGATGGAGAGTACTTCATAAAAGTCCCTCAACCTTTCTCCAAATTGAAGAACCACACTCTTTACCTCAAGGTAGTCTTGCTTTTCAATGTTTTAAACACATACACTCATCTTAGTCCCCTTCAAGTAGGAAAATTCCACTATTAAATATTCATACCAACTTTCACAAGTGGGAAATTTTTAACAGAACTAAGAGTCGCGCAATACAAACCTCAAAAGTCTCCTCATCAAGAAGGTTCTTAGTTAGGAGGACAATCATCTGTGAAAGTGAAGAAAAGAGAAAACATGATCACTGGGGTTGCTCAATGTCTACAGATTTCCATTTTGCAAATGGAGGATCCGAATTAAGTTCCTTGTCCTTGGTTTCATTTCAGATATCTGTCTATACTGCAGGAAGAGGGAACATTACCTGTGTCTGTCACATTTCTGATGTTTTCCTTTGGAATGTTCATTTCCACCGTCAGCTCTTCAAATTTCTTCTGTTTCTCCTCACTCAGACTTTTTTCTTTTGCTATGGTTCAAAGTGGATAATGCAGACGGGGTTTCTGTTAGAAAGCATCCTCTGGGTCACATACTGTAACCATTTTTCCCACCATTGCCATGCTGTGTCTAATCCTACTGTACCAGGTCACTTTTGGGTGACATGAAAATACTGTGAATTCCACATATGGAACATTCTATCATGGTCCAGTTCTTATGACTACTGAGGACATTGAAGACCATTTATTCTGTCAATGTGATGTTGCCCAAATCTTAATTCTCTTGAATATATCTTGGATCTGAGAATCTAAAATTCTTCTACATTGTGGCTTTTTATTTTCCCTATGTCTATATATGAATCCATTCCCTGGTGTTCTGGACCACTAGTTCAATATTCAATAGCCAGAGATCAGATGATCTGAACTTTTCATGGAGCACATTACCATTGTCCGCTCTGCTAATACAAACAGAAACAAATGAATAGTGTCTCTTCTTTCATCTAAGAAAAAATAAACTTCTATTCCCACCTATTTGACACGTGAATCTGATACCACAATTCTTCATCTTGACCTGTCTTTTGTTATGATGTGTGAGTCCAAACTCTCTATTTTTAGAAGACCTGGGAACCTTGTATGTGAATGGATGATATGACTCTTTATTTCATGAACAATACATGTAAGCTTTGCCACTCTTCAAAAACTTATGGTACAACAAAAATTTTAAGTTCACAATGTATTTTGTCATGAATTCTGAAACAAGTGTACTGATTCTAAATTTTATACATACCTATTTTTCCATTTCATTTTCTATTTTTCTTTGTATGCAGCCCCACATTTCTCTCCTTTACCAACAAAATAGAAAAAATACCTATTCTATTCTCCAGAGGGTAAAAGACATGATACTCACCAACAAGCCCAGTAATGTGTCTAACTTTGCCATCTTTATCCGTATTTTCATTATATATTGCTATGATTCGTACTGAGACGTACTTGATTTTGATAACACTTTTACCTGAGTCTGGATATATATATATATATATATATATATTCTATTACTTGCTTGTAACAGTTTAATGTGGACCCTTCCATTCATAATAACTCCTATTTCACTAAAATGGCACTTTATGTGTTATAACCAGATAAGTTGCTACAGATCCAGGGAAGCAATTCCAGATCCCAATCTTCAGATCGTCAAGATTTCCAGTCTTGAAATTGCCTAGTCATTAATGGATTGAATATTGTTCCTTGGAAGCAACGATCCTGGCTGCAAGATCTGTAGGACGATAGTAGATGGGCAGCTTCTACTTGGTTAATCATCTCACAAAAGTTAATTTTCAAATTTTCAGCAATTTTATGACTCAATGGTCAGGCCAGCCAGTATTATAATGGAACTCCACCAATATAGACTGGAATATATTGTGTTGATCTTAAATATTCAAGTTATCACCTTGTCTTGTATATATATATATATATATACATATATTGCCACAGTCTGTCTGGGCCCAATTCAGGAGCCACTTGTCAAAAGGAACTAACTTTATTTTTAGAACTACAAACGCCAAAAAAAAAAAAAAACAGCTCCTCAGGGAAAAACTCTCAGAGCACAACTGCCACCACCAGCTTCCACAAGCCTCTCACCCCCACACCAGCCTCTCCACCTCCCACAATCCTCCTGCTCTTGAGGCCGATTGGCTGGGTCGCGTGGGCGGAGCCAAAGAAGTCCCCCAATGAGCAGCTCCGTGGAGGAGCCAATCAGCTAGATGTTGCTGGGGCCGCTGTGAGCCAATCATCAGCTGGCAGTCTGAAGGGCAGGGAAACAGCCCAATGAACATCACCGCAGAGGAGCCAATCAGCTAAATGTTGCTGGGGCCGCTGTGAGCCAATCATCAGCTGGCAGCTGGAAGTTTGCTGGCAGCTGGAAGTTTGCTGGGGCCCCTTTGGCTGTGGCTCTCAACACTTCTAACCTAAAGTGTCTCATGGTTGTGATAAATGTGGGTGAGAGAAGAGAAAGAAGAGTCAGGATCCACTCCATTGGTCTTTCCTCTCCAGATCACGGGGTACTGTCGCACGGTTCTCCTAGCTACTGATGATCCACAGGCAATCAATGAAGATGGGGAACTGAGAGCCCATCTGCATCACATGGATGACTTTAATGAGATTGCGTTCGGTTTCTACATCAGGTGAGTCAAACTCTCCTGAACCTAAAGAAACAAGAGAGCTCACCTCTGACACGTGGTCTGGGTTCAAATCCACTGTGAGACGTCTTGATGATGTTCACAGAATTGAGTCTTCTGACCCGTCTTCATGGAACTGTGTTATAGGCTTGTGAAGAACAAACAAGGACTTCAGTAGGTGGACCCCAGGGAATCTCGTGCAGTGGTGTTTCCTTAGAGGAAATTGTGATTGTGATTCCTGTTGAACCACATTATTCACTACAGAGATTCAGAGGCAGGAAGGAAAGACTCTGTCCTTGGAAGCTCAAACCCAGTGCCAATGGCTGTCAGAACCCCAGGACCTGAGTTGGAGTCTTTGCCATTTTACATGTATTGGAAATGGTGGCATCCCAATCAGATTAAAGCATGACTTCAATGGGCAGGACCTTGCATTTACCCATGTCACTCATGATCCTGTACCTGACATTTTGAAAGTCAATATTTAATCAACAAATACATATTTTTAAAAGTCAGTATTTATAGAATTGTTAGTATTGTGTAGGCATTTTCCTGTATAAGGGAAATACTTAAATCTGTATATAATATTAATGTAATACTTGTATGAACACACATGTATATATATATATATATATATTTTAAGATGTATATAAGCAACATATATGCATATATATATATATATATATATATATATATATATATAGTTTTTTTTAACATTGTACCCTCATAGCAAATCACCCTTGTGAAGCCCTCCAAGGGATACAATGGAGACCTCTTTGGCTGTCTCAATTGTGAGTGAGAGGTAAGGATGTCTTTGGGTCCAGGTCAGTGATACTACAGCTGGACAATGCCCAGCAGTCTCCAACACCACCATGAATTACCCCACCCACAAGACAATCAGTAAAACCAGTCACAGAACAGCAAAGCAAAATTCAGAAAGTGGAGACATTATATCTCTGTCAGTGTGAAATTGTTGGGAGTCACTGCAGCTCCAAAAACTAATTTCCCCCTCACCCAAGAAGAGACGTTCAATCAGAGCCCTGCTTTCTCACATGATCCTTACCCACCAATCAGAGCCCTGCTGGCTCACTTGATCCTTACCCTCCAATCAAAAAGCACCCATGCCAACTGTCAAACCACCCCTGGCTCTATAAATATGCAGAGCTGTTCCTCAATAAACAGGCATTTGCTCCGAGGACAAGCCTTGTTTGTTCTTTTAGAAATCATGGATGGTTTTTAGGACCTTGAATGCACTGCAACTCTTACAGTTCTTGAAAGCAAATATAAGGGAGTTTGCAAGAAGAGATGAGGAAAAAGTAGTGTATGCTCTCTCGTTTTGTTTTTAAGGTTGAAGAAGAAATGCCATAAGTTCTTAGTTGTGGGGAACAGAATCCAGGATGATGTCTACAACGCTGTCTGTTAGTATTTGCTCTTTTGTGTGTTGCATGATCTAACCCTGGAGGTATGTCCCAGTGCAGGGTCTTGGAGATCACACATATCGGGGTGTGTGGATACTGTCACTCTTTCTGCTTCTATTTGCTAATGCAACCTTGGAAATGCTCATGAAGTTGTGAGCATTTGAGTCATCAGACAGAGTCAGGATAAGGTACATATCATCTCAGGTTGCCATGTTGGATGTTGGCATTAATTATATGTCAGGATGGTTCCCTGGGTATATATTTCATGTGCATTTCTGGAATGGGGAACTTTCTAAAGTAACCTTAAATTATGAAATTTACTTCAATGGGAGTTTTGCTCATGATCACACTACCATTTCATCAAAAGATGAGTAATGCACACGCTATCAATGAATTATGGTATAATTGACAGAAACCCCAAAGATAAGAGTGAGAATAGTTAAAGTAACCACCAGAAAATTTATATCAACTTGCAAATAATTTGAATGTTAGTTGAATCCAACAGAAACAAAATTATAGACTTCTAAGATATCAAATATCTAATTTTCAAACACCACTCCCAGTATACTAAATGACCTAATGCATTATTACTTTATTTTATGCATAGAAAAGGAAGAATGCAATATTGCAATCTTTGTCAGACTCATTTTATTTTCATTTAAATATAGACATACAGCAATATGTTGCAATAATATACACACATATATATCTAGCATTTCCTGAGGCCTTTATTGGCATATCTTTTCCTTGGTAATCTACTATAATAGAAAATGATACTTGGAGCATTTTAAGTTCAACATGATATATTCCAGTCTATATTGGTGAAGTTCCATTATAATACTGGCTGGCCTGACCATTGAGTCATAAATTTGCTGAAAATTTAAAAATTGGCTTTTGGGAGGTGATTTAAAAAAGTGCAAGGTGCCCATCTACCATCTTCCTACAGATCCTACAACCAGAATCGCTGCTTCCAAGGAACAACATTCAATCTGGTAATGAATAGGCAGTTCCAAGACTGGGACTCTTGACCATGGGGATCTGAAATTGCTTCCCTGGATCTGTAGCTATTTACCCAATTCTAACAAATTAGGTAGAATTTTAGTGAAACAGGGACAATTATTGAAGAAAGGATCCATATTAACGTATGACAAATAAGTCAAAGCATATGGTCTTTTTTAAAGCTGACTATATTGAATTTTGAAGTGTTTCTTTTTCCTTCCCAGACTTGGGTAAAAATGCCTTCCAAATCAAGTACTACACATATCAAGTTGTAAAATTTTATAATGAAAATACGGACCAAAACGGCAAAGTTGTACGTGCGACTGTGCTGGCTGGTGAGTATCATGACTCTTACCCGCTAGGGAACAGTATAGAAATTTCTTCTGTTTTTTTAACACAGGAGAGAAGTAGGAGCATGTATTTAGTTTTGCATAACTATACATAGATCTATAATGCACCAGCAAAAATACAAAATGAATTGAATATATGAAAAAATACGTATGTATGAAATGTTGGATTCAGTAGACTGGTTTCAGAATTCATGGCCACATTCATCTTGACCTTAAACTGTTTGTTCTAGCCTAAGATTGTGATCAATGGCAAAGCTTACATTATTTGCTCATTAAATAAACAATCACATGAGCTGTTCACACAGAGTGTTCCCGGTTCCCCCTAAGAACTTGTAGTTTGGACTCATGCCTCAGAAAAAATGACAGGTCAGTATGCACCATTGTGTTATTAGATCCACGTGTCAAATTTGTGGGGGTAGAAGTTTATTTTGTCTTAGATGAAGGAAGAGATGGTTCTTGTTTGCTATTTTTTATATGCAGCGACAATCATGCCAATGTGCTAGATAAATAATTCAGATCACTTTCACTCCTGCTATTGAATATTGGATTTGTGGTCCAGAGCACAGAAGAGTGGATTCTAATATGTAGACACGGCAAAAATGAGAAGCAACAGGGTAGAATAATTCCAAAACCTCAGGCCATTGTTTTCTTATGGAGAAAGCACAAGATTTGGGCAGGTTTGAGTTGACAGAATAAAGGGTCTTCAATGTCCTCAGTAGTCATAAGAATGGGGCCATGATAGAATGTTCCATATGTGGATTTCACAGTGTTTTCATGTCCTTAAAGAGAGATCTGGAACAGTAGCCTTAGACACAGCATGGCAATGGTGGGAATAATGGTTACACCATGTGACCCAGAGGACGCTTTCTAACAGAAACCCCGTCTGCATTATCCATCTTGAAACACAGCAAAAGAAAACAGTGTGAGTAAGGAGGAACAGAAGAGATTTGAAGAGCTGACGGTGAAAATGAACATTCCAAAGAAAAACATAAGAAATGTGATGGAAATTGGTAAAGTCACTTTTCCATTTCCTGTGGTATAGACAAGTTACCTGAAATGAACCAAGAACAGTGAGCTTGACTCTGATCTTCCATTTGCAAAATGAAAATCCATAGACATTGAGCAACCCCAGTGATCATGGTTTCCTTTCCCCTTTCTTTCACAGATGACTTTCCTGCTACCTAAAGACCTTGTTGATGAGGAGACTCTTAAGGTTTGTATCACCTGATTTTTTAGTTCTGTTAAGGATTTTCCACCTCGTGATATTTGGCATAAGTATTTAGTAGTGAAATTGTCCCCATTGAAGGGGGCTGAGGTGAGTGTATGTGCTTAAAACATTGACAATAAAGACTACCCTGGGGTGCAGAGTGGGGTTTTTGAATTTGGAGAGAGACTGAGGGAATTTTGTAAAGAACTCAGCCATCAAATAACATTGTCTTTGGTGGACTCCATTGTGAATAAAGTATGTTACAATGGGGACATCTTCAATAACCCTAGAGGAGATTTCTCAAATCGTGTGTGTGTGTGTGTGTGTGTGTGTGTGTGTGTGTGTGTGTGTGTTGGGGATTGAATCCAGGGACATTCTGCCATTAAGTCACAATCCACCTCTACTTTTTATGCTGAGGCTGCATCTCACTAATGTGCCGAGGTTGGCCTCCAATTTGAGTTCCTTGTGCCTCAGCCTCCCATATCACTGGGATTACAGGCATGCACCACTGCTCTCGTCAAGTAATTTTTAATGTGTTGTGCACTTCAGTATGCACCTTAACCCCTCTCAAAGTGAGGTGACCATCTTCCTGCAAAAGTGTATTTTCCTATAAAAATCTTCCCTCTAGCAGCTGAACGTAAGCATACACTAACATGTGAAAAGAAACCTGTGTGAGCGTCTGTCCACTCTATTACACATGAATAGATTTTTGCCTTTTTATTCAAATATTCAATCACATCATGCCATTAAGATCAGATCAGATACTTATTATTTTTTTTTAATTTTACATGCTTACAGATGCTATTGAGATCAGGAATATTTGCAGTATCATCTTCTCAAGAACTGCAGAATAATCTACATGAAGATAAAACATCCCATGTTTTAAACATATGTAATTTCTTCTTTTAAGTTGCAAATATGTCTTGCTAATTTCCTATTTCTCTTCTTCTATATTTTATTATACTTGTTTCTGTATTCCTGATTAAATAATTTGATATTCTATGCACAAATATGTGTCTGAAGAAGTTCATTTGAATTTCAGAAACACTTATGTTAATGCAACAATTAAAAAGATGGATTTATAAGAAAACAGGAAATCATTCTTCTTAAAAATAATTGCATAGCTGGGCATGGTTGGTGCATGCCTCTTATCACAGAGGCTCAGGAGGCTGAGGCAGGAGGATCCTGAGTTTAAAGCCAACCTCAGTAATGGCAAGATGCTAAGCAACTCAGTTAAACCCTGTCCCTAAGTAAAATACAAAATAGGGCTTGAGATAGGGCTCAGTGGCTGAGTGCCTCTGAGTTCAACTCCTGGGACCCCCTCATCCAAAAAACTACTTGCATAAATGGTAACTGCATCATGAGTATAGAGAAGAGGATGAATTGTACCATCATGAGTGTAAATCTATTATGCTGGGAATATGAGCTCTCACCCAAAAGCTAATGCAAGAAAGAAAGTTCAGAGGTGAAATGGTTGGATAATGAGAGGTATGGCATAATAGAGAATTAATTCCCTGATATGGACTAACTGGGATGTGACTGCAGGCAGGTGGGTTGTGGCTGGAGGAGGGGGTCCCTGGGCTGTGCCTTTGGGGTCTCTGTCCTGTCCCTGGTGAGCAGAGCTCTCTCTGCTCCCTGGTGCCCTGTCCTGAGCTGCTCTCCTCCTCCAGGCCCTGCCACCATATTGTGAAATGATTGGGTTATAAGAGGTGTAGACTAATAGTGGATTAATCCACTTTAATGGACTCAATGGATGGTGACTGCAGTAGGTGGGTGTGGCTGGAGGAGTGGGTCCCTGAGCTGTGCCTTTGGGGTCTCTATCCTGTCCCTGGTGAGCAGAGCTCTCTCTGCTTCCTGGTGCCCTGTCCTGAGCTGCTCTCCTCCTCCAGGCCCTGCCACCATTTTGTTCTGCCTCCCCTTGGGCCAGAGCCATAGAGTTGGTCAACCATGGACTGAATCTCTGAAACTATGATCCTCAGATAAACTTTACCTCCTCTAAATTGCTCTTGACAGGATTTTTAATCACAGCAGTGTAAAATCTGAATAATACACCTTTCTCTGTGCAATTCAAGTTTTCTACTACATATCAGTAGAGAGGACAGGCTTACGGCCAGACTGCTGATAACATTTTTTAAAAAGCAATTAAAATAATTTAATAAAATAACTATAAATTAAAAATTATGGAAATACAAATATATATTTTTAAATGTTTTATTCTAACTTGTTATATATGATATCAGAATGCATTGTAATTCTTATTACACATATAGAACACATTTTTTCATGTCTCTGGTTGTATAGAAAATATATTCACAATATTCGTGTCTTCATATATGTACTTAAGGTAATGATGTCTATCTCATTCTAACTTCTTTTTTACCCCCCTGCCCCTCCCTTTCCTTACCCCCAATCTGCCCTATCTAGAGTTTGTCTATTCCTTCCATGCTCCCCCTCCCTATCCCACTATGAATCAGGTTCCTTATATCAGAGAAAACATTCAGCATTTGTTTTTCTGGGATTGGCTAACTTCACTTAGCATTATCTTCTCCAACTCCATCCATTTACCTGCAAATGCCATGATTTTACTCTTTGTTATTGCTGAGTAATATTCCATTGTTATATATGTCACATTTTCTTTATTCATTCATCTACTAAATGCCATCTAGGTTTGCTCCATACTTAATCTATTGTGAATTGTGCTGCTATAAACATGGATGTGGCTGTGTCCCTGAAGTATGTTGTTTGTAAGTCCTTTGGGTATAGTCCAAGAAGTGAGATAGCTGGATCAAATGGTGGTTCCATTTCCAGATTTCCAAGGAATCTCCATACTGCTTTCCATATTGGCCACACCAATTTTCAGTCCCACCAGCAATGTATGAGTGTTCCTTTTCCCCACGTCCTCACCAACACTTATTGTAAAGCCATGTTATTTTCAAATTAGTTTTCCAATCTCAGCATGTGAAGGGTTGAGTGTGTGAGAACTTCAATGTGTGATTGATGAATCAACTCCTGACCTGAATCTTCACACACTTGTGCCTTCCTGGGTGCTAATTCTCATGAGTTCCTAGTGTTGGTTTAAAAATGATATATTTTCAGGGATGTGTCAAGTTTCTATTTAAATGTCTATGACAAAGTCATTCATTTATTCACACTTTGTGATTAGATTAACCATTGCATAATTCTTATGTGCATTGATGTCAGTTGAACCATAAAGATGAGACGTTATAGATACCCATATATGATATGTGTAACACACCTGTACATACATATGTATTACCTATATATGTTACACATATATTTTGTATAGATTTTAAGTTTTTGCCACACTGTCACAATGTCCACATGATGCTGACCATTCTAGAAATATCGACTTCCTTGTAGAGGTGTATATTTCTTGATTCAAGATTGCACAGAAAGTATCAGGTGGAGAATCATGATTGACATGGATAAATGTGCAGATCCCTGCACATTGAATCCACCCTTAAAGCTAAATGGATGCAATCTATTTATAATAAACACAGCTCTGGCTTCCAAGAAAAGATTCTTTCCTTCCTGTCTCTGAGTCCCTGTGTGAAGTGATGTGGTTCAACAGGAGCTCACAACCAGAGTACCCTTTGAGGAAACACCACTCCATGAGATCCTCTAGGGTGATGTCCAGGTTCCTCACAAACCTACAACACACTTCCATGTAGAGGGCTCAGAAGAGTCAATTTCGGGAGATACTCAAGATGTCTCACTCCTCATTTGAGATCAGCACACCTGTCCAAAGTGAATAATTGTGTTCCTTTACGTGGGAGGAAATTGCATTCTTGTTGAAAAGCGTGACCTCTGACTTGTTGCATCCATCACTACACTCAAAGTGATGGAAATAGACTCTCAGCTCTCCACCTTTATTGATCTCTACATTGTCGGTCGCCATATATAAGGTACGCCAGTCCCCAGTGATCTGGAAAGGAACGATCCCATTGGAATGATTACTGGCTCCTCTTTCTCTTCTCTACTACCTACTTATGAGCCACACAAAGCTCTGCTCTCCACAAAGTAAAGACATACAAGATGTTGTCATGATGGAGATTCCCATGGGGAGCATAAAATGGAGAGATTATAAAAAAAAAAACTAATGCCACATCACCAAATATTATGGAAACTGCAAGGTCTATACTTTGGTGACTTAACTTTCTCTGTTTACTTAGCAATCTGGTGGAGAAGTCAAGTTGAAATGATAGACTCTTTTATGAATGTGGATGTATGTGGACTGAGATGCGTATAAATATCTCATGTGTATATAAAATTGAGATATATGGAGAAGAGAGAGACCGAGACAGAAAGAGGCAGAGAGAAGACAGGTATATACAGATGGATATCACCCCAAGATCAGCCCATACATGTACCTCTGCAGGGTCAAACTGAGATGAAGCACAAATCAGACCAAATCCAAGACCAAGCAGAAAGGTCTTCATCTTGAGGAGATCTTTCTTCCTCTTCTGCAGAAACTCAGAGTAGATGAGTGATTGGAGAGAATGTGTTGGATGTAATTTTATATAACATGGATGGCATGGTGTGGCATGCAGTGAATCAATAGGTGATCATCATGACACCTTCTTCTGCATGCACAGTGATTCCTGGTTGGCAGGGATGAGCTGTGCATGACACTCTGTCATTTAACTAATGAGATTAGTGTTTAAAAAAAGCAAACTTAGGCAAGATCATTGACCTTCATGGAATACAAAAGCAGAAAGTATGTCAAGTATCCCAAGGACATCAATATTTATTCCATCTTTGATCCTGATGGCTGAAATGGGAGATGAAGGATAAGAAGTCCGTTTCCAGCATCTGTATCACTTCTTTAATATTTTGGGAGAATGCTTAAAGTTACTTTCCAAAATTAAAGATGGTACCCTGTGGTCTCACCAAATTACGTGGTAGCATCTATACCTTGAAGAGAAGGTACAAAGGTGTCTCTCAAACAAGTCTATGTTTAAATTTAAGAAGACATGTCAAAAAAATACTTGCCTTTTAGTCATTATGAGTTATTTTATTTAATTTTTTTTTTTTTTGGAGTTGAGATCCGTGTTCTTTCAAGAGACCCAGTTGAATTTTGCCCATGGGTCAACAACCACATCAGATGGACCACAACCAATGACTCTGAGAGTATCAGGACTTTGCTATGGGATCTACACCAAGAGTAACTGTGAGGATCCTGTCAAATGTTTGTTCTTCCAAATGCATTCAGAATATTTTTTCACAATTCTGTGATAAATGTCATTGCTATTTTCATGATGAGTGCTATAAATCTGTACATTACTTTTTTTTTACAATTTTAATTTTGCCTATCCAAGAACATGAGAGGTCCTTCCATTTTCTATTGTGTTCTTCAATTTCTTTCTTCTGTGTGTTCAATGAATTTCATTGTACAGCTCTTCTACCTACTTGCTTAGATGATCCTCAAGTATTTAATTTTGGGGGATTATTGTGAATATAATGGTTTTCCAAATTTGCTTACCTTTGGCAATATAGGAAATCTACTAGTCCGTGTGTGGTGATCTTGTATCTTTCTTCTTTGCTAAGCTCATTTATAAACTCTACAACTCTTATTATGGAGTTTTTTTTGCATCTTCTAAATATGATAATACCATCAACAATCAGTGAGTGTTGGATTTTATCTTTTCCTATTTGCATATTTGATTTTCTTTTCTTGCCTGATCAATCTGGCTAATGTTTCCCAGGCTGTATGAGATAAGATGGTGATGGTGAGGAGCCCTGTGTTGTCTCTAAATCAAGAGGAAATTCTTTTAATATTTTTCCCCATTTAGTCTGATGTGGACCTGTGTTTGTCATAAATTGTTGAGAGCCACAGCCGAAGGGACCCCAGCAAACTTCCAGCTGCCAGCAAACTTCCAGCTGCCAGCTGATGATTGGCTCACAGTGGCCCCAGCAAACTTCTAGCTGCCAACTGATTGGCTCCTCTGCGGTAATGCTCATTGGGCTGTTTCCCCTCCCTTTCAGACCACGGAGCTGCTCATTGGGGGACTTTTTTGACTCCGCCCATGCGACCCAGCCAATCGGCCTCAAGAGCAGGAGGAGTGGGGGAGGTTGAGAGGCTTGTGGGAAGCTGGTGGTGGCAGTTGGGCTCTGAAGGTTTTTCCTGAGGAGCTGTGTGGTTTGGTGTGTGTGTTCTAAAAATAAAGTCCATTTCTTTTGACAAGTGGCTCCTGAATTGTGCCCAGCCAGACTGTGGCAAGAAATGGTCTTTATATGTTTGAGGTAACTCCCTTCAATCAATAGTGGGATGCTAAGCAAGGTCATGAGACTCGGTCTCAAAATAAATTTTCAAAAGGGCTGAGGATATGACTCAGAGATTAAGCTCCCCTCATTTTTGTCCTTGGTACCAAAAAAATATTCATGGAAATCAAAATATATACATCCATCCAAACCATATAAAAATATGTAGCATAATATCAGCTAGATAAAGCCAGCTATACATTTAAGGTTAACTCATCCTGATCAAGTGATTTACCCAAGAGATAGAAGATGCTGTAGCTCTCTGATAATCAATCAATTTAATTAAGCACATTATCAGAGAGAGAAGGTGGTTTTTATGGCATGGGCTGAATTTAGTTTCTTGCTGGCCAATTTCTATGTGGAAATCTGCCCCCCAGGACTACTGTCCCCAATGGATAACTTAGCCATACTGAGGCACTTGGGGTATGTACTAACTCAGTATGGATCATGTCCATATAAAGAGAGGAAATGTGAACTTCCAAGGAACAGCATGGATGGTGGAGAAGAGAGAGAACCATGTGAGCCCAGAACAAGATGGCGGCCATGTGCCAGCCCACGACGGAGCTTCAGAGGAGCCAGGCCTGCCCACTCACTGGAACGGTCATAGATGGACAGCTTCTCATCATCTGTGATCCATGAAAAGATCACTGACTCACACCATTATGTTTTCATGCCATTCATAGGACCAGTGGATACCCACATGAAGATCAGCAATTTCCTTTTTGATATCTGAGAATTTTTAAATTAAAACACTCTTGTCCTTCACACCCTTCATCTTTACCTACAGTGAAGACTGTGTGGGATGAGTTAGTGGCTGGGGTTGCAATGACACAGCCCCACTCTGCTGGCTTATAGGGCAGGTGTGTCTTCCCACAGCCCTGAGGGCTGACCTCTAAGTGGGCACCTCTGGGACCAATGACCTTCACCTCTGGGCAGAAAGCACTTCTCTGCATCTTCTGAGTGTTCACCCAACCAAGTTTTCTGGGAGTTCCAATTTCCTGTGGCTTCTCTCCATTCCCCTGATGAGCCATGCATGTGAATGCCTGAGGTTTTCCTACCTTTTGGAGGCTCTTGAAGTTTCAGGTTCCTGATTTAAATTTTTGTTCTCCAGTCTAGGAAGCTTTCAGCCAATACAGAACCTACATTCGATGAATGATTTTGCTGAATTGAGTCTTTCTTCTCTTTCAACACTTTGAAAGGGTTTTTCTGGTCTCTCTCTCCTCTCTCTCTCTCTCTCTCTCTCTCTCTCTCTATATATATATATATATATATATATATATATATATATAAAACAACATATAAGTATATATGTATTTATATTTATTTATTCATTTACATGTTTGTTTATTTATTTATTTAACTTTTGCTATACTGGGGATTGAGCCCAGGCGTGTCCTATCACTGAGCTACATCCCCAAACAATCTATTTTTTTTTTTATTAAGAGACAGGAACTGATTAAGTTCCTGAGGCTGGCTTTGAACTTGAGATCCTTCAGCATCAGCTTCTTGTATACCTAGAATTACCGAACTGCGACATAACATCCCACTGGATTATGATAAATATGAAGAGATACAACAATTTATCATTTTATTTTTGTAGTCATATTTCTGGTGCTGCTTTCAAGCTATTCTGTTGTTTTAGATTTTTTTGCACATTGGAACATCATGTATCTCAGTGTGTTTAGACATCTCCTTAATGGAACTTCTTTGAATACAAGAAGTATAGAAAAACGGTTTCCTATAAACTTTTTTAGTCAGATTTTTCAATTTTTTGACCCCAAGTTCTTGGAAGACCAATTTTAGAGGAAAAATTTATTTAGGTCTCATGGTTTCAGAGATTCAGTCCATGATGGGCCAACTCCATGCCTCTGGCCCAAGGTAAGGCAGAACAAAATGGCAGATAGGGCCTGGAGGAGGAGAGGAGCCCAGAACAGGGCACCAGGAAGCAGAGAGAGCTCTGCTCACCAGGGACAAGGTATAAACCCCAGAAGTATAGCCCAGTGGCCACCTCCAGCCACACCTTCTGCTGCAGTCACCACATAGTTAGTCCATTCAAGTGGATTAATTCACTGATTAGGTTACAGAGTTAGGTTATGTCTTATCATCTTTAACTATCCTTGCATTATCTCACACAGGAGCTTTGGAGGGACACCCCATATCTAATCTAACACACTCACATCTGTGATGCTGCAGCCCATCCTTTCCTCTATCCTCATGATGAAATCAGCCATCACGCAATCCTCCTTAACTAAAATGACCTCCTGCTTCTTATAGATCTTGCTCTTTAATAGGTACAGTGAAGTAAGTATTTCTATGCATTTAAATCCTCATTAACTTATTCAAAGACACATAGTTGTGCATATAAGATCAAATTTATTAATCAGTTAGGAATACAGGAATAGCAGGCAACCCCTATGCCCCTCAATAGATGAATGGATAAAAAAATGTAGCATTTATACACAATGGAGTACTATGCAGCATGAAGAAATGACAAAATAATGAAATTTGCAGGGAAATGGATGGAATTAGAGCAGATAATGCTAAGTGAAGCTAGCCAGTCCCTAAAAAACAAATGCCAAATATCTTCTTTGATATAATGAGAGCAACTAAGAACAGAGCAGGGAAGAAGAGCATGAGGAAAAGATTAACATTAAACAGAGATGAGTGGGGTGGGAGAAAGGGAGGGAGAAGGGAAACTGTATGAAAATGGAAGGAGACCCTTATTGTTACACAAAATTACATATAAGAGTTTGTGAGAGGAAAGGGGAAGAAAAACAAGGGAGAGAATTAAACAACAGCAGATGGGATAGAGAGGGAAAATGAGAGGGAAGGGGAGGGGGGATAGTAGGGGATAGGAAAGGTAGCAGAATACATCAGTCATTAATATGGTATTATGTAAAAATTTGGATGTGTAACCAATGTGATTCTGCAACTTGTATTTGGGGTAAAAAATGGGAGTTCATAACCCACTTGAATCAAATGTATGGAAGATGATATCTCATGAGCTTTGTAATGTTTTGAACAACCAATAAAAAAAGTGTTCTTTTATGATAAAATACAATAAAAATTGTTTTGATCATATATAAATTAAGAGACCAGGCTGTGTGCCAAGACTGTGCTTAAAAAGAAAAAAAAGAATAGAAAAGAAAATATGAAATGATAGAGACCTACAAGATGCAATAAAAATGTTCCTTATTATATGAATGAAGTTGAAGAGTCTGTTTGGCCTAAAAAATGTCCGTTAAGTGATATCAGACAATGTTCAAATCTTGTTGTGTGTCACCTGCATGAATGTATTGAAAGGATTGGGAGTGTGATTCAGAAATGTTCTCAATGATCTGGTTTAGAGTTCCTCCTGGTTTCTACAGGGTTTTGTGTTGATATATATTATGAAAGAAATACACAGAAGAATAGAGGAGAGAGAGAGAGAGAGAGAGAGAGAGAGAGAGAGAGAGAGAGAGAGAGAGAGAAAGACTGGGCTACATTTCCCAGGACTGAAGTTCTTTATCATCATGATGCACAGGAGAGGTGAAATCTGATATGAGGTTGAGGCAGAAAAATAGCCTCAAGTAAAGATTCCATTTGCAGACTTGGACAGATCCTTCTCAAGTCTAATGACTGCAGAGGTCTCCTTTGATCAAGGAACCATCATCATAAGATACTGGCATAAAGTAAAGGTCGCTTGTATGTAGACAACATGCTCATGACCAGTCAAAAAATTCTGTGTGTTTGAGGAAACCCAGTGGATTGTTCCAAATGATTGAAAAGAAAGGAATGTCTCTCCCTAAGTCAGATGCCTTCTAGAAGGAAGGAGTTGTGTTGTGCCAATCCTAGATGACAACCATCAGAAGAGAGTGCTTGGCAGCTTCCAGCATCTGAAGAGAGTTTCTTCTGGATTTGGAAAGATAGGTGCAAGATCAGGGTGCTCTGAGTTCAGGAAACCAAGGGGAGAGCTCCAATTAACAAGGAATCTGAAATTAAAAGAGACTCCAATGGTAAGATCAACTGAGTTATTTCCTTGGACTGTTCATCAGGGGAATGGGGAAAATCCAAAGGAAATTTGCACTCTTAGAAAATTTGTTTGCTAGAAGGCTCAGAAGATGCAGAGAAGTTTCTTGTGCCCAGAGGTGAAGAATATTAGTACTCAGACGTCAGCCCTCATGTCTCTGGGAAGATAAACTGCCCTATGAGAGAGCAGGGTGAGGTTTTGCCATAGCAGCCCCGGTCACTAACTCATCCCTTACCTTCCTCACCATGGATAATGAGGAAGGGATTGATGGACATGAGCATTCTAATATAAAACTCTCCATTATCAAAAAGAAGCATAGTGAACTTCATGTAGGCATCAAGTAGTGCTGATGACATGAAAATGTAATGGTGAGAGTCAATGTTATTGTCATGGATCACAGATAGTGGAAAAGCACCTACTGTGGTTTTTGCAGCGAGTGGGCAGGCCTGGGTACTCCTGAGACTCCCTCCTGGGATGGCAAATGGCCGCCATCTTGTCCTTGGATCCCTTGGAATTCTCTCACTTCTCCAGCATCCATTCTGATTCTTGGAAGTTCACATTTCCTCTTTTGACATGGGCATGATCCAAAAGAAGTGGTCCAACCAACAAGCACTTAATTTTAACTTAATTCCCACTTGGGACCTTGGTCCTGTGGGACAGATTTCAGTATAGGAATTGTCAGAGAGGGAACTCAATTCAGCTCCTACCAGGAACTTCATCCTCTCTGACAAAGTGCTTAATGAAATTAATTATCGGATAACTACATCATCTTATATGTCTTGGGTAAATCACTTTTTTCAGGAGAAGTTAACCTATAAATGTATGGCTGGTTTCATTTGGTGGATATTACACTATCTATTTCTCACTGCTTTGGGTGGACATAGGTTTTCTTAATATAATTTTATTCTTAATTTCTTTGTTACTAGGGAACAAAATGAGAGGAGCTAAATCACTGAGCTACATTCTCAGCCCTTTTTATATTTTATTTTGAGACAGAATCTCACTAAATTGCTTAGAATCTCACTATTAATTGAAGGAGCTTATATCAACCACATAAAGGCCATTTATGACAATCCCAAAGTCAATATAGTACTAAATGGAGGAAAAACTAAAAGAATTTCTTCATAATTCAGGAACAATATAAGTGTGTCTGCTGTTACCATCTTATTATATATAGTCCTTGAAACATTAGCCAGAGTGATCAGTCAAGAAAAGCAAATAAAAGATACAAAAAGTAAAAAGAGAAAGCCAACTATCTGTGAATGCTGACAACACTATCATATTCACAAAATTAAAAACTACACCAGAAGTCTTCTAGAGTGTATAAATGAGTTTATCAAAGTGGCAAGATACACATGTAAACCAATCGACTGCCTACACTGCCATAGTTAATACAGTAGGAAAAGAAATTTGGAAAACCATTCCAATCATAACAATGACAAAAAATATATATTATTGGAAATTATCTAAGCAAGATTTTAAAAGAGCCCTACAAGGAAATTCACAGATCATTGAAGAAAGAAATTGAAGAAAACCATAGAAGAAGAACATTCCATGTTATGGATAAGATGAATTAATATTATAAAACTAGACATCCTTCCAAGAGCAATAAATAAATTCATAGCACTTGCCATTAAAATATGAATGACATTTTTATTAAACTGGAAAAAATATTTTTAGCAAAGTGGCAGGATATAAAATCAACATGCATAAATCAAAGGCATTTCTGTATATCAGCGACAAAACTTCTGAAACAGAAATGAGAAAAAACACTCCATTCACAATATCCTCAAAAAAAAAAAAATACTTGGGAATCAACCTAACAAAAGAGGTGAAAGATTTATAGAATGAAAACTACAGAACCCTAAAGAGAGAAGTAGAAGAAGATCTTAGAAGATGGAAAATATACCCTGTTCATGGATAGGCAGAACTAACATTATCAAAATGGCGATATTACCAAAAGTTCTCTATAGGTTTAATGTGATGCCAATCAAAATCCCAATGGCATTTCTTGTAGAAATATATAAAGCAATCATGAAATTCATATGAAAAAATAAAAGACCCAGAATAGCAAAAGCAATTCTAAGCAGGAAGTGTGAATCAGGCGGTATAGCGATATCAGATTTCAAACTATATTACAGAGCAATAGTAACAAAAACAACATGGTACTGGTACCAAAACAGGCGGGTGGACCAATGGTACAGAATAGAGGACACAGACTAATCCACAAAGTTGCAACTATCTTATATTTGATAAAGGTGCTAAAAGCATGCAATGGAGGAAGGATAGCATCTTCAATAAATGGTGTTGGGAAAACTGGAAATCCATATGCAACAAAATGAAACTGAATCCCCTCCTCTCGCCATGCACAAAATTTAACTCAAAATGGATCAAGGAGCTTGATATCAAATCAGAGACTCTGCGTCTGATAGAAGAAAAAGTTGGCTCCAATCTACATATTGTGGGGTCGGGCTCCAAATTCCTTAATAGGACACCCATAGCACAAGAGTTAATAACAAGAATCAACAAATGGGACTTACTTAAACTAAAAAGTTTTTTCTCAGCAAGAGAAACAATAAGAGAGGTAAATAGAGAGCCTACATCCTGGGAACAAATTTTTACTCCTCACACTTCAGATAGAGCCCTAATAACCAGAGTATACAAAGAACTCAAAAAATTAGACAATAAGAGAACAAATAACCCAATCAACAAATGGGCCAAGGATCTGAACAGACACTTCTCAGAGGAGGACATACAATCAATCATCAAGTACATGAAAAAATGCTCACCATCTCTAGCAGTCAGAGAAATGCAAATCAAAACCACCCTATTTTTAAATGCATTTGTAAGCATAAGACAACCTGAGCAGGGAAAGAAATAGTAAGCAAAACTATCCAAGGAGAAGACACCAAAATACCTGATCTGAAAAGGACTTTACTGAGCTATTAAGCAAACAGAGCATGGAAATTCCACCAATATGGGCATGAAGACCAAAAATAGAATAGTGGACACTGAGACAAATTCCTATGACTATAGCTATCTGATGTTTGACACGTTGCTAAAAATATATTCTGGGGAACCAGAGATGCTTTACAAAATGGCGTAGGTCAACTGGGTAGCCATTGGTAGTAAAATAAAATAGGACCCATTTTCCTAACCCTGCAAAAAACCTTTATCAAGTTGTTCAAATATGTAGGAATTAGACAAAAGACTTAAAAACTTCCAGAAGAAATCTCAGGTCATAAATCCAATGGACAGGTGTATTTTAGTTGTTGATAGGATCCTCTCCATTGCCCTTGGTGTAGATCCTATAGCAAGTATGCTAATACTTTCAGAGTGATTGGCTGTGGTTCATCAAATGTGGTTCTTGACCCAAGGATAATTCACCTGGATCACTTGAAAGAGCATGGATCTAAATAAAACAAAACAAAACAAACAGAATCATACATTTGCAAGAGGCTAGCATTTGTATAATTTTTATCATTTTTTGTAATATAAATTTAAACTTTGACTTGTTTGAGAGATGCCTCGTTACCTTGCAGTTGAGGTAGAGATACAATAATCTAATTTGTTTAGGCCGCAGGGTACCATCTTTCATTTTAGAAGTATCTGTGAGCATTCAACTAAAATGTTAGAGAAGTGATATAGGATCTTGAATAGATGTTTGGTTCTTTATCTTCCATTCAGCCATGGGGAGCAAAGAGGAAATAAACATTATTATCCTTGGGATCAATGATAGGCTTTGTGTGAGAGCCATACATAAAGGTCAATTATTTGGCCAAACTAAAGCTTTTCCAATATCCATACCATTATGTAAAGAACAGGAGTTCTTAGAGAGCTTATCCCTGCCAACCAGGAAACACTGAGCAGACAGAAGATCTCAGGATGAAAACAATGGGTTCATGTCAAGTCACCAATGCTATATAAAGGGGCATCCAGCTCGTTCTGTCCAGTACCCACCTCCCCTGAGCTTCTGCAGAGTGGAAGATTGATCTCATCAAGATGAGAATTTTTCTGATGGCTCTTGGATTCAGCCTTATCTGTGCTTCATCCCAGGTCGACCCAGCACAGGTATCTGGATAGGCTGATCTCAATCTCTCTCTCCTTCTTTCTCTCTCTCTTCCCACATTTCTCAATTTTATGTGACATGGTATTTTATGAGCATCTCATTCCACATACATCTATATTCAGGATTTTAATCTTCCCTGTTCATGTAATCCAACTCTTTCTATGACTATCACATTCCTCTTTAAGTAAATAAATGTAAAAAAAATTAATCTGCCAAAGTGCTATCCACTACTTGCCATATATTTGTTGATATCACTTCCTTGTTTCAGACCCTCTCAACTCCATGCTTCTGTGACTTTATCTAATACAATTCTACCTTGTGGAGTGCAGAGCTTGCATGACGACCTCTTTCCCATCTCAGTTACCTTCTCACTCATTTCCTTATTCGAGTGAAATATAAAGATTTTTGCCTCAATAGACAAGCAAAAAATGGCTTCTCTTGGTTTGTATTCAAGGTCCAATGGGGAGTGTCAGAAGGTCTTAGTCAGATCATCAAAAGGCCCTCATGATACTTACAAAGCCAAGTGTGAGCATTTTCTCTAAGGTGGACACCATGACCCAAGCCTTGAGGGGTGTTTGAGTTTATGGTCTTGGTGGGCACACACATCTGTGGGTCTGGACACTGGCCACCATTAGCAAACTTCTCCTTGCTCATGCAACCTTGGAAATGCTAGTGAACTGGTGAGCATTGGAGTCAACAGAGAGAGTTAGAATAAGGTCCATATCATCTCAGGGTCTCAAGTGGCATGTTGGTATTAATGATGAGTCAGAAGGGTTCCCTTTTTATATAGCTCATGGGATTCTCTTCATGGAGAGCTGTTTAAAACGACTTTAAAGTACAACAAAAATTTTCAAAATTAGCTTTCCTCTTGTATGACAGATATGATCACTCTTGTTTTCATTGAACAAGTGATCTGAATATTAAAAAGATGTGTAATATACATATTATCAATGAATTATGATCCAACAGCCTGAATTGCCAAATGTAAGAATGAGAATAGTGAAAATAACAGCAAAATGTTTAAACTAAATTCAACCTTATTTGTACTTAAGCTAAAAGCCACCCACAAATAATAGAGACTTCTATATTTATCCTTGAAAATAACAAATTTTCAAAACTACTTCCTACCATGATTCTGCAGATCCTGCAACCAGGATCTTGGCTCTCAGGAATCCAGTTATCATCCACGAATGCCTAGGTGATTCAAAGGATGGGGACCCTTTCCATGTTCAGATGGGGACATGGAATTGTTGGCCTCTCTCGGCAGCTTCTGTGCCTGATTCTAACACAGGACGTGGAACGTTAGTGAAACAGAGATTATTCTGGACCAAAGTGTTCACAATAGTGTGTTGTCAGCAAGTCACACTAAAGAATTTATTAAGGAAGGTGATAATTTAGTGTTTTGAAGTGTTTCTTGTTCTATCACAGACAAAGGGCAAAATTTCTTCAAAATTGAATACTTGTCTGATGGTGTAATAGTATTTTATAATATACATGTGGATGGAGAAGGCAAGGTTACCCATATGACTGTGCTTGCTGGTAAGTATAATTGACATTTATCATCTGAAGCACAGCATAGTGATTTTTATTTATTCATTTTTTTTGTAGCTGGGATTTGAATCCAGGTGCTTGTGTATGGGAGGCAAGCACTCTACCAACTGAGCTACAGCTCCAGCCACTCTAGTAATTTATTCTGTGTTATAAGTTCGGGAGAGAAGTATAAGCATAAATGCATTTTTTATCTAAAGCTAGTATAAAGATTGTACTAAAAGCTAGTACTAGTACCAAAACATTAGGCAGGATTGATTTCACACAATAAAGGGACTTGTGTGTCCTCAGTAGTCCTAAGGATTACAAGATGATATGATGCTCCATAAGTGGAATTTACCCACGTTCCCATGTCACTCATAAATGACTGCAAGTAGTGTTAGTCAGAGCATGGAGATGGTGGGATCAACTGGTCTACCTGGGACCCTGAGGATGCTTTCGAACAGAAACCTCTTCCACATTTTCCCACATGAAATAGCTAAGGAAGACAGTCTCAGTGAAGAAGTTCAGCGAAGTTTGAAGAGCTGACGGTGGAAAATATTCTAAAGGAAAACATAAGACATGTTATTGAAACAGGTAAAGTTGCTTTCCCTGTTCCTGTAGTATTCTGAAATGAACCAAAGGACAGGGAGCTTGATTCATATCTTCCATTTCTAAATCCAAATCTGTAGGCATTGCCAGCCCCACTGATCTAGATGTCTCCTTCCCTTCTCTTTCCCAGATAATTGTCCTGATGCCTAAGGACCTTGCTTGATGAGCAGACACTTGAGGTTTGTACTTCCTGATATTTTGTTCTCTTAGGTACTTTTCTTCCCCTTATGATACTTTGCATCTATTGTTGAGTGAAATCGTCCCTCCTTCAGGTTTTTGACATGAGTATATGTGTTTAAAATATGGATCAAACAACACCACTTTAGTTTTCAGAGTGGGGTTCATCAATTGGGAGATAGTAGAAGAGCTTTCTGTGAAGTCATGGAGAATGGAATAGTCACAACATTAGTGATTTCCTGTGTGAAAAAAGTACTCTGCTTTGGAAAATCTCCAATAACCCTAGAGGAGATTTCTCAAAGACTGCAGTTCTGGAGGAGGGTAAGTAGGGGATGAACCCAGGGAATTTCTACCCCTGAGTTACATCTCCATCCCATGTTAATCTTTATTCTGACACAGCATCTAATACTCAGAAACTCACCTTGAACTTGAGGTCCTCATCCCGCAGCCTGCTGAGTCCCTGGGATTACAACCATGCACCATTGCTCCAGGCACAAAATTTTGAATTTATTGCACACATCCAACGGCCTCTTAGAATGTCTCAAAGCAAGAGTTGACCTTGAAAACGTAGATAGATTTTCCTATGAAAATGATCCCTGTAGAACCCATTGATGAACAGACAAGGTACAGAAAGAAGAGCTGTGTGTGAGCAGCCCTGCACTCCACTACACATGAGTGGATTTTTCATTTTCATTGAAATGCAATCCAATATTATTCAACTAAAATCAGCTTTGCCATATTTTTATTTTTTTAAATATTCACAGATCCTAATGAGATCAGGAATGTTCGCAACATCATCTTCTAAAGGACTTCAGAATATCTATATGAAGACAAAATATTCTCTTTCTTTAAAATTATGATTTCATCTTTCCTGGGAAGGAGCACATTCTGTCTTAGAGATTTGCTCTGTTCTCTTCAATATCTTTCCTGCTATTTATGTATTGCTAATTGATTACTACATTTGATCTTATATGTTCAAATATGAGCCTTTGAATAAGTTAATGAGGATTTAAATTCACACAAATGTATTCTTCACTGTATCTATTAAAGAGCAAGTTCTATAAGAAAACAGGAGGTCATTTTAGTTAAGGAGGAATGCATGATGACTGACTTCACATGATGATAGGAGAAAGGTTGGGCTGTAAAGTCACAGAGGTGAGTATGCTGTTGTTAGATATGAGGTGTCTCTCCAAAGCTCCTGTGTGAGATCATGCAAGAACAGTCAGAGGTGACATCATTAGATGTGAATGTTGTAACCTAACATATGGATGAATGCACTTGAATGGACTCACTGGGTGGTGACTAGAGTCAGGTGGGGTGTGGCTGGAGGAGAAGGTCCCTGGGCTGTGCCTTGGGGGTCTCTATCCTGTCCCTGGTAAGCAGAGTTCTCTCTGCTCCCTGGTGCCCTGTCCTAAGCTGCTCTTCTCCTCCAGGCCCTGCTGCCATATTGTTCTGCCTCCCCTTGGGCCAGAGCCATGGAATTGGCCAACCACAGTTTGAAATTCTGAAACCATGGGCCCAGATAAACTTTTCCTCCTCTAAAAATAGTTCTAGTAAGGCATTGCATCACCACAGTAAGACAGTTGAGTAAATTCACTGATGCAGTGAATTTATTTTTTTTTAAGTAGATGTCACATGGGAGGCCAGGCTGCATGTTCACTGCTTAAGGAAAAAGAGAAAGGAAAGTCACAGAGACTGAGAGAATGTAAAGCAAATGCCCACCTGACAGGGATGAAGGAAGGATCCTCATTAGTTACAATCCTCCTAGTGTCAGATAATAATCAGATCATTATGTGTTTGAGCTGTAGGGCATTGCCCTGGGTGTTTGGGCAGAGGTTGAGAAATGTTCTGAACACCAATATTGAGAAAGAGTCCCTTCTGTCCCTAGAGAAATATTCCCCATATTTCCTGGGACTGTGGTTCTTAGTCATCGTGTGAGAGAAACAGGTGACATCTGACATGGGGCCAGGTCAAAAGGAGATGACCAAGGAAAGTCTCCATTTGCAGACTTGGACACATCATTCACAGAGTCCAAAGACTACAGAGGGTCTCATTATGATCAAAGAACCATCATCAGAATGTACTGGCATATGTCATTGTCCCTTAGGAGGTGGATAAAATGCTAATAGCAGGGAAAAAAAAAACATTGTCCCTTTGAAAAGAAATCTCCCTTTAAGAGATGCATCTCCCTAATACAGATGCATTGGAGGAGAACGGAGGTGGGTGCTACCAAACTTACAGAAGGACAGTCATCAGAGACAGAACCAGGCAGGTGACATGTGTATAGACAGGTGCCTGGGGACTTGGAAACCTCGGGCAAAATCAGGGGATGTGAATCCAGGAAACACAGACCAGAGCAGGAATCACCCACAGCTAGACGTGAAGTCTCTGGGCTCTTCTCCACCATCCATGCTGCACCTTGGAAGTTCACATTTCCTCTTTTTATATGGACATGATCCACACTGAGTTAGTACACACCCCAAGTGCCTCATTATGTCTAAGTTCTCTCTTGGGGAGCAGCATGGATGGTGGAGAAGAGAGAGAACCATGTGAGCCCAGGACAAGATGGCGGCCATGTGCCAGCCCAGGAGGGTGCTTCAGTGGAGCCAGGCCTGCCCACTCACTGGAACGGTCACAGATGGACACTTTCCTATAATCTGTGATCCATGAAAAGATCATGGCTATTAATCTCATTAGTTAAATAAACAGAAGGTCCTGGACAGCCCATCCCAGCCAACCAGGAAACACTGAGCAGACATAAGGTTCAGGATGAAAAACAATGGATCCATTGCTGCTACCAACGATCAATACTATATAAAGAGGCATCAAACTCGTTCTCTTCAATCACTCATCTACCCTGATCTCCTGAAGGACAGGAAGACAGATCTCATCAAGATGAAGACCTTTCTGCTGGCTCTCGGATTCGCTCTGATCTGTGCTTCATCCGCGTTTGACCCAGCAAAGGTACCTGGATGGGCTGATCTTGGGGGTGATCTCTTCCTCTCTCCTTCTTTCTCTCTTTCTCCCCAAATATCTCAATTTTAAGTAACATGGGATTTTAGGAGCATCTCAGTCCACATACATCTATAATTATGAGATGATCCTTCTTTACTTCTGAATTTTTACTCTTTCTGTGACTATCACATTCCTCCTGAAGTAAGTAAGTTAATAAAATGTTAAAGTGCCACAGTGTCACCTACTAGATCCCATGCATTTGGTGCTGATGTTTCAGAGCCTCTCAATTCCATGCTCCCTGTGGAAATCTGACCTTTTCTGATGGGATTCTTCCTCTGGAGAGCAGAGCTTGCTTGGCTACCTCCTGACTGGGTTTGTTGTTTTCTACTGAGCTAAACCAGCTGCCATGGTTCTAATAAGTATGGATGAGAGACGAGAAGGAGGAGCCAGTAGCCATTCCCAGGGAAACTTTCCTTTGCAGATCACTGGGGAATGGCGCACCATTCTCAAGGGAGCTGATAACGTAGAGAAGATTAGTGAATATGCAGATATGAGAGTCCGTTTACGTCACCTTGAATGTATTGATGCATGTGAGAAGTTAGCCATCACCTTCTACGTTAAGTAAGTGAAAATTGTCCCCATGTTAAGGAACTAAAGAGTTCACTTCTGATATGGGCTGGGCTCCAATCCATGGTGAGAAGTCTTGATGATGCTTACAGAATTGAGTCTTCTGACCTCTCTCATGTATGTGTGTTCTTGCTTGTGAGGAAGATGGACATCAACAGGAGCACCCTAGAGAATCACCACTAGTGGTGTTTTCTTGAAGGAGATTGTGGTTTTGAGATCCTGTTGAACCACATTTCTTACATAGAGACTCCAAGACAGTGAGCAAAGACTCTTCCATTGGAATCCTGAGCTGAGTGCAAAGGTCCATGTGACCCCAGCATGTGTGTTGGACTCTTTCCATTTTCTGTCTATTGCAAATATAATGCATCCATTAGCTTTAAGGATGAATTCAAAAGAGCAGGATGTACACATTAATCCATGCCAATCATGATTCTCCAGCTGATATTTTCTATGATGATATTGAAACAATCGATATATATTTGACATGGAAATTAATATTTGTAGGATTATTAGTATTATGTGGATATTGGGATAGTGAGGCAAATATTTAAAATCTATATAAAATATACATGTAACATATAGGTTATATAGAATGACTCATCTTCATGGTTCAAATTGAAATCATTGCACACAAGAAAGACTCAATTGTTACACCAATGCCAAAGTGTGTATAAATAAACTCCCATGCCGGTCCTTGAAATAACTTCACAAATATGACAATTACATCCTGAAAGACTTGAATATGTTTTAACCAAGACCCAGGAGAAATTAAAAATGAGAAATCATTCATAGGAAGCATAGTCTGTTACAATTCAGACCATGAGTTTCAACATCAATTGGTCATTGAAGTTTTCAAAGATGCATCTCTTAGAATGCTGATGGCAAAAAAAAAAAATTGAAAAGACCATATGGAACCAAATACCTCCTGATAAATGATTATTGATGAAGGTGAAGGTGAGTTGAATTTTGAGATATCTGTATTGAGTCTTCTTCAAGCCCATTAAAAATTTTTTTGCAAGAATAGATGAGTAAAAAGAAACCTTCTCTTGGTTTGTTTTTAAGGCCCAACGGGGAGTGTCAGAAGGTCTCAAGGGTCGCCACAAAAGGACCTCATGATGTTTATGAAGCCGAGTGTGAGTATTTGCTGTAATGTGGACTGCATGGCCCATGCCCTGAGCAGTGTTCATATTTGTGGTCTTGGTGGGCACACACATCAGGGGGTCTGGACACTCGCCACCATTAGCAAACTTCTCCTTCCTCATCAACCTTGGAAAGGCTAGTGAACATGTGGGCATTGAAGTCACCAGAGTGTTCGAATAAGGGTTGTTGGTATTAATGATGAGTCAGAAGGAAACCCTTTTATATAGCTCATGAGGTTCTCTGCATGGAAAGCTGTTGAACATTTCTACAAAATTAGCCTTTTTCTCTGACAGATATGATCACTCTTTCTTTTCATTGAACAAATGATCTGAATATTAAAAAGTCGTGTAATCGACATATTATCAAGGATTTATGATCTGACAGTCTGAAATCCCAAAAAGTAAGAATGAGAATAGTGAAAATAACAGAGAAATATTTCCACTAAATTCAATCAAATTTTAACTTCAGCCAAAGGCAACATAAAAAAATAATAGAGACTTCTATATGTTTGCTTTGACATAACAAACTTTCAAAAACACATCCTATAATATTAAAAGATCAATTGCCTACATGTTTCAATTGATGGAGACAAAAATGTCACATGTGGTATTCTAGTCTTGATCAGAGAAGATTTATTTCTCATTGGAAGATGAGTATACAGCAAAATGTTTCAATAAGGTACAACTATATTATAATATGCATATATTTGCATATTTATACATAGATGTATGTATGTGTTAAAAAAACAGAAGGGGGACTTTTTTATTACACATATATATATATATATATATATATATAGAGAGAGAGAGAGAGAGAGAGAGAGAGAGAGAGAGTTAGAGAGATTTAGCTCTTTCTATGCTTCAAGTTGAAAAGTTGAATGTGATGTATTGATTTGGCTTGGGTGGAATTACATGACAGTATTGCTTAGACTGCACAAATGGGTCAGAAAATTGCTGAGGATTTGAAAATTGGTTCTGTGGAATGTGTCAGAAAATGTGAACTCCCAACCTACCATGATTCTGCAGATCCTGCAACCAGGATTTTGGCTCTCAGAAAACCACTTGCCATCCATGAATGCCTAGGCAAATCCAAGGATGGAGACTCTACCCTGTTCAGACTGGGACATAAAATTGTTGGCCTCTCTCTGCAGCTTCTGTGCCTAATTCTAATTCAGGACGTGGAACGTTAGTGAAACAGAGATTCTTGGGAAAAAAGGGTCCATGATAGTGTATTACCAGCAACTCACAGCAAATGACTTTAATAAAGGTGATAATTTAGAGTTTTAATGTGTTTCTTTTTCAATGACAGATGCAGGACAAAATTTCTTCCGAATCGAGTACTTCTTCAATGATATCATAATATTTTATACTATACATGTGGATGGAAATGGCAAGGTTACTCATATGACTAATATTAGTGGTAAGTATAAGTGACATTTACCCTTTGAAGCACAGCATAGTAATTTTTTTTTCTTTCTTATTTTTTTAAAGTTGAATTCAGATTATGTGCCTATACTTGGGAATATGCAATGCTGAACCAATTCTTATAGAAAATTATAAAGGACCAATGAATAATATGAAAAATACTTATGTATATTAAAATTCAAATTAATTTTACTCATTTCAGTATTAATGACCATACTGATCTGCACCATCAACCCTTCATTTTATCATAATTGTTTGAATGCTTTCAAAACTTAAAGTTACTCAAGAGCACCACTCATCACATATGCTGCTCCATTCCTGCCAGGGATTGAGACATTTGTGTCTTGCCTCAGAGCAAGCAAAAGCTGAATTTGAACATTTGAGGTCATAGATATACTTTTGAAATTGATGCAGCTTGAAACTTATTTTATTAAAGATTTAAAAAAGCCTTTTTTTTTCTTTTTGTTTGTTTTGCTTTTGCTTTGCATTAGCAGAGACGACCATGCTAGGGTGCTAGTTGAAAAGTTCAGATCAACACCACCCCTCTTCTGATATTGAATACTGGATGAATTGTCCAGAATACTGGGGCACTAACTGTAGAATGTAGACAGAGTTGAAATGAGAAACCACAGTACAGAATATTTCCTAAAGCTTAGGCCCTGGAATTGTTCTGGAAAATGCAAAAATACTAGGCAGACTTGAATTCACACAATAAAGGGTCTTGAAAGCCCTCAGTAGTCCTAATAATTATACATGATATGATTTCCATAAGTGGAGTTTACCCACGTTCCCATGTCACCCATAAATGACCTGGAAGTATTCTTAGTTGGTGGGATCAACTGGTCTACCTGGGACCCAGAGGACGCTTTTTAACAGAAACCTCTTCCATGCTATTCCTCATAAAACACAGCTAAGGAAGACAGGCTGAGTGAAGAACAGAAGAAGAAGTTTGAAGAGCTGACAGTGGCATCCAAGATTCCAAAGAAGAACATAAGAAATATTATTGAAACTGGTAAAGTCACTTTCCCTCTTCCTGTAGTAATCTGAAAGGAAGCAGAGGAGAGGGAGCTTCATTCATATCTTCTATTTACAAAATGCAAATCATTACACATTAAGCAACCACAGTGACCTAGACTTTCCCTTCCCTTCTCTTTTACAGATGACTGTCCTGCTTCCTAAGTATCTTTCCTGATGAGCAGATACTTGAGGTTTGTACAATCTGATATTTTGTCCTGTTAGGTATTTTTCCCCTTATGATAATTGGCATATATGTGAATGAGTGAAATGGTCCCTCATTCAGGGTTAGATACGATTATATGTGTTTAAAACATGGGTAAAATAACATCCCTTTAGTTTTCAGAATGGATTCTTTTATTGGGTGATAGTGGGAGAGATTTTTCTGAAGACATGGAGAATGGAATAGTGTTAACATTGGTGAATTCATTACTTTGCAATAGCAAAATCTTCAACATCACTAAAGGAGATTTCTCAAAAGCTTTCAGATTTTGGAGGGAAAGGTACTAGAGAATTAACCCAAGAAGAATCTACCACTGAGTTACATCTCTACCACATCTCATTCTTTATTTTCACATGGCCTTCAAGACTTAGAAGCTGGCCTTGAATTTGAGATCTTCCTGCTCTTGACACAGTCTCTGAATCCTGAGATTAGATGCATGCACCATTGCTCCTGGCACAAAAAAATTATGTGTTGCACACATGCACATGCACTGTAGGGTACCTCAAAGCAAGAAGTGACCTTGAAAGAATAGACTTTCCTATGAAAGTGACCCCTGTGAAACGCATACATGAATATATAAGTTCCATGAGAAGAGTTATGTGTGAGCATTCCTGCACTCCACTACCCAGGATTGGATTTTTCCTTTGCACTCTCCAATATCATGACAATAAGATCAGGTTGGCAATATTATAATTTCTTTTGCTTTTGATTCCTACAGATACTAATGAGATCAGGAATGTTTGCAACATCATCTTCTCAAGATCTCAGAGATCATCTCTATGAAGATAAAATTATGCCCCCCTTGTATTGAAATGGTAATTTCTATTTCTCTGTAAAGGGCCAAACTCTGTCTAAAGGATTTCTTGTCGGTTCTCTTCTATATTTTTTCTGCTATTCCTGTGTTCCAAATTGATTAATAAATATGTCCTTATATGCACAAACATGCATCTTCAGATAAGTTTATGAGAATTTCAATGCACAGAAATATCTACAGAAATATCTACTGTGATGCAATATTCAACAGTGGGTCTACATAAGACAGGAGACTATTTTAGTTAAGGATGATTGTGTAACTGTGGAACGTATCATGAGTACAGAGGAAGGGATGGGCTGCAACATCACAGAAATGTGAGTGTGTTTTTGTTTAGATATGAAAGGACCCCAAAAGCTCACAGGAGACAATTTAATGAGGTTCAGAGGTGAAATTATTAAGTATGAGTGGTGTGATCTAATCAGTGGATTAATCCACTTGAATGGACACACTGGGTGATGCCTGGTCATGTGGGGTGTGACTGGAGGAGGGGATTCTTGTGCTGTGCCGTGGGGTCTCTATCCTGTCTCTGGTGAGCAGAGCTCTCTCTGCTTCCTGGTACCGTGCCCTAAGTAGCTATCTTCATGCAGGCCCTTCTGCCATTTTGTTCTGCCACCCACTGGGCCAGAGCCATGGACTTGGCCAACCATGAGCCCAAATCAAAATTTGAACTGAACCTATGAAACTATGGGCCTAAATAAAAATTCTTCTTCTCTAAAATTGTACTTATAATGTCTTTGTGTCAAGACAGTGAAAACTCTTACTAAAAGTGATCTTTTATGATGTAACAGAATTTTTTTAATCAGACATTACTTAAGAGGCCAGGCTATGTATCAAGACTGTGCTTAAAAATGGAAAAAAAAAGGAAAGAAAATAATAAAATGAGAGGGGCTTACAACATGCAATAAAATGTCCCTTCTAATATGAATGAGAGTTAAGAGTCTGTTTGGCCTGAAAAATGTCGGTTTTCATAATTCTGACAATATTTAAATATTTTTGTGGTTCAGTTGCGTGAATGTACTGCAGGGGTTGGGAGTGAGTGTCAGATATGTCCCCAAGAATGAGGATTAGAGATAGTTCCTCCTGGGTTATTGTGTTGATATATATTATGAAAGAAAGATGGAGAAGATGAGAGGGAGAGGGAAAGGGAGAGGGAGAGGGAGAGAGAGAGAGAGAGATGGAGAGAGAGAAAGAGAGAGAGAGAGAGAGAGAGAGAGAGAGAGAGAGAGAGAGAGCGCTAGGCAGACTCCAATAACTGAAGACGGGTCCCTGGGGATTTGGAAACCTTGGTGGAAGAACAGGGTGCTCTGATTCGGGAAACAGAGAGCAGAGCTCCAATCAACAAGGAATCTGAAACTTGAAGGGCTCGAGTGGTAAGATCAACTCAGGTATTCACTTGGACTGCTTATCAGGAGAATGGGGAAAATCCAAAGGAAATTTACACTCTTAGAAAATTTGGTTGCTACAAGGCTCAGAAAATGCAGAGAAGTTCATTCTGCCTAGAGGTGAATATTATTGGTACTCAGACATCAGCTCTCATGTCTCTGGGGAGATATTTTCTGCCCTGTGATATAGCAGCATGGGTCTTTGCCATGGCAGCCCCAGCCACTACTTCATCCCTTATATTCCTCACCATAGATGATGCGGAAGGGATTGAAGGACATCGAATTCTAATAGAAAACTTTCTATTATCAAAAAGATACTTTGGGAACTTCATGTAGGCATCAACTAGTGCAGTTAACAACATGAAAACGTAATGGAGAGCGTCAATGTTATTTTCATGGATCACAGGCAGTGCGAATGCATCTACTGTGGTCCTTGCAATGAGAGGGCAGGCCTGGGTCCTCCTGAGGTGCCCTCGTGGGTTTGCCGATGGCCACCATCTTGTCCTGGTATCGCTTGGTATTCTCTCTCTTATCCAGTGTCCATGCTGATCTTTGGAAATTCATATCTCCTATTTTGTCATGAACATGATCCAAATGAAGTTGTCCAACCACTAAATGCCTCTTTTTAGCTTACTTACCCACCGGGGACCCTGGTTTTGTGGGACAGATTTCAGTATACGAATTGTCAGACAGGGAACTCAATTCTGCCCCTACCAGTAACTTCATCTTCTCTCTGATAAATGTCTTAATGAAATTAATAGATTATCAGAGAGCTACATCGTGTTATATGTCTTGGGTAAATCACTTGGTCAGTAGCAGTTAACCTTTAAATGTATGGCTGGTTTCATTTGGGGGACATTATGCTACATATTTCTCACTGCTTTGAGTTGACATATGTTTACTTCATATAATTTCATTCTTAATTTCTTTGATACGACAGAACAAAATAAGGGGAGCTAAATCACTGAGCCACATTCCCAGCCCTTTTCATATTTTATTTTGAGATAGAATCTTACTAACTTGCTTAGAATCTCACTAATGATTGAAGGAGCTTATCTCTACCATATGAAGGCTATTTATAGCAATCCCAAGGTCAATATAGTACTAAATGGAGAAAAACTAAAAGAATTTCTTTTTAATTCAGGAACAATATAAGTGTTCCACTGCCACCATTTTATTAAATATAGTCCTTGAAACATTAGCCAAAGTGATCAAACAAGAAAAGGAAATCAAAGGATACAAAAAGCAAAAAAGAGATGGCCAACTATCTGTAATTGCTGATAATATTATCATATTCACAAAATAAAAACTGCACCACAATAATTCTAGAGATTATAAATGAGTTTATCAAAGAATCAAGATACAAGATAAACACATATTAAACTGATAGATTTCCTACACAGGTAATTCAGGAGGCAAAGAAATTTGGAAAACCATTCCATTCACAAAAATCTGAAAAAAAAATTCTTGGAATTTATCTAACATAGAAGTTAAAAGAGCCCTACAAGGAAATTCACAAAACATTGAAGAAAGAAATTGAAGAAAATCGTAGAAGAACATTCCATGTTCTTGGATAGGCTGAATTGATATTGTAAAACTAGACATCCTACCAAGAGCAATAAACAAATGCATAGCACTCCCTATGAAAATATCAATGGCATTTTCACTAAACTGGAAATAAATATTTTTAAATTCATTTGTAAGAATCAGAGAAACTGAGCAGGGAAAGAAATAGTAAGCAAGACTCTCAAAGCAGAAGACACCAAAATACCTGATCTGAAAAAGACACTACAGAGCTCTAGAGCAATCAGAGCATGCAAATTCCACCAATATGGGCATGAAGACCAAAAATAGAATAGAGGTCCCTGAGACAAATTTCCATGAGTATAGCTATCTGATATTTGACATGTTGCCAAGAATATATTCTGGGGGATGAGAGATGCTTTACAAAATGGCACAGGTGAACTGAATAGCAATTGGTAGAAAAACAAAATAGGACCTGCATTCATCACCCTGCACAAAACCTGTATCAAAATTGTTCAAATATGTAGGAATTAGACAAAAGACTTAAAAACTTTCAGAAGAAATCCAGGTCATAAATCCAATGGGCAGGTGTATTTTAGCTGGTGACAGGATCCTCACAATTGCACTTGGTGGAGATGCTATAGCAAGTGTCCTAATACTTTCAGAGTGATTGGCTGTGGTTGATATAATGTGGTTGTTGACCCAGGGATAATTCAACTAGATCACTTGAAATGGCATGGATCTAAATTAAACAAAACAAAACAAAAAAATCATAAATTGGCTAGAAGCTAGCATTTGTATTATCATTATCATTTTTTTGTAATATATTCTTAAATTTAAACTGACTTGTTTGAGAGATGCCTTGACCTTGCATTTTAGGTAGAGATACCATAATCTAATTTCATTAGGCCACAGGGTACCATCTTTGATTTTAGATGTATCTGTGAGCATTCAACTAAAATGTTAGAGAAGTGATACAGAAACTTGAATAGATGTTTTTTTCTTTATCTTCCATTCAGCCATGGAAATCAAAGAGGAAATAAACATTACTGTCCTTGGAATCAATGACAGGCTTTGTTCAAGAGCCATACATAGAGGTCAATTATTTGGCCAAACTAAAACTTTTCCAATATCCATAGCATTAGGTGAAGAACAGGAGTTCCTAGAGAGCTCATCCCTGCCAACCAGGAAACACTGAGCAGAGAGAAGATCTCAGGATGAAAACAATGGATTCATTGCCTGTCATGTCAAGTCACCAATGTGATATAAAGGGGCATCCAACTCGTTCTGTCCAGTACCCACCTCCCCTGAGCTTCTGCAGAGCGGAAGACAGATCTCATCAAGATGAGGACCTTTCTGCTCACTCTCGGATTCAGCTTGATCTGTGCTTCATCTCAGGTCGACCCAGCAGAGGTACCTGGATGGGCTGATGCAGGGGCTCGCTCTTTCTCTCTCTCTCTCTCTCTCTCTCTCTCTCTCTCTCTCTCTCTCTCTCTCTCTCTCTCTTTTCTTCTTTCTCTTCCCACATTTCTCAATTTTATGTGACATGAGATTTTATGAGCATCTCATCCCACATACATCTATATTCATGATGGTAACCTTTGCTGGTAACCCAACTCTTTCTATGACTATTACATTCCTCTTTAAGTAAAATGTAAAATACTTAATCTGCCAAAGTACTATCTACTACTTACCATATATTTGCTGATATAGTTTAGTTGTTTCAGAGCCTCTCAATTTAATTCATGAATTGATACAATTCTACCTGTGGAGAGCCGGGCTTGCATGGCGACCTCATTGTTGGGAGTCACCTGGCTCCAAAGACTAACTTTCCCATCCCCCAAGAAGAGCTGTCCAGTGGTGAGCTCTGCTTGCTCACATGATCCTGACATCCAATGGTGAGCCCTGCTTGCTCACATGATCCTTACCCACCAATCAGACTAGCCCTCCTGGCTCACCTGATCCTTACCCTCCAATCAAAAAGCTCCCCATGCCAACTGTCAAACCACCCCTGGCTCTATAAATATGCAGAGCTCTTCCTCAATAAATGGGCATTTTTTCTGATGGCAAGCCTTCATGGTTTTTTCACTCATGATTATATTTAATTTTTCTTCTGAACTAAACCAGCTGCCATGGTTATAATTAGTGTGAATGAGAGAAGAACAAGAGAAAGCCCATAGCCATTCCCAGGGGATCTTTCCTTTGCAGGTCACCGGGGACTGGCACACCATTCTCGTGGGAGCTGATGACTTAGAGAAGATTAGTGAATATGGAGAGATGAGGTTCCATTTCCATCACTTAGATTTTAGTGAAGGAGGCAACAAGATCGACTTCCTCTTGTACTCCAAGTAAGTGAAAATCATCCCCAATGTAATGGAACAACGAGGGTCACCTCTGACACAACAGAGGTCACTTCTGCACTCAAATCTGTGTTTGTGTCTGTGTCCCTGTTTGGAAAGAACTGCATCCTGAATTCCCAGAAGATATAGAGAGAGGACAGACAGTGAGGAATTCAGATTTCAGAATTCACAGGAGCAGCAGCATTTATACGAGAGTTGGGGCTCTGATAATTAAGATAGTAGAAAATAAAAGTGTGTATATTAATGTCACATGCATATATATAGATTGATTATGTAGAATATTGTATGTTGGTAATATTAAGGATTTAAGATTGTTAATATAAATATTAGGTACATCCATAATGTATGCATGCCTATGCATAGAAATATTATACACATACAGTATGTATACATGCATAAAAATTTGCATAATTTTTCTTGCCATCCTGAAGTGGGAGTCCCCTTGCAAACACTCCACTGGCTACATGGTCAGACCTGCAGATCTCTATGGCTGTCCCAATGGCAGTGAGAGCTAAGGTTATGTGCTGGGTTCAGGGCAGTGATTATACAGCTGGACAATGTCCAGGAGTCTCCTACACAACCTAACCCATCCCACCCAGAGCTGGTAATTCCCGAGGTTGAGAAACCCTACCATAAATCAACACATCCCATATCATGAAGACATAGAATGCATGGAAGAGGGAAATCATGGATTGATTTTCCCATCTCAGTTACCTTCACACTTATTCCCTTATTCAAGTGAAATACAAAGATTTTTTTCAAGAATAGATAAGCAAAACAGGCTTCTCTTGGTTTGTTTTCAAGGTCCAATGTGGAGTGTCAGAAGTTCTTAGTCAGATCATCCAAAGGCCCTCATGATATTTATGAAGCTAAATGTGAGTATTTGCTCTAAGGTGGACAGCGTGACACAATCCTTGAGGGGTATTCAGATTTGTAGTCCTGGTGGGCCCACACATCGGGGGGAGTGGACACTGGCCACCATTAGCAAACTTCTCCTTGCTCATGAACCCTTGGAAATGCTGGTAAACTGGTGAGCACTGGAGTCACCAGAGAGAGTTAGAATAATGTCCATATCATCTCAGGTTCCAAGTTGGATGTTGCTATTAACGATGAGTCAAAATGCTTCCCTGTTTATATAACCCATGGGTGTCTCTGCATGGAGATCTGTTTAAAATGACCTTAAGTTACAACATTTATTCAAAATTAGCCTTCTTCTCTTACAGATATGATCATACCTACTTTTTATTGAACAAACTAACTGAATATTAAGATGTGAAACAGACAACTATTAAGGATTTATGTTCTGAAAGTCTGAAATCTCAAATGTAAGAATGAGAATAGGGAAAATAACAGCAAAATATTTATACTAAATTCAACCTAATTTGAACTTCAGCTAAAAGCAATCCCCCAAAATAATACAGACTTCTAAATTTAGGCTTGAATATTAAAAAAAAATTGAAAAATACCGCCTACCATGATTCTGCAGATCCTGCAACCAGGATCTTGGCTCTCAGGAATCCACTTACCATCCATGAATGCCTAGGTGATGCAAAGGACGGGGACACTTTCCATGTTCAGATGGGGACATGGAATTGGTGGCCTCTCTCTGCAGCTTTTGTGCCTGATTCTAACATAGGATGTGGAACGTTAGTGAAACAGAGATTATTCTGGACTAAAGGGTTCACAATAGTGTGTTGCCAGCAAGTCACACCAAAGTATTTTTTAAGAAAGGTGATAATTTAGAGTTTTGAAGTGTTTCTTTTTCTATCACAGACAAAGGGCAAAATTTCTTCAAAATCGAGTACTTGTCTAATGGTGTCATAGAGTTTTAAAATATAAATGTGGATGGAAATGACAAGATTACCCATATGACTGTGCTTGCTGGTAAGTATAAGTGACATTTATCATCTGAATCACAGCATAGTGATTTCTTTTTGTTTATTTATTTTTGTATAGCTGGGATTTGAACCTAGGGCCTTGTGTATGGGAGCCAAACACTCTACCAACTGAGCTACAGCTCCATCCAGTATAGTAATTTCTTCTATGTTATAAGTTCAGGAGAGAAGTAGAAGTATATATCTACCTATCTATTTTTATACCTAAAGATAGTGCTAGTACAGAGATGTTTCCCAGGATACAGTCCATTGAGTCAGGTGTACAGAGACATTGCCTTCCAGGAAATAGAGAACACATTTTATAAAATGCCCTATTTAAAGTCACTCCTAAAAGTTGCAAACCCTTAAAAATGAAGCAGGAGATTTTCTTCCTTCCTTCCTTCCTTCCTTCCTTCCTTTCTTTCTTTCTTTTTTTCTTTCTTTCTTTCTTTCTTTCTTTCTTTCTTTCTTTCTTTCTTTCTTTCTTTCTTTTTTTCTTTCTTTCTTTCTTTCTTTCTTTCTTTCTTTCTTTCTTTCTTTCTTTCTCTCTTTTTGTTTTTTTCTTTCCATTAGCAAAGATGAGCATGCTAATGTGCTATGTGGAAAGTTCAGATCAATACCACCCATCATCTGCTATTGAATATTGGATGAAGGTCCAGAATACTGGGGCATAGACTCAAGAATATAGATACAGTTGAAATGAGAAGCCACAGTATAGAATAATTCCAAAAGCTTAGCCCCTGACAATACAAAAACATTAGGCAAGATTGAGTTCACACAATAAAGGGTCTTGAGTGACCTCAGGAGTCCTAAGAATTACAAAATGATATGATGTTCCATAAGTGGAATTTATCCACATTCCCACGTCAATCATAAATGACCTGGAAGTACTATTAGTCAGAGCATGGAGGTGGTGGGATCAACTGGTCTACCTGAGACCCAGAGGATGCTTTCTAACAGAAACCTCTTCCACATTATCCCACATGAAACAGTTAAGGAAGACAGTCTGAGTGAAGAAGTTCAGAAGAAGTTTGAAGACCTGACAGTGTTTTTCCTGACATTTTGTTCTCTTAGGTATTTTTCTTCCCCTAATGATACTTCGCATGTGTATCATTGAGCGAAATGGTCCCTCCTTCAGGCTGTTGACATGAGTATATGTGTTTAAAATATGGATCAAACAACACCCCTTTAGTTTTCAGAGAAGGATTCATCAATTGGGAGACAGTAGGAGAGCTTTCTGTGAAGTCATGGAGAATGGAATAGTCGCAACATTAGTGAATTCCAGTGTGAAAAAAGTACCCTGCTTTGGAAAATCTCCAATAACCCTAGAAGAGATTTCTTAAAGACTGCAATTCTGGAGGAGGGGAACCAGGGGTTGAACCCAGGGATTCTCCACCCCTGTGATACATCTCCATCCCATCTTATTCTTTTCTGACACAGCAGCTAAGATTCAGAAACTCACCTTGATCTTGAGGTACTCATCCCACAGCCTGCTGAGTCCCAGGGATTACAACCATGCACCATTGCTCTAAGCACAAAATTTTTAATTTGTTGCACACATGCACATGGCCCTAGAATGTCTCAAAGCAAGAAGTGACCTTGCAAATGTAAATTTTTCTATGAAAATCATCCCTGTAGAACCCATACATGAACAGAGAAGATCCATAGAGAAGAGCTGTGTGTGAGCAGTCCTGCACTCCAGTACCCAGGAGTGGATTTTTTCTTTTCATTCAAACACTCCCCAATATCATGCAACTGAAATCAGCTTGGCCATATTTTGATTTTTTTCTTTTAAATAATCATAGATCCTAATGAGATCAGGAGAGTTTGCAACATCATTATCTAAAGGACTTCAGAATCATCTATATGAAGACAAAATACTCCCTTTCTTTAAAATTATGATTTCATCATTTCAAGGAAGGTGCAAACTCTGTCTTAGAGAATTCCTGTCTGTTCTCTTCAATATATTTCCTGCTATTTCTGTATTACTAATTGATTAATAAATTTGATTTTATATGCTCAAATATGAGTCTTTGGATAAGTTAATGAGGATTTAAATGCTCAGAAATATCTACTGCACTGTACCTATTAAAAATCAGGATCTATAAGAAAACAGGAGGTCATTTTAGTTAAGGAGGATTGTGTGATGGCTGACTTCACATGATGATAGGGGAAGGGATGGGCTGTGACATCACAGGTGTGGTGTATTGGGGTTAGATATGAGGTGTCCCTCCAAGGCTCCTTTGTGAGATCATGCAAGAATAGTCAGAGATGAGATAATAAGATGTGAATGTTGTAACCTAATAAATGGATGAATGCACCAGAAGGGACTTACTGGGTGCTGACTCTAGGCAGGTAATGCTCAAGTATGGCTGAAGGAGGTGGTCCCTGGGTTGTGGCTTTGGGGTTTATATTTTGTCCCTGATGAGCAGAGATCTCTCTGCTCCCTGGTGCCCTGTCCTGAGCTGCTCTCCTCCTCCAGGCCCTTTGCCATTTTGTTCTGCCTCTCCTTGGCCCAGAGCCATGGAATTGGCCAACCACAGTTTGAACTTATGAAACCCTGAGCCCAGATAATCTTTTCCTCCTCTAAAAATTGTTCTAGTAAGGCATCGCATCACCACAGTAAGACAACTGAGTGAATTTACTGATGCAGTGAATTTTTTTTAATCAGATATCACATAATTGGCCAGGCTTCATGTCCAGACTGCTAAACAAAAAAAGAGAAAGAAAAGTCATGGTAGAGACTGAGAGTGTGTAATGCAAATGTCTAGCTGACATGGAAGACAGTAGGAGCCCCTTTAGTCAGAATCTTCCTAGTCTCAGACAATAATCAGATATTGAAGGTTTGAGCTGCAGGGTGGTGCCCGAGGGTGTCTTGGCTGAGAATGAGAAATGTCCTGAACACTAAGATTGAGAGAGAGTCCTGCCTGTCCCTAGAGCAATATTTCCTATATTTCTCAGGACTGTGGTTCTTAGTCATCGATGTGGGAGAGACAGGTGACATCTGACATGGGGCCAGGGCACAAGGAGATCACCAAGGAGTCTCCATTTGCAGACTTGGACACATCATTCACAGAGTCCAAGGACTGCAGAATGTCTCATTATGATCAAAGAACAACCATCAGAAGGTGCTAGCATATGTCATTGTTCCCTAGCAGGTAAATAAAATGCTAATGAGCAGAAAAAGAACATGTCCATTTGAGGAAAGTCTCCCTTTAGGACATGCCCCTTCCTAAGACAGATGCCTTGGAGGAGAAGGGAGGTGGGTGCTGCCAAATCTACAGGAGGACAGTCAGCTGAGACAGTTCCAGGCAGGTGACACGTGTGCAGACAGGTGCCTGGGGACTTGGAAACCTCGGGCAAGATCAGGGGCTGTGAATCCAGGAATCACAGACCAGGGTAGGAATCACCCCCAGCTAGATATGAAGCCTCAGGGCTCTGAATGCATGTTCAGCAGACCTCAGGATCCATGGGCACAGTCTGTGGGTGGTTTTATTCAGGTGTTTAAAGGAACCGAACAACAAGGATTGACGTCTATCCTCTGCATTCTCAGGAACACACAATTGAAACCATAGTAATTAAAAAAATAACACATTTTACAAGAAAATTTTAAAAAGGAATGAACTTCACTGGCTACTTATTAAAGAGAACACCAGTCCTGCTGAATTAGTTCAGACCAAAAATTATAGAAAAAAAAATTTCTACATGTCAAGTATTTCAAGAACTCCATGTAGGGGCTGGGGATGTGGCTCAAGTGGTAGCGCACTCGCCTGGCATGCGTGCGGCCCAGGTTCGATCCTCAGCACCACATACAAACAAAGATGTTCTGTTCGTGGATAACTAAAAAATAAATATTAAAATTCTCTCTCTCTCTCTTAAAAAAAAAAAAAGAACTCCATGTAGGAGAATTCCCGATGACCCTGTGGGGGTACACTATGTTCAAATGTGCAAAAATGTAAAGTGTCAGAATAGTCTTGGAAACAGCAGAAAGATGACCACACAAATATAAAATGATCAATTCCTTTTACATCCTCCAATGTATCAAACCCAGTGGTGAGATGATCCAGGACTGTAATGCCAGGTACTCAAGAGACTGAGGCAGAAGGATCATAAGTTCAATGCTAGTCTCAGGAAGTTAGCAAGACCCTGTCTCCAAATTTAAAAAAAATAAAAGATAAAATATATGGTGGTGTATCTCAGTTGTAGGAAAATCTTTTGCTCAATCCCCATTCCTGAAAAAAAAAAACCCAGAATATATATACATACATATATGTATATATTTGTTTATTTTTACATGTATAAATATTCACATATGAAAATGAAAAAATATAAATATAAAAGTATGTAATATATATATATATATATATATATATATATATATATAGAGAGAGAGAGAGAGAGAGAGAGAGAGAGAGAGAGTCCAGAGATGATAAATCAATAGTATAACATAGTCAAGTGAAGAAATAGAAAATACTTTATATAGCAAAATTATTCTTCAAAATGTGGGTCCCTGTTGGAAACAACAACAACAACAAAATCCCAAAAAACTTCCCTAAGTTGATAAAAAGTAAATAAACAATTCAGGAATTTGAAATCTTAAGGGCTCCATGGATAGGGTTAACTGAATCAGTCCCCAGGACAGCACATCGACGTGGGGAGGGGGGAAGCCACAGGAAATGTGAACCCTAGAAGACTTTGGGGGCAGAGGGCTGAGAGCAGGCAGAGGATTGCTTCCTGCCCAGAGGTGAAGGTCATGGGTCCCAGAGGTGCCCACTTAGAGGTCAGCCCTCAGGGCTGTGGGAAGACACACCCTGCCCTATAAGGCAGAAGAGTGGGGCTGTGTCATGGCAGCCCCAGCCACTAACTCATCCCACACAGTCCTCACAGTAGGTAAAGATGAAGGGTTTGAAGGACATGAGCATTTTAATTTAAAAACTCTCAGTCACCAAAAAGAAACTTGCTGAACTTCATGTGGGTATCCACAAGTTCTATGAATGCCATGAAAACATAATGGGGTGAGTCAGTGATCTTTTCATGGATCATAGATGATGGAAAGCTGTCCATCTGTGACCGTTCCAGTGAGTGGGCAGCCCTGGCTCCACTGAAGCTCCCTCGTTGGTTGGCACATGGCCGCCATCTTGTCCTGGGCTCACATGGTTCTCTCTCCTCCACCATCCATGCTGCTTCTTGGAAGTTCATATTTTCCACTTTTATATGGACATGATCCATCCTGAATTAGTACATACCCCAAGTGCCTCATTATGGCTAAGTTATCCATTGGGGACACTGGTCCTGGGGGACAGAATTCAACATAGGAATTGGCCAGCAAAGAATTCAATTCAGCCCATGTCAGAAACTCCACCTTCTCTCTAATAAAGGGCTTCATTACATTGATTGATTATCATAGAGCTACATCATCTTGTAACTCTTGGGTAACTCACTGGGCCAGAAGGAGTTAACCTTTCAATGTGTGGCTGGTTTCACTTGAGTAATATTAGGCTACATGTTTTTATATGTTTTGGATGGACACAGGTTTTCACAATGTTTTTATTATTATGAATTTTTTGTGTTCCCAGGGATCAAAACAAGAAGAGTTTAACTACTGAGCCACATTATTAGCACTTTTTATATTTAATTTTGAGAGAGAGTCTCATTAATGTGCTAGAGTCTCACTACTAATTGAAGTAACTTACGTCAATGACATAAATGGCATTTATTACAAACCAAAGGTAAATATCATACTTAATGGAGAAACAAATCTGTAAGAATTTCCGTTTAATTTGGAAACCACAAAAGAGTGTTTACTTTTACTAATCCTATTAGATATAATCCTTGAAACATGAGCCATTGTGATTAGGCAAGAAAAATAATAAAAGAGTATAAATAAAAAAGAAATCCAAATACCTCTGATTAGTGATGGTATTATCATATTTACAAGATGCAAGAAAACCTTCTGAATTCTTGTAGAATTCTTAAATGAGTTTAGCAAAGAAAATCATACAAAATCAACATATAGAAACTATTAGATGTCTTATACTGCCACAGTAATTCAGCAGGCAAAGAAATTTGGAAAACCTTTAATTCTCAATGACCTCAAAATTTAAATACTTGAAAATTATCTAAACAAGTAGATAGAAGAGCTGTACAATGAAATTCAGTGAACACCAGAAAAAGAATTTGAAGAAATTCATAGAAAATTCCAGGATGACTCATGTTCTTGGTTAGGCAAAATTAATATTGTAAAAATGTCCATTCTACTAAAAGCAATGTACAGATTCAGAGCACTCCCCAGGAAAATAAAAATGACACTTATCCCAGAATTGGAAATAAAATGTTTTAAATGCATTTGGAAGAATAAGAGACCCCAGAGCGAAAAAAAAATAATAAGTAAGATAGTCAAAGCAGGAGGCAAAAAATACCTGATCTGAAAATATACTACAGATCGGTATAGTAAAAAGAGCCTGGTAATATGAGCATGAAGTCCTAAGAAATAGAACAGAGGACACTGAGACAAGGTCACATGAGTCTAGGCATCTGATGACTGACTTGTTGACTAAAATATGTTCTTGGGGAAGTCAGACTTGTTATGAGGGAAACTGGATAGCTATTTGTAGAAAAATAAAGTAGGACTCCTATCCCTCACCCTGCACAAAACTCATATCAAATTGGTACAAAAATGTAGGAAATAGACAAGAGACTTCCAAACTTCCAGAAGAAAACCAGGATCAAAAATCCAACCTACAGGATCCTCACAGGTACCGTTGGAGTGGATCCTATAGCAAGTGCCCTGGTTCTCTCAATGTGATTGCCTGTGGTTGATCTAATGTGGTGGTTGACCCAAGGGGAAATTCAACTGGATAACTTAAGGTAAGATGCATCTCAATTAAAAAAATAGAATATATATATACACATATATATAATAAATAGACAAGAGGCCAGATTGAAATTATTATTATTATTACATTTTGGTAATATTTTCTACAATTTAAACATGGACTTGTGTCACGACCCCCTTGCCCGCAAAGGAGACGCGACTCAGGAATCTTCTTTCAGCAGTTTATTCAGGCCCTTGATATTTTTCTAATAATTCTCGGATGCCCCTCCCAGCCTTAATAAAGCACCGCGAACCCCAATGCGAAGCTGCCACGTGGACCCTTCTCACAGGGTGCTAGAAAACAACACGCCAACTCTCTCTGATAAGGAGTTGACAACACGCCAACTCTCTCTGATATGGAGTTGTCCTTCACAGACCACAGCGGAGCAAGCGCCATCATGTAATGGCGACCACAGTCCGCAGGAACGGCTCACCACAGACTTGTTTGAGAGATGCCTTGTTACCTTGCATTTGAGGTCGAGATGCCTTAGTCTAATTTGGTTAGGCCACAGGGTACCATCTTTGATTTTAGAAGTAACTTTAAGCATTCAACCCAAATGTTAAAGAAGTTTTTGTTCTTGATTTTCCATTACAGCCATCAGAATCAAAGAGAAAATACACATTACTGTCAATGGAGTCAATGACAGGCTTTGTGCATGAGTGTTATATAAAGGTCAATGATCTGGTCAAACTTAAGCTTCTGCTAATATTAATCTCATTAGTTACATATGAAGGTCCTGGACAGCCCATTCAAGCCAACCAGGAAGCACTGAACAAACAGAAGGTGAGGATGAAAAACAATGGATCCATTGATGCTCATGCCAAGCCATCAATACTATTTAAAGAGGAATCAATCTTGTTCTCTTCAATCGCTCATCTACCTTGATCTCCTGAAGGACAGGAAGACAGATCTCATCAAGATGAAGACCTTTCTGCTCGCTCTCGGATTCGCTCTGATCTGTGCTTCATCCGCGTTTGACCCAGCAAAGGTACCTGGATGGGCTGATCTTGGGGGTGATCTCTTCCTCTCTCCTTCTTTCTCTCTTTCTCCCCAAATATCTCAATTTTAAGTAACATGGGATTTTAGGAGCATCTCAGTCCACATACATCTATAATTATGAGATGATCCTTCTTTACTTCTGAATTTTTACTCTTTCTGTGACTATCACATTCCTCCTGAAGTAAGTAAGTTAATAAAATGTTAAAGTGCCACAGTGTCACCTACTAGATCCCATGCATTTGGTGCTGATGTTTCAGAGCCTCTCAATTCCATGCTCCCTGTGGAAATCTGACCTTTTCTGATGGGATTCTTCCTCTGGAGAGCAGAGCTTGCTTGGCTACCTCCTGACTGGGTTTGTTGTTTTCTACTGAGCTAAACCAGCTGCCATGGTTCTAATAAGTATGGATGAGAGACGAGAAGGAGGAGCCAGTAGCCATTCCCAGGGAAACTTTTCTTTGCAGATCACTGGGGAATGGCGCACCATTCTCAAGGGAGCTGATGACGTAGAGAAGATTAGTGAATATGCAGATATGAGAATCCGTTTACGTCACCTTGAATGTATTGATGATTGTGAGAAGTTAGCCATCACCTTCTACGTTAAGTAAGTGAAAATTGTCCCCATGTTAAGGAACTAAAGAGTTCACTTCTGATATGGGCTGGGCTTCAATCCATGGTGAGATGTCTTCATGATGCTTACAGAATTGAGTCTTCTGACCTCTCTCATGTATGTGTGTTCTTGCATTTGAGGAAGATGGACATCAACAGGAGCACCCTAGAGACTCACCACTAGTGGTGTTTACTTGAAGGATATTGTGGTTTTGAGATCCTGTTGAACCACATTTCTTACGTAGAGACTCTGAGACAGTTTGCAAAGACTCTTCCGTTGAAATCCTGAGCTGAGTGCAAAGGTCCATGTGACCCCAGCATGTGTGTTGGACTCTTTCCATTTTCTGTCTATTGCAAATAGATTGCATCCATTAGCTTTAAGGATGAATTCAAAAGAGCAGGATGTACACATTAATCCATGTCAATCATGATTCTCCAGCTGAAATTTTCTATGATGATATTGAAACAATCGATATATATTTAACATGGAAATTAATATTTGTAGGATGATTAGTATTATGTGGATATTGGGATAGTGAGGCAAATATTTAAAATCTATATAAAATATACATGTAACATATAGGTTATATAGAATGACTCATCTTCATGGTTCAAATTGAAATCATTGCACACAAGAAAGACTCAATCGTTACACCAATGCCAAAGTGTGTATAAATAAACTCCCATGCCGGTCCTTGAAATAACTTCACAAATATGACAATTACATCCTGAAAGACTTGAATATGTTTTAACCAAGACCTAGGAGAAATTAAAAATGAGAAATCATTCATAGGAAGCATAGTCTGTTACAATTCAGACCATGAGTTTCAACATCAATTGGTCATTGAAGTTTTCAAAGATGCATCTCTTAGAATGCTGATGGCAAAAAAAAAAAAAAATTGAAAAGACCATATGGAACCAAATACCTCCTGATAAATGATTATTGATGAAGGTGAAGGTGAGTTGAATTTTGAGATATCTGTATTGAGTCTTCTTCAAGCCCATTAAAAATTTTTTTGCAAGAATAGATGAGTAAAAAGAAACCTTCTCTTGGTTTGTTTTTAAGGCCCAACGGGGAGTGTCAAAAGGTCTCAGGGGTCGCCACAAAAGGACCTCATAATGTTTATGAAGCCGAGTGTGAGTATTTGCTCTAATGTGGACTGCATGGCCCATGCCCTGAGCAGTGTTCATATTTGTGGTCTTGGTGGGCACACACATCAGGGGGTCTGGACACTCGCCACCATTAGCAAACTTCTCCTTCCTCATCAACCTTAGAAAGGCTAGTGAACATGTGAGCATTAGAGTTACCACAGTGTTCGAATAAGGGTTGTTGGTATTAATGATGAGTCAGAAGGAAACCCTTTTATATAGCTCATGAGGTTCTCTGCATGGAAAGCTGTTGAACATTTCTACAAAATTAGCCTTTTTCTCTGACAGATATGATCACTCTTTCTTTTCATTGAACAAATGATCTGAATATTAAAAAGTCGTGTAATCGACATATTATCAAGGATTTATGATCTGACAGTCTGAAATCCCAAAAAGTAAGAATGAGAATAGTGAAAATAACAGAGAAATATTTCCACTAAATTCAATCAAATTTTAACTTCAGCCAAAGGCAACATAAAAAAATAATAGAGACTTCTATATGTTTGCTTTGACATAACAAACTTTCAAAAACACATCCTATAATATTAAAAGATCAATTGCCTACATGTTTCAATTGATGGAGACAAAAATGTCACATGTGGTATTCTAGTCTTGATCAGAGAAGATTTATTTCTCATTGGAAGATGAGTATACAGCAAAATGTTTCAATAAGGTACAACTATATTATAATATGCATATATTTGCATATTTATACATAGATGTATGTATGTGTTAAAAAAACAGAAGGGGGACTTTTTTATTACATATATATATATAGAGAGAGAGAGAGAGTTAGAGAGATTTAGCTCTTTCTATGCTTCAAGTTGAAAAGTTGAATGTGATGTATTGATTTGGCTTGGGTGGAATTACATGACAGTATTGCTTAGACTGCATAAATGGGTCAGAAAATTGCTGAGGATTTGAAAATTGGTTCTGTGGAATGTGTCAGAAAATGTGAGCTCCCAACCTACCATGATTCTGCAGATCCTGCAACCAGGATTTTGGCTCTCAGAAAACCACTTGCCATCCATGAATGCCTAGGCAAATCCAAGGATGGAGACTCTACCCTGTTCAGACTGGGACATAAAATTGTTGGCCTCTCTCTGCAGCTTCTGTGCCTAATTCTAATTCAGGACGTGGAACGTTAGTGAAACAGAGATTCTTGGGAAAAAAGGGTCCATGATAGTGTATTACCAGCAACTCACAGCAAATGACTGTTTAATAAAGGTGATAATTTAGAGTTTTAATGTGTTTCTTTTTCAATGACAGATGCAGGACAAAATTTCTTCCGAATCGAGTACTTCTTCAATGATATCATAATATTTTATACTATACATGTGGATGGAAATGGCAAGGTTACTCATATGACTAATATTAGTGGTAAGTATAAGTGACATTTACCCTTTGAAGCACAGCATAGTAATTTTTTTTTCTTTCTTATTTTTTTAAAGTTGAATTCAGATTATGTGCCTATACTTGGGAATATGCAATGCTGAACCAATTCTTATAGAAAATTATAAAGGACCAATGAATAATATGAAAAATACTTATGTATATTAAAATTCAAATTAATTTTACTCATTTCAGTATTAATGACCATACTGATCTGCACCATCAACCCTTCATTTTATCATAATAGTTTGAATGCTTTCAAAACTTAAAGTTACTCAAGAGCACCACTCATCACATATGCTGCTCCATTCCTGCCAGGGATTGAGACATTTGTGTCTTGCCTCAGAGCAAGCAAAAGCTGAATTTGAACATTTGAGGTCATAGATATACTTTTGAAATTGATGCAGCTTGAAACTTATTTTATTAAAGATTTAAAAAAGCCTTTTTTTTTCTTTTTGTTTGTTTTGCTTTTGCTTTGCATTAGCAGAGACGACCATGCTAGGGTGCTAGTTGAAAAGTTCAGATCAACACCACCCCTCTTCTGATATTGAACACTGGATGAATTGTCCAGAATACTGGGGCACTAACTGTAGAATGTAGACAGAGTTGAAATGAGAAACCACAGTACAGAATATTTCCTAAAGCTTAGGCCCTGGAATTGTTCTGGAAAATGCAAAAATACTAGGCAGACTTGAATTCACACAATAAAGGGTCTTGAAAGCCCTCAGTAGTCCTAATAATTATACATGATATGATTTCCATAAGTGGAGTTTACCCACGTTCCCATGTCACCCATAAATGACCTGGAAGTATTCTTAGTTGGTGGGATCAACTGGTCTACCTGGGACCCAGAGGACGCTTTTTAACAGAAACCTCTTCCATGCTATTCCTCATAAAACACAGCTAAGGAAGACAGGCTGAGTGAAGAACAGAAGAAGAAGTTTGAAGAGCTGACAGTGGCATCCAAGATTCCAAAGAAGAACATAAGAAATATTATTGAAACTGGTAAAGTCACTTTCCCTCTTCCTGTAGTAATCTGAAATGAAGCAGAGGAGAGGGAGCTTCATTCATATCTTCTATTTGCAAAATTCAAATCATTACACATTGAGCAACCACAGTGACCTTGACTTTATCTTCCCTTCTCTTTCACAGATGACTGTCCTGCTGCCTAAGGATCTTGTCTGATGAGCAGATACTTGAGGTTTGTACAATCTGACATTTTGTCCTGTTAGGTATTTTTCCTCTTATGATACGTGGCATATGTGTGAATGAGTGAAATGGTCCCTCCTTCAGGGTTAGAGATGATTATATGTGTTTATCACATGGATAAAATAACATACCTTTAGTTTTCAGAATGGGTTCTTTTATTGGGTGACAGTGGGAGAGATTTTTGTGAAGCCATGGAGAATGGAATACTATTAACATTGGTGAATTCATTACTTTGCAATAGCAAAATCTTCAACATCACTGAAGGAGATTTCTCAAAAGCTTTCAGATTTTGGAGGGAAAGGTACTAGAGAATTAACCCAGGAAGAATCTACCACTGAGTTACATCTCTACCACATCTCATTCATTATTTTCACATGGCCTCTAAGACTTAGAAGCTGGCCTTGAACTTGAGATTTTCCTGCTCTTGACACAGTTTCTGAATCCTGGGATTAGATGCATGCACCATTGCTCCTGGCACAAAAATATCATGTGTTGCACACATGCACATGCACCTTAGAGTCCCTCAAAGCAAGACGTGACCTTGAAAGAATAGACTTTCCTATGAAAGTGACCCCTGTGAAATGCATACATGAATATATAAGTTCCATGAGAAGAGTTATATGTGAGCATTCCTGCACTCCACTACCCAGGATTGGATTTTTCCTTTGCACTCTCCAATATCATGCCAATAAGTTCAGGTTGGCAATATTTTAGTTTATTTTGCTTTTGATTCCTACAGATACTAATGAGATCAGGAATGTTTGCAACATCATCTTCTCAATGTCTCAGAGATCATCTCTATGAAGATAAAATTATGCCCGCTTTTATTGAAATGGTAATTTCTACTTTTCTGTAAAGGGCCAAACTCTGTCTACGGGATTTCTTGTCAGTTCTCTTCTATATTTTTCCTGCTATTCCTGTGTTCCAAATTGATTAATAAATCTGTCCTTATATGCACAAACATGCATCTTCAGATAAGTTTATGAGAATTTCAATGCACAGAAATATCTACAGAAATATTTACTCTGATGCAATATTCAACAGTGGGTCTACAGAAGACAGGAGACTATTTTAGTTAAGGATGATTGTGCAACTGTGGAATGTATCATGAGTACATAGGAAGGGATGGGCTGCAACATCACACAGATGTGAGTATGTTCTTGTTTAGATATGAAAGGTCCCCAAAAGCTCACGTGAGACAATTTAATGAGGTTCAGAGGTGAAATTTTGAGTATGAGTGGTGTGATCTAATCAGTGGATTAATCCGCTTGAATGGACGTACTGGGTGGTGGCTGGGCATGTGGGGTGTGACTGGAGGAGGGAGTCCCTGTGCTGTGCCATGGGGTTTCTATCCTGTCTCTGGTGAGCAGAGCTCTCTATTCTTCCTGGTACCCTGAACTAAGTGGCTATATTCCTCCAGGCCCTTCTGCCATTTTGTTCTGCCACCCACTGGGCCAGAGCCATGGAGTTGGCCAACCATGAGCCCAAATCAGAATTTGAACTGAACCTATGAAACCATGGGCCTAAATAAAAATTCTCCTTCTCTAAAATTGTACTTATAATGTCTTTGTGTCAAAACAGTGAAAACTCTTACTAAAAGTGTTCTTTTATGATGTAACAGAATTTTTTTTTATCAGACATTACTTAAGAGGCCAGGCTATGTATCAAGACTGTGCTTAAAAATGACAAAAAAGGGAAAGAAAATAATAAAATGAGAGAGGCTTACAACATGCAACAAAATGTCCCTTCTAATATGAATGAGTGTTAAGAGTCTGCGTGTCCTGAAAAATGTCGGTTTTCATAATTTTGACAATATTTAAACATTTTTGTGGTTCAGTGGCGTGAATGTACTGCAGGGGTTGGGAGTGAGTTTCAGATATGTCCCCAAGAATGAGGATTAGAGATAGTTCCTCCTGGGTTATTGTGTTGATATATATTATGAAAGAAAGATGGAGAAGATGAGAGGGAGAGGGAAAGGGAGAGGGAGAGGGAGAGGGAGAGGGAGAGGGAGAGGGAGAGAGGGAGAGAGAGAGAGAAGCAGACTCCAATAACTGAAGACGGGTCCCTGGGGATTTAGAAACCTTGGTGGAAGAATAGGGTGCTCTGATTCAGGAAACAGAGAGGAGAGCTCCAATCAACAAGGAATCTGAAACTTGAAGGGCTCAAATGGGAAGATCAACTCAGTTATTCACTTGGACTGCTTATCAGGAGAATGGGGAAAATCCAAAGGAAATTTACACTCTTAGAAAATTTGGTTGCTACAAGGCTCAGAAAATGCAGAGAAGTTCATTCTGCCCAGAGGTGAATATTATTGGTACTCAGACATCAGCTCTCATGTCTCTGGGGAGATAAATTCTGCCCTGTGATATAGCAGCATGGGGCTTTGCCATGGCAGCCAGGGCCACTACTTCGATGAGGAAGGGATTGAAGGACATGGGAATTCTAATAGATAACGTTCTATTATCAAAAAGATGCTTTGGGGACTTCATGTAGGCATCAACTAGTGCAGTTAATGACATGAAAACGTAATGGAGAGAGTCAATGTTATTTTCGTGGATCACAGGCAGTGCGAATGCATCTACTGTGGTCCTTGCATTGAGTGGGCAGGCCTGGGTCCTCCTGAGGTGCCCTCTTTGGTTGGCGGATGGCCACCATCTTGTCCTGGGATCGCTTGGTATTCTCTCTCTTATCCAGTGTCCATGCTGATCTTTGGAAATTCATATCTCCTCTTTTGACATGAACATGATCCAAATGAAGTAGTCCAAACACTAAATGCCTTTTTTTAGCTTACTTACCCACTGTGGACCCTGGTCCTGTGGGACAGATTTCAGTGTAGGAATTGTCAGACAGAGGATTCAATTCAGCCCCTACCAGTAACTTCATCTTCTCTCTGATAAATGTCTTAATGAAATTGATAGATTATCAGAGAGCTACATCATCTTATATGTCTTGGGTAAATCACTTGATCAGTAGCAGTTAACCTTTAAACGTATGGCTGGTTTCATTTGGGGGACATTATGCTACATATTTCTCACTGCTTTGAGTGGACATAGGTTTACTTCATATAATTTCATTCTTAATTTCTTTGATATGCCAGAACAAAATAAGGGGAGCTAAATCACTGAGCCACATTCCCAGCCCTTTTCATACTTTATTTTGAGATAGAATCTTACTAACTTGCTTAGAATCTCACTAATGATTGAAGGAGCTTATCTCAACCACATGAAGGCCATTTATAGCAATCCCAAGGTCAATATAGTAGTAAATGGACAAAAACTAAAAGACTTTCTTTTTAATTCAGGAACAATATAAGTGTGTCCACTGCCACCATTTTATTAAATATAGTCCTTGAAACATTAGCCAAAGTGATCAAACAAGAAAAGGAAATCAAAGGATATAAAAAGCAAAAAATAGAAGGCCAACTATCTGTAATTGCTGATAATATTATCATATTCACAAAATTAAAAACTGCACCACAATAATTCTAGAGATTACAAATGAGTTTATCAAAGACTCAAGATACAAGATAAACACATATTAAACTGATAGATTTCCTACACAGGTAATTCAGGACGCAAAGAAATTCGGAAAACCATTCCATTCACAAAAATCTAAAAAAAAAAAAATTTTGGAAACCATCTAACCTAGAAGTTAAAAGAGCCCTACAAGGAAATTCACAAAACATTGAAGAAAAAAATTGAAGAAAATCATAGAAGAACACTCCATGTTCTTGGATAGGCTGAATTGATATTGTAAAACTAGACATCCTACCAAGAGCAATAAACAAATGCATAGCACTCCCCATGAAAATATGAATGATATTTTCACTAAACTGGAAAAAATAGTTATAAATTCATTTGTAAGAATCAGAGAACCTGAGTAGGGAAAGAAATAGTAAGCAAGACTCTCAAAGCAGAAGACACCAAAATACCTGATCTGAAAAGAACACTACAGAGCTCTAGAGCAAACAGAGCATGGAAATTCCACCAATATGGGCATGAAGACCAAAAATAGAATAGAGGTCCCTGAGACAAATTTCCATGAGTATAGCTATCTGATGTTTGACATGTTGCCAAGAATATATTCTGGGGGATGAGAGATGCTTTACAAAATGGCACAGGTGAACTGGATAGCTATTGATAGACAAACAAAATAGGACCTGCATTCTTCACCCTGCACAAAACCTGTATCAAAATTTTTCAAATACGTAGGAATTGAACAAAAGACTTAAAAACTTTCAGAAGAAATCCCAGGTCATAAAAAAAGGACCAGTGTATTTTAGCTGTTGACAGGATCCTCACAATTGCCCTTGGTGAAGATTCTATAGTAAGTGTCCTAATACTTTCAGAGTTTTTGGCTGTGGTTGATCTAATGTGGTTCTTGACCCAGAGATAATTCCACTGGATCACTTTTAAAAAGCATGGATCTAAATAAAACAAAACAAAACAAAATATCATACATTGGCAAGAGGCTAGCATTTGTATGATTATTATCTTTTTTTGTAATATCTTCTTAAATTTACACTTGGAATTTTTGAGAGATGCCTTGTTACCTTGCATTTGAGGTAGAGATACATAATATAAATTGATTAGGCCACAGGGTACCATCTTTGATTTTAGAAGTATCTGTGACCATTCAACTAAAATGTTAGAGAAGTGATACAGGATCTTGAACAGATGTTTGGTTCTTTATCTTCCCTTCAGCCATGGGGATCAAAGAGGAAATAAACATTACTATCCTTGGAATCATTGACAGGCTTTGTTGAAGAGCTATACATAAATGTCAATTATTTGGCCAAACTAAAGCTTTTCCTATATCCATAGAATTATGTAAAGAACAGGAGTTCTTAGAGAGCTCATCTTTGCTAACCAGGAAACAGTGAGCAGACAGAAGATCTCAGGATGAAAACAATGGATTCATTGCCTGTCATGTCAAGTCACCAATGTGATATACAGGGGCATCCAACTCGTTCTGTCCAGTACCCACCTCCCCTGAGCTTATGCAGTGGGGAAGACAGATCTCATCAAGATGAAGATATTCCTTCTGGCTCTCAGATTAAGCTTATCTGTGCTTCATCCCAGATTGACCCAGCAGAGGTACCTGGATGGGCTGTCTCAGGGTGATCTCTCTCTGTGTGTGTCTCTCTCCTTCTTTGTCTCTCTTCCCACATTTCTCAATATATGTTACATGAGATTTTATGTGCATCTCAGTCCACACACATCTATATCCATGATATTAACCTTCCCTGTTCATGTAATCCAACTCTTTCTATGACTATCACATTCCTCTTTAAGTAAATAAATGTAAAAAAACTTAATCTGCCAAAGTACTATCTACTACTTACCATATATTTGCTGATGTCTTTTAGTTCTTTCAAAGCCTCTCAATTCAATTCAAGACTGTATCTGATACAATTCTACCTTGTGGAGAGCCGGGCTTGCATGGTGACCTCATTGTTGGGAGTCGCCCCAGCTCCAAAGATTAACTTCCCCAATCCCCAAGAAGAGCTGTTCAATGGTGAGCCCTGCTGGCTCACATGACCCTGCCGTCCAATGTTGAGCCCTGTTGGCTCACCTGATCCTTACCCACCAATCAGACTAACCCTGCTGGCTCACCTGATCCTTACCGTCCAATCAAAAAGCACTCCATGACAACTGTCAACCACATCTGGCTCTATAAATATGCAGAGCTCTTTCTCAATAAATGGGCATTTTCTCCCATGGCAAGCCTTGATGGTTCTTTCATTCGTGATTAGATTTAACTTTTCTTCTGAGCTAAACCAGCTGCAATGGTTATAATAAGTGTGGACGAGAGAAGAACAAGAGGAGCCAGTAGCCATTCCCAGGGGATCTTTCCTTTGCAGGTTACCTGGGACTAGCACACCATTCTTGTGGGAGCTGATGACTTAGAGAAGATTAGTGAATATGGAGAGATGAGGTTCCATTTCCATCACTTAGATTGTAGTGATGGAGGCAACAAGATCGACTTCCTCTTGTACTCCAAGTAAGTGACAATCGCCCCAATGTAATAGAACAACGGGGATCACCTCTGACACAACAGACATCATTTCTGCACTCAATTCTGGGTTTGTGTCTGTGTCCCTGCTTGGAAAGAACTGTGTCCTGAATTCCCAGAAGATGGAGAGAGAGGACAGAATATGAGGAATTTATATTTCAGAATTAACTGGAGCAGCAGCATTTATATGAGGGTTGGGGCTCTGATAATTGAGACAGGAAAAAATAAAAGTGTGTATATTAATGTCATGTGCATATATATAGATTAGGTGGAATATTATATGTTGGTAATATTAAGGGTTTAACATTGTTTACATAATATTATGGGCATCTATTATGTATGTATGCATATGCATAGAAATATTATATACGTATTATATACATCTATTATGCATGCATGAATAGATATACAAATATTATTCACCTATATTATATGCATGCTTAGTCATGTGCATATATTTTCTTGTCATCCTGAAATGGGAGTCTCCTTGCAAACCCTCCACTGGCTACATGGTCAGACCTGCAGAACTTTTTGGCTGTCCTAATGGCAATGAGAGCTCAGGTTATGTGGTGGGTTCAGGACAGTGATTACACAGCTGGACAATGTCCTGGAGTCTCCAACACAACCTGAACTGTTGAGAGCCACAGCCAAAGGGGCCCCAGCAAACTTCCAGTTGCCGGCTGATGATCCAGCTGCCAGCAAACTTCCAGCTGCCGGCTGATGATTGGCTCACTGTGGCCACAGCAACATCTAGCTGATTGGCTCCTCTGCGGTGATGTTCATTGGGCTGTTTCCCTGCCCATCAGACTGCCAGCTGATGATTGGCTCACAGCGGCCCCAGCAACATCTAGCTGATTGGCTCCTCCACGGAGCTGCTCATTGGGGGAATTCTTTGGCTCTGCCCACGCAACCCAGCCAATCGGCCTCAAGAGAACGAGGATTGTGGGAGGTTGAGAGGCTGGTGTGGGGGAGAGAGGCTTGTGGAAGCCGGTGGTGGCAGTTGGGCTCTGAGGGTTTTTTCCCTGAGGAGCTGTTTTGTTTGGCGTTTGTAGTTCTAAAAGTAAAGTTAGTTTCTTTTGACAAGTGGCTCTTGAATTGTGCCCAGCCAGACTGTGGCATTAACCATGCCATCCAGAGCTGGTAATTGCCATGGTTGAGAAATCCTGCCATAGATAACCCAGAAATGTCCCAGATCATGGAGACATGAAATGCATGGAAGAGTGAAATCATCAATTGATTTTCCCATCTCATTTACCTTCTCATTCATTCCCTTAAGCAAGTGAAATATAAATATTTTTGCAAGAATAGATGAGTAAAATGGGCTTCTCTTGGTTCGTTTTCAAAGTCCAATGGGGAGTTTCAGAAGTTCTTAGTAAGATCTTCCAAAGGCCCTCATGATATTTACAAAGCTGAGTGTGAGTATTTGCTCTAAGGTGGACTGCATGACCAAATCCTTGAGGGGTATTCAGATTCATGTCCTTGGTGGGCACACACATCGGGGGGTCTGGACACAATTAGCAAACTTCTCCTTGCTCATGCAACCTTGGAAATGCTGGTGAACTGGTGTGCATTGAAGTCACCAGAGAGAGTTAGAATAAGGTCCATATTATCTCAGGTTCCCAAGTGGGATGTTGGTACTAATGATGAGTCAGAAGGGTTCCCTGTTCATAGAGCTCATGGGGGTCTCTGCATGGAGAGCTGTTTAAAATGACCTTAAGTTACAACATATTTTTTTTTCAAAATTAGCCTTCTTCTCTACCAGATATGATCATACCTGCTTTTAATTGAACAAACTATCTGAATATTAAAAGATGTGGAATAGACTCAGTATTAAGGATTTATGCTCTGACAGTCTGAAACCCCAAATGTAAGAATGAGAATAGTGAAAATAACAGCAAAATATTTATAGTAAATTCAACCTAATTTGAATTTCAGCTAAAAGCAACCCCCTAAAATAATGCAGACTTTTGTATTTAGGCTTGAAATTAACCAATTTTGAAAAATACTTCCTACCATGATTCTACAGATCCTGCGACCAGCATCTTGGCTCTCAGGAATCCACTTGACATCCCTGAATGACTAGGTGATTTAAAGAACAGGGACCCTTTACCATGTTCAGATGGGAACATAAAATTGTTGGTCTCTCTCTGCAGCGTCTGTGCCTGATTCCAACATAGGATGTGGAACGTTAGAGATTATTCTGGACCAAAGTGTTCAGAATAGTGTTCCAGCAAGTCACACCAAAGAATTTTTTAAGAAAGGTGATAATTTAGAGTTTTGAAGTGTTTCTTTTTCTATCACAGACAAAGAGCAAAATTTCTTCAAAAGCGAGTTCTTGTCTGATAGTGTCATAGTATTTTATAATATAAATGTGGATGAAGAAGGCAAGGTTACCCATATGACTGTGCTTGCTGGTAAGTATAAGTGACATTTATCATCTGAAACACAGCATAGTGATTTCTTTTCCTTTTTTTGTATATCTGGGATTTTAACCCAGGGCCTTGGGAGGCAAGCAGTCTAACAACTGAGCTATTGCCCCAGCCCCTATAATAAATTTTTTTCTGTATTATAAGTTCAGGAGAGAAGTATGAGCACATATGTTCTTTTTAGAACTAAAGCTAAAATAAAGAAATAAATATTGTAAAAAAAATCTAGCACTAGTAATAGTACAGAAATGTGTTCCCACTTTAGGGTCCATTGAATGAGGTGTACTGAGACATTGCCTTCCAAGAAATAGAGACACATTTCATATGATGCCCTACTGAAAGGCACTTCTAAAACGTTCAAACCCTTAAAATGAATGAAGAGATTTATTCTCTCTCTCTCTCTCTCTCTCTCTCTCTCTCTCTCTCTCTCTCTCTCTCTCTCTCTCTCCCTCTCTTTTACTTTGTTTTTTGCATTAGCAGAGATGAGTATGCTAATGTGCTAGTTGGAAAGCTCAGATTTACACCACAATTCTTGTGCTATTGGATATTGGATGAATGATCCAGAATCCTGGGTCATAGACTCTAGAATGTAGACAGAGTTGATAGGAGAAGGCAGAGTATAGAATAATTTCCAAAGCTAACCCCCTGATAATACAAAAACATTACGCAATATTGAGTTCACACAATAAAGAATCTTGAATATCCTCAGTAGTCCTAAGAATTACAGGGTGATATGATTTCCATAAGTGGAATTTACCCACGTTCCCATGTCATTCATAAGTGACTGGAAGTAGTATTAGTCAGAGCATGGAGATGGTGGGATCAACTGGTCTACCTCGGACCCAGAGGATGCTTTCTATCAGAAACCTGTTCCACATTATCCCACAAGCAAAACAGCTCAGGAAGACAATTTGAGTGAAGATGTGCAAAAGAACTTTGAAGAGCTCACTGTGGAAAATGACCTTCCAAAGGAAAACATAAGACATGTTATTGAAACAGATAAAGTCGCTTTCCCTGTTTCTGTAGTATTCTGAAATGAACCAAAGGACAGGGAGCTTGATTCATATTTTTTGTTTGTAAAATTTAAATCCTTAGATATTGAGAAACCCCACTGATCTAGATTTTTCTTCTTCTTCTCTTTTCCAGTTAACTGTCCTGATGTCTAAGGACCTTGCCTGATGAGCAGACACTTGAGGTTTATACTTCATGACATTTGTTCTGTTAGGTATTTTTCCCCTTATGACACTTGGCATATGTATGAATGAATGAAATGTTCCCTCCTTCAGGGTTACAGATGAGTATATGTGTTGAAAACATGGAATAAACACCACTCTATTAGTTTTCAGAGTGGGGTTCTTGAGTTGGTAGAGAGTGGGAGAACATTCTGTGAAGCCATGGAGAATGGAATAACCTTAACATTGGTGAGTTCCAGTGGAAATAAACTACCCTGCTTGGAAAATCTTATATAACCCTATAGAAGATTTCTCAAAGTCTACAGTTTTGGATGTGAGGATCTACGGGTTAAACCCAGGGACTCTCTAGCCCTGAGTTACATCTCCATCCCATCTTACTCTATTCTGACACCTCATCCAAGATTCAGAAAACTCACCTTGAACTGGAGATCCCCACCCATTAGTCTGCTGAGTCCTTGAGATTACAACCATGCACCATTGCTTCAGGCACAAAATTTATAATTTGTTGCACACATGCACATGCCCTTTAGAATGTCTCAAAGCAAGGGTGACCTTGGTAATGTAGATTTTCTTATGAAAATGATCCCTGTGGAAACCATACATGAACAGACAAAGTCCAGAGAGAAGAGCTGTGTGTGAGCGGTCCTGCACTCCACTACCCAAAAGTGGATCTTTCCTTTTCATTCAAACACCACCCAATATCATGCAACTGAGATGAGGTTGGTGATAATTTAATTTTTTTTCAATATTCACAGATCCTAATGAGATCAGATATGTTTGCAACATCATCTTCTAAAGGACTTCAGAATCATCCACATGACGACAAAAGACTCTCTGTTTAATATTAAGATTTCATCATTTCTGAAAAGGAGCAAACTCTACCTTAAGAGAATTGCTGTCTGTTCTCTTGAATATCTTTCCTGCTATTCCTGTATAACTAATTGATTAACAAATTTGATTTTATATGCTCAAATATGAGTCTTTGAATACGTTAATGAGGATTTAAATGCAAAGAAATGCCTACTTCACTGTACGTATTAAAAATCAGGATGTATAAGAAATCAGGAGGTCATTTTAGTTAAGGGTTAGGATAGGGTAAGGGATGGGCTGCAACATCACAGATGTGAGTGTGCTGTGGTCAGTCATGAGGTGTCCCTCCAAAGCTCCTTTGGGTGATCATGCAAGAAGAGTCAGAGATGAAAAGATAAAATGACAATTCTGTAAACTAATAAATGGATTAATCCACTTGAATGCACTCACTGGTTGGTGACCTAGGCAGGTGGGTATTGCTGGAGGAGGGGTTCCACCTGCTCACCTGTCCCTGGTGAGATGAGGTCTCTCTGCTCCCTGGTGCCCTATCCTGAGCCGCTGTCCTCCTCCAGGCCCTTCTGCCATTTTGTTCTCCCTCCCCTTGGGCCAGAGCCATGGAATTGGCCAGCCACAGTTTGAACTTCTAAAACGCTGAGCCCAGATAAACTTTTCCTCCTCTAAAAATAGTTCTAGTAAGACATTGCATCACCACAGTAAGACAGCTGAGTAAATTTACTGATGCAGTGAATTTTTTTTTAATCAGATATCCCATGAGAGGCCAAGCTTCATGTCCAGACTGCTAATAAAAGAGAGAAAGAAGATCACACTAGAGACTGAGAGAATGTAAAAAGATGCCCACCTAACAAGGATGAGGGAAAGATCCCCATTAGTTACAATCCTCCTAGTGTCAGATAATAATCAGATCATTATGTGTTTGAGATGTAGGGTGGTGCCCCTGGGTGTTTGAGTTAAGGTTAAGAAATGTTCTGAACACCAACATTGAGAGAGAGTTCCTTCTGTCCCAAGATAAATATTCCTTATATTTCCCAGGACTGTGGTTCTTAGTCATCAATGAGGGAGAGACAGGTGACATCTGACATGGGGCCAGGGCACAAGGAGATCACCAAGGAAAGTGCCCATTTGCAGACTTGGAGACATCATTCACAGAGTCCAAGGACTGCAGAGGGTCTCATATGATCAAAGAACAACCATCAGAAGGTGCTGGCATATGTTATTGTCCCTTAGGAGGTGGACAAAATGCTAATGAGCAGAAAAATAACATTGTCCCTTTGAGAAAAGTCTCCCTTTAGGAAATGCCTCTTCCTAAGGCAGATTCGTAGGAGGAGAAGGGAGGTGGGTGTTGACAAACCTACAGGAGGAGAGTCAGCAGAGACAGATCCAGGCAGGTGACACGTGTGCATACAGGTGCCTGGGGACTTGCAAACTTCAGGCAAGATCAGGAAGTCTACCCTCTGCTTTTTCAGGGACACACATTTGCAACTATAGTAATTAAAAATATAATAATTTTTACAAGAATATTTTGGAATGAATGAAGAACTTCATTGGCTGCATATCATAGAGGCCAACAGTCCTGCATAATTATTTCACACAAAATATTCTAGAAAAAGTTTTTCTAAATTTCAAGTATTTCAAGAACTCCAAGCCAGAGAAGTCCTGATGACCCTGTGTGGGTGCACTATGTTTAAATGTGGAAAAATCTATAGTGTCAGAATAGCCTTGCAAGCAGCAGAAAGGTGACCACACAAATATAAAATGATCAATTCCCTGTGTGTCCTCCAATTTATCAAAACTCAGTCTTGGGATGGTGCAGGACTGTAATTCCAGGTAATCCAAGACTGAGGCAGAAAGATCACAAGTTCCAACCCCAGGAATATAGCAAGACCCATTTTCTAAATTAAAAAAAAAATAAAATATTTGGGGATGTAGTTCAGTTCTGGGACATCCTGTGCTCAATCCACAGTCCTATAAAAACAAAACACAACAACAAAACACAGAATATACATACATGCATAGATATATGTACATGTTTATTTATATTTACATACATAAATATACACATATAAATGAATGAATAAATAAATATATAATAAGTGTAGATCATATATATATATATATATTTTTTGAGAGAAAGAGAGAGGGCAAATCCAGAGATCATAAAATAATAGTGAGACAAATTCAAAGTGCTGAAATAGAAAAAAGACTACGCAGCAACATTGTTCTTCAAAAAGTGGGTCCCGTTGGCTGAAAACGTTCCTACATTGATTAAAAGTAAATAAAGAAGTCAGGAATTGAAACTTCAAGGGCTCCAAGGTTAGGGTCATATGAGTCAGCCCCAGGACAGCACAACAGGGGGATGGGAAAAGCCACAGGAAATGGGAACTCTTAGTAGACTTGGGTGGTGGAGGGCTGAGAGCAGGCAGAGGAGAGCTTACTGCCCAGAGGTGAAGGTCATTGATCCCAGAGGTGCCCACTCAGAGGTCAGCCCTCAGGGCTGTGGCAAGACACACCTGCCCTATAAGCCAGCAGGGTGGGGCTCTGCATGGCAACCCCAGCCACTAACTCATCCAACACAGTCTTCACAGTAGGTAAAGATGAAGGGTGTGAAGGACATGAGTGTTTTAATTTAAAAACTCTCAGTCACCACAAAGAAACTTGCTGACCTTCAAGTGGGTGTCTACTGATTTTATGAATGCCATGAAAACATAATGGGGTGAGTCAGTGATCTTTTCATGGATCACAGATGACAGAAAAGTGTCCATCTGTGACTGTTCCAGTGACTGGACTGGCCTGGCTCCACTGAAGCTCCCGCATGGGCTGGCACATGGCGGCCATCTTGTCCTGGGCTCACATGGCTCTCTCTCTTCTCCACCATCCATGCTGCTCCTTGGAAGTTCACATTTCCTCTTTTTATATGGACATGATCCATACTGAATTAGTACATACCCCATGTGCCTCAGTATGGCTAAGTTATCCATTGGGGACACTGGTCCTGGGGGACAGAATTCAACATAGGAATTGTCCAGCAAGGAACTCAATTCAGCCCATGTCAGACACTCCACCTTCTCTCTAATAAAGAGCTTAATTACATTGATTGACTATCAGAGAGCTACATCATCTTTTATCTCTTGGGTAACTCACTGGGCCAGGAGGAGTTAACCTTCCGTTGTATGGCTGGTTTCCCTTGAGTAATATTGGGCTACATGTTTTTCTTTCCTTTGGATGGACACAGGTTTTCCCAACGTTTTGATTTTCATGAATTTTTTTTGTTTCCAGGGATCAAAACAAGAGGAGTTTAACCACTGAGGCACATTATTAGTACATTTTATATTTGATTTTGAGACACAGTCTCACTAACATGCTTAGAGTCTTACTACTAATCAAAGTAACCTACGTCCATGACATAAAGGGCATTTATTACAAACCCAAGGTAACTATTATACTAAATGGAGGAAAAAACTGAAAGAATTTTCCTGTAATTTATACACCACAAAAGACTTTTACTTTCACTAATCCTATTTGATATAGTCCTTGAAACATGAGCCATTGTGATCAGGCAAGAAAAGTAAATCAAAGGATATAAAGAGGAAAAAAAGAAGTCTGAATATCTCTGATTGCTGATGGTATAATCATATTTGGAAGATGCAAAAACGCCATCAGAAGCCTTGTAGAGCTTATAAATGAGTTTAGCAGAGTAAAAAGATACAAATTCAACATGTATAAACTAATAGATGCCACAGCAATTCAACAAGCAAAGAAATTTGTAAAACCTTTCCATCCACAATAATCTCAAAAAAATAAATAGTTGACAATTATCTATGTAGGCAGGTAGAAGAGCTGTACAATGAAATGCAGTGAAAACTGGGAAAGAAATTGAAGAAGTCCATAGACAATTGAAGGACCACTCGTGTTCTTGAATAGGCAGAATTAATATCGTAAACATGTCCATTCTACTAAAAGCAATGTACAGATTCAGAGCAGTCCCCATGAAAATAAAAAAGACGTTGATCACAGAATTAGAAATAAAATGTTTTAAATGCATTTGGAAGAATAAGAGACCTAGAGCAAGAAATGAAATCATAAGATTTCAAAGCAGGAGGCCAAGAAATATCTGATATGAAAATATACTACACAGCAGTGTAGCAAAAAGAACCTGGTAATTCTGCCAATATGAGGATGAAGACCTAAGAAATAGAACAGAGGACACTGAGACAAAGTCACATGAGTGTAGGCATCTGATGTCTGACATTTGACCGAAATACATTCTCAGGGAAGTCAGACTTTTTAACAAATGTCACGAGGGAAACTGGATAGCTATTTGTAGAAAAATAAAATTTTTCCTGTCCCTCAACCTGCACAAAACTCACATCAAGTTAGTTCAAAAATGTGGGAAATAGACAAGACACTTCCAAACTTCCAAGAAAACCAGGGTCAAATATCCAACCTACAGTATCCTCACAGGTACCTTTGGTGTAGATCCTATAGCAAGTGCCCTGATTCTCTCAGTGTGATTGGCTGTGGTTGATCTATGTGGTGGTTGACCCAAGGGGAATTCAACTGGATAACTTGACGGAACATGCATCTCAGTTGAAAAAAAATATATATATATAATATATATATATATATATATATACATAAATGAATTATTATTGTTAATAATTTTTTGGTAATATCTTCTTAAATTTAAACATGGACCTGTGTGAGAGATGCCTTGTTACCTTGCACTTGAGGTAGAGGTACAGTAATCCTATTGGTGAGACCACAGGGTATTATCTTTGATTTTAGAAGTAACTTTAAGCATTCGACCCAAATGTTAAAGAAATGATACAGGAGCCTGAATAGACATTTTGTCCTTGATCTTCCATGACAGCCATGGGAATCAAAGAGGAAATACACATTACTGTCCTTGGAGTCCATGACAGGCTTTGTGCATGAGTGTTATATAGAGGTCAATGATCTGGTCGAACTTAAGGTTTTGCTAATATTAATCTCATTATTTAAATAACAGAAGGTCCTGGACAGTCCATCCCAGCCAACCAGGAAGCACTGAGCAAACAGAAGGTTCGGGATGAAAAACAATGGATCCATTGCTGCTCATGCCAAGCCATCAACACTATATAAAGAGGCATCACACTCATTCTGTCCACTCACTAACCTCCCCTGAGTCCCTGAAGGACAAGAAGACAGATCTCATCAAGATGAGGACCTTTCTGCTCGCTCTCGGATTCACTCTGATCTGTGCTGCTTCATCCCAGTTTGATCCGGAAGAGGTACCTGGATGGGCTGATCTTGGGGGTGTTCTCTTCCTGGCTCCTTCTTTCTCTCTTTCTCCCCAAATTTCTCAATTTTAAGTGACATGGGATTTCAGGAGCATCTCATTCCACATCCATCTACAATCATGAGATGATCCTTCTCTACTTCTGTATTCCGATTCTTTCTCTGACTATCCCATTTCTCCTGAAGTAAGGAAGTTAATAAAAGTGAAGGTACCATAAGGTGACACAGTGTCACCTACTAGGTCCCATGCATTTGGTGATGTTGTCCAGCTGTTTCAGAGCCTCTCAATTCCATGCTCCCTGTGGGAATCTGACCTTATCTGATGGGATTCTTCCTTTGGAGAGCAGAGCTTTCGTGGCTACCTCCTGACTGGGTTTGTAGTTTGCTTCTCAGCTAAACCACCTGAAATGGTTCTAATAGGTGTGGATGAGAGATGAGGAGGATGAGTCAGCAGCCATTCCCAGGGGACCTTTTCTTTGCAGATCACAGGGGACTGGCGCACCGTTTACTTAGCAGCTGATAATGTAGAGAAAATTAGTGATGAAGGAGATCTGAGAGTCCAACTCCGTCACCTTGAATGTATTGATGAATGTGAGAAGTTAGTCGCCAACTTCTATGTCAAGTAAGTGAAAAAACTGCCCCCATGTGAAGGAACTAAATAGTTCACTTCTGACACGTGGGCTGGGCTCCATTCCATGGTGAGTCGTCTTGATGATGCTCACAGAATGCAGTCTTTTGACCTATCTTCATGGATCTGTGTTCTTGCTTGTGAGGAAGCAGGACATCAACAGGAGCACCCTAGACATTCCCCTCTATTGGTATTTTCTTAAAATAGATTGGGGTTTTGAGATGCTGTTGAACCACATCCCTTAACATAGAGACCCCGAGACAGTGAGCAAACATTCTTCCCCTGGAATCCCAAGCTGACTGCAAAGGTCCATCAGACCCCAGCATGTGTGTTGGACTCTTTCCATTCTCTGTCTATTGACAATAGATTGCACCCATTAGCTTTAAGGATGAATTCAAAAGAGCTGGATCTACACATTGATCCATGTCAATCATTATTTTTCAGCCACATTTTCTATGACAAAAATTATATATATATTTGAATTGGAAGTTAATATTTGTGGAATGATCATGATTATTTGGTTATTGGGATAGTGCGACAAAAATTCAATATCTCTATAAAATGTAAATGTAATATATATAGGTGTATATAGAATGCCTCATCTTCATGGTTCAAACTTAATTCATTGCCCATAAGAATGACTCAATGGTTAATTCGATGACAAAGTGTGTATAAATAAATAACTATGATATTCCTTGAAATCAAAACACAAATATGACAATTACATCTTGAAAGACTTAAATATTTTTCAATCAAGACCAGAAGAAAATAAAAATTAGAACTCGTTCAAAGGAAACAGAGTCTGTTTATGATTCAGACAATGAGTTTCAACACCAATTGGTCATTGAAGTTTTCAAACATGATTCTCTTACCCTGGTGATCTCAGCTCCCTCCAAAAAACAAATTGGAAATGACAATATGGCACCCAAATACCTCCTGTTAACATAATTATTGATGAAGTTCAAGTTGAGTTGAATGTTAGATATTCATATTGGGTCTTCTTCAAGCCCAATACAAAGATTTTTGCAAGAATAGATGAGGGCAAATGGACTTTCTCTTGGTTTGTTTTTAAGGTCCAACGGGGAGTGTCAGAATTACTCAGTGGAGTCCACAAAAGGACCTCAAAATGTTTTTGAAGCCAAGTGTGAGTATTTGCTCCAAAGTGGACTATGTAACGCAAACCTTGAGGGTTGTTCTGATTCCTGGTCTTGGTGGGCACACATATCAGGGGGTCTGGACACTGGCCACCTTTAGCTATCTTCACCTTGCTCATGCCACCTTGGAAATGCTGGTGAACTGATGAGCACTGGAGTCACCAGAGAGAGTTAGAATAAGGACCATATCACCTCAGGTTCCCATGTGGGATGTTGGTATCAATGGTGAGTTAGAAGGGTTCCCTGTTTATATAGCTCATGGGGTTTTCTGCATGGAGAGCTGTGTAAAATGACCTTAAATAATACCTACGTTCCTGCAAAATTAGCCTCCTTCTCTGACAGATATGATCACTCTTGCTTTTCATTGAAAAAAGAACCTGAAAAAGATGTGTAAAAGACACACAATCAAGGATTTATGATCCAACAGTCTGAAACCCCAAAAGTAAGAATAAAAATAGTGAAAATAACAGCAAAATGTTTACATTAAATTCAACCTAATTTATACTACAGTTAAAATAACCCAAACGATAAGAGACGTCTATATTTTTGCTTTAACATAATAAATTTTCAAAACCACATCCTATAACATTAAAGGACCAATTGTCTACCTGTTTCATTTGATGGAGACAAAAATGTCCAATGTGGTATTTTAGTCTTGATCAGAGAAGATTGATTTTCCATTGGAATATGAATATACAGCAATGTGATTCAATAAGGTATAACTAAATTGTAATATGCATATTTATGTGTATTTATACATATACGTATTGAAATAGAAGTGTGACTTTTTATAACATGAAATATGTATAATTATGTATATATATAAATTGAGAGAGAGAGAGAGAGAGAGAGAGAGAGAGAGAGAGAAAGATACAAATATCCAGCTCTTTCTAAGGTTCAAGTTGAATGTGATGTATTCATTTGACATGGGTTGAATACATGACAATATTGCTTAGACTGCATAATTTGGTCATAAAATTGTTGAGGACTAAAACATTGGCTTCTGTGGGATGATTTAGAAAGTGTGAGCTCTCAAACTACCATGATTCTGCAGATCCTGCAACCAGGATCTTGGCTCTCAGGAAACCACTTGCCATCCATGAAGGCCTAGGGGATTCCAAGGTCAGGACTCTTTACCACATTAAGATGGGAATGTGGAATTGTTGGCCTTTGTCTGTACCTTTTCTGCCTGATTCTAACAGCACATGGAACTTCAGTGAAACAAAGATTATTCTGGAAGAAAATATCCATAATAGTGTATTGCCAGCAAGTCATACCAAAGATATTTTCAAGAAAGATGATAATTTAGAGTTTTGAAGTGTTTTTTTTTTCTATCACAGACAAAGGGCAAAATTTCTTCAAAATCGAATACTTGTCTGATGGTGCCATAATATTTTATAATATAAATGTGGATAGAGATGGCAAGGTTACGCATGCGACTCTGCTAGGTGGTAAGTATAACTGCATTTATCATCTGAGACACAGCATAGTAAATTCTTTTTCTTTTCTTTCTTATTTTGTTTTATTTAAATTTTTTACTTATTTTTATTTTTGTAGTGCTGGTGATTATACCCAGGGCCTTGTGTATGGGAGGCCAGCACTCTACCAATTGAGCTACAGCCCCAGCCCCTACAGTAATTTCTTTTATGTTATCAGTTCAGGAGAAAAGTATGAGTATATATATATATATATATATATATATATATATATATATATATATATATATATTTGTACCTAAAGCTAGTACAAAGCTTGTGCTAAAAGCTAGTACTAGGACTACTACAGAAATGTGTTCCCAGGGAAGGGTCCATTGAGTGAGGTGTACTGAATGTTGCCTTCCAGGAAATAGAGACACATTGCATAGAGTGACTTACTGAAAGTCACTTCTAAAAGTTGCAAACCTTCAAAAATGAATGAGGAGATTTTCTTTTTTCTTTTATTATTTATTTATTTATTTGCTTTGCATTAGCATGGATGACAATGCTAATATGCTAGGTAAAAACTTCAGATAAATTGCACCGTCTTTTAGTCTTGAATATTGGATGAATGGTCAAAGTATCGTGGCACAAACTGTAGAATGTGTACACGGTTGAAATGAGAAGCCACTGTATAAAATATTTCCCAAACTCAGGCCCTGGATTTGTTCTGGACAATGAAAAAAACATTAGGCTGGACTGTGTTCACACAATAAAGAGTCTTGAATGTCCTCAGTAGTGATAAAAATTACAAATGATATCATGTTCCATAAGTGGAATTTACCCACATTGCCATGTCACCCATGAATGACCTGGAAGTACTATTAGTCAGAGCATGAAGATGGTGGGATCAACTGGTCTACCTGGGACCCAGAGGACGCTTTCTAACAGAAACCTCTTCCGCGTTATCCCACATGCAAAACAGCTAACACAGGCGTTCTGGGTGATAAACATAAGATTTTTGAAGAGCTGACGGTGGAGAAGAACATTCCAAAGCGAAACATAAGAAATGTAATTGAAACAGGTAAAGTTGCTTTCCCTGTTCCTGTAGTATTCCGAAATGAACCCAAGTAGAGGGAGCTTGATTTATATCTTCCATTTGCAAAATTCAAATCCTTGAACATTGAGCAATCCCAGTGATCTATTTTTTCCTTCCCCTTTCTTTCCTAGATAACTGTCCTGATATCTAAGAACCTTGCTTGATGAGCAGACACTTGAGGTTTGTACTTTCTGACATTTTGTTTTCTTAGGTATTTTTCTCCCTCTTAGGATAGTTTGCAAATGTTTCAAGGAGTGAAATGGTCCCTCCTTCAGGGCATTGAGATGACTATTTGTGTTTAAAACATGGATCAAACAACACTCCTTTAGTTTTCAGAGAGGGGTTCTTGAGTTGAGAGAGAGTGGGAGATTTCTTTGAAGCCATGGAGAAGGGAATAGTCTGAACATTGGGGGATTCCAGTGTGAATAAACAACCCTATAATGGAAAATTTCCAATAACTCTGGAGGAGATTTCTCAAAGACTTAGAATTTTTGGAGGTGGGAAACTAGAGGTCAAACCCAGCGATTCCCTATTTCTGAGTTACATCTCTATCCCATCGTATTCTGTATTCTGAAACAGCATCTAAGATTCAGAAACTCACCTTGAACATGAGATCCTTATTCTACACCCAACTAACTCACTGGCATTATAAGTATGTACCATTGTTCCAGACGCAAAATTTTTAATTTGTTGAACACATGCACATGCCCCTTAGAAGCTCTGAAAGCAAGGGTGGCTTCGGAAATGTAGAATTTCCAATGAAAATGCTTCCTGTGTAATGCATACATGAACAGACAAGGTCCAGAGAGAAGAGCTCTGTGTGAGCAGTCCTGCACTCCACTACCCAGCAGTGGATTTTTACTTTTCATTGAAACGTTACCCAATATCATGCAACTGAGATCAGCTTGGAGATATTTTAATTTTTTTCTTTTAAATATTGACAGATCCTAATGAGATCAGGAATGTTTGCAACATCATCTTCAAAAGGACTTCGGAATCATCTGCATGAAGACAAAAGACTCTCTCTTTAAAAATTATGATTTCATCCTTTCTGAGAAGGAGCAACCTCTTTCTTAGAGAATGGCTGTCTGTTCTCTTTAATATGTTTCCTGTTATTCCTGTATTACTAATTGATCAATAAATTTGATGTTATATGCTCAAATGTGAGCCTCTGGATTCGTTAATGAGGATTTAAACGCACAAAAATACCTACTTCATTGTACCTATTGAAAAGCAGGATCTATAAATAAACAGGAGGTCATTTTAGTTAAGGAGGATTGTGTGATGGCTGACTTCCCATGAGGATAAGAAAGTGGATGGGCTGCAACATTGCAGATGTGAGTGTGCTGTGGTCAGTTATGAGGTGTCCCTCCAAAGCTCCTGTGTGAGATCATGCAAGAATAGTCAGAGATTAAATGATAAAATATGAATGCTGTAACCTAATAAATAGATTAATCTACTGGAATGGACTCACTGGGTGCTGTCTCTAGGCAGGTGGGTGTTGATGGAGGAGGGGGTCCCTGGGCTGTGCCTTAGAGGTCTTTATCCTGTCCCTGGTGGGCAGAGCTCTCTCTGCTCCCTTTTGCCCTGTCCTGAGCTGCTCTCCTCCTCCAGGCCCTGCCGCCATTTTTTTCTGCCTCCTCTTGGGCCAGAGCCATGGAATTGGACAACCGCTGTTTGAACTTCTAAAACACTGAGCTCAATAAACTTTTCCCCCTCTAAAAGTAGTTCTAGTAATACATGCATCACCGCAGTAAGACAGCTGAGTAAACTTACTGATGTGGTGAATATTTTTTTTTTTATCAGATATCTCATGAGAGGCCAGGCTTCATGTCCAGACTGCTGAACAAAAAAAAGAGAAAGGAAAGTCACAGGAGAGACTGAGTGAATTTAAAAAAAAAATGCCCACCTGAAAGGGATGAGGGAAGCATCCCCTTTAGTTACAATCCTTATGAGTTTGAGCTGCAGGGTGCTGCCCCAGGTTGTCTGGGCTGAGCTTTAAAAATGATCTGAACACCAATATTGAGAGAGTCCCTTCTGTCCCTAGATAAATATTCCCCATATTTCCCAAGGCTGTGGTTCTTAGTCACCGATGTGGGAGAGACAGGTGACATCTGATATGGGGCCAGGTCACAAGGAGATCAGCAAGGAAAGTCCCCATTTGCAGACTTGAACACATCATTCTCAGAGTCCAAAGCCTGCAGAGGGTCTCATATGATCAAAGAACAACCATCAGAAGGTGCTGGCGTATGTCATTGTCCCTTAGGAGGTGGACAAAATGCTAATGAGCAGAAAAAGAACATTGTCCCTTTGAGGAAAATCTCCCATTAGGAAATGCCCCTTCCTAAGATAGATGCCAGTTCCCGGTGACCTGCAAAGAAAAGATCCCCTGGAAATGGCTACTGGCTCCTGTTGTTTTTCTCTCATCCATATTTATCATACCCATTGCAGCTGGTTTAACTCAGAAGAAAAACTAAATCCAATCATGAGGTCGGCATGCAAGGTCTGCACTCCACAAGGTAGAATTGTATTGGATAAAGTCACAACTCAGATTCCCACAGAAGCATGGAATTGAGAGGCTCTGAAACAACTAAGTGATATCAGCAATTATATGGCAACTAGTAGATAGCACTTTGGCAGATTAATCTTTATTTTACATCTATTTACTTAAAGAGGAATGTGGTAGTCATAGAAAGAGTTGAAGTACATGAACAGGGAAGGTTAATATCATGAATATAGATGTATGTGGAATGAGATGCTCATAAAATCTCATGTCACATAAAATTGAGAAATGTGGGAAGAGAGAGAGAGAGAGAGGAAGAGAGAGAGAGAGAGAGAGAGAGAGAGAGAGAGAGAGAGATCACCCCAAGATTAGCCCATCCAGGTACCTCTGCTGGGTCTATCTGGGATGAACACAGATCAGGCTGAATCCAAGAGCCAGAAGAAAGTTCTTCATCTTGATGTGATCTGTCTTCCACTCTGCAGAAGCTCAGGGGAGGTGGGTACTGGACAGAAGGAGTTTGATGCCCCTTTATATAGCATTGGTGACTTGACATGAACCCATTGTTTTCATCCTGAGATCTTCTGTCTGCTCAGTGTTTCCTGGTTGGCAGGGATGAGCTCTCTAAGAACTCTTGTTCTTTACCTAATGCTATGGATATTGCAAAAGCTTTAGTTTGGCCAAATAATTGACCTTTATGTATGGCTCTCGCACAAAGCCTGTCATTGATCCCAAGGATAGTAATGTTTATTTCCTCTTTTCTCCCCATGGCTGAATGGAAGATAAAGAACAAAACATCTATTCCAGTTTCTGTATCACTTCTCTAACATTTTAGTTGAATGCTCACAGATACTTCTAAAATCAAAGATGGTACCCTGTGGCCTAAACAAATTAGATTATTGTATCTCTACGTCAACTGCAAGGTAACAAGGCATCTCTCAAACAAGTCGAAGTTTAAATTTATATTACAAAAAATGATAAAAATCATACAAATGCTAGCCTCTTGCCAATGTATGATTTTGTTTTGTTTGGTTTTATTTAGATTCATGCTCTTTCAAGTGATCCAGATGAATTATCCTTCGGTCAACAACCACATTAGATCAACCACAGCCAATCACTCTGAAAGTATTAGGAAACTTGCTATAGGATCTACACCAAGGACAACTGAGAGGATCCTGTCAGCAACTAAAATACACCTGTCCATTGGATTTATGACCTGGGATTCCTTCTGGAAGTTTGTAAGTCTTTTGTCTAATTCCTACATATTTGAACAATTTTGTTACAGGTTTTGTTCAGAGTAACAAATATGGGTCCTATTTGGTTTTTCTACCAATAGCTATCCAGTTCACCAGCGTCATTTTGTAAAGCATCTCTCATCCCCCAGAATATATTTTTGGCAACATGTCAAACATCTGATAGCTATAGTCATAGGAATTTGTCTCAGGGACCTCTATTCTATTTTTGGTCTTCATGCCCACATTGGTGGAATTTTCATGCTCTGATTGCTCTAGAGCTCTGTAGTGTTTTTTTCAGATCAGGTATTTTGGTGTCTTCTGCTTTGAGAGTCTTGCTTACTATCTCTTTCCCTGCTCAGGTTCTCTGATTCTTACAAATGAATTTAAAACTATTTTTTCCAGTTTAGTAAAAATATCATTCATATTTTCATGGGGAGTGCTATGAATTTGTTTATTGCTCTTGAAAGGATGTCTAGTTTTACAATATTAATTCAGCCTATCCAAGAACATGGAATGTTCTTCTTGTATGATTTTCTTCAATTTGTTTCTTCAATATTTTTTGAATTTTCTTGTAGGGCTCTTTTAACTTCTTGCTTAGATAATTTCCAAGAATATATTTTTTCAGATTATTGTGAATGGAATGGTTTTCTAAATTTCTTTGCTTGCTGAATTAACTGTGTAGGCAATCTATCGGTTTATATGTGTTGATCTTGTGTCTTGCTCTTTGATAAACTCATTTATAATCTCTAGAATTATTCTGGTGCAGTTTTTCAATTTGTGAATATGATAATATTATCAGCAATTACAGATAGTTGGCCCTCTCTTTTTTGCTTTTTATATCCTTTGATTTTCTTTTCTTGCCTGATCACTTTGGCTAATGTTTCAAGGATTATATGTAATAATATGGTGACAATGGACACACTTGTACTGTTCATGAATTAAAAAGAAATTCTTCTAGTTTTTCTCCATTTAGTACTATATTGACCTTGGGATTACCATAATAGGCCTTTATGGGGTTGAGAGAAGCTCCTTCAATTACTAGTGAAATTCTAATAAAGTTAGTGAAATTCTATATCAAAATAAAATATAAAAAGGGCAGGGAATATGGCTCAGGGATTTAGCTTCCCTCATTTTGTTCCCTAGTAACAAAGCAATTAAGAATCAAATTATATTAAATAAACCTATGTCCATCCAAAGTAGTGAGAAATATGTAGCATAATATCTACTAAATGAAACCAGCCATACATTTGGGAGTCAACTCCTCCTGAAGAAGTGATTTCCCCAAAAGATATAAGATAATGTAGCTCTCAGATAATCAATCAATTACATTAAACCCTTTATCAGAGAGAAGATGTAGTTCCTGATAGGGGTTGACTTGAGTTCCCTGTCTGACAATTCCTATACTGAAATCTCTCCCACAGGACCAGGGTCTCCAGTGGGTAATTCAGCTAAAACAAGGCGTTTTTTGTTTGGACCACTTCACTTGAATCATGCCCATGTCAGAAGAGGAGATATGAACTTCCAATGATCAGGATGGACGCTGACTAAGAGAGAATACCAAGCGATCCCAGGACAAGATGGTGCCCATCGGCCAACCACTGAGGGCACCTCAGGAGGACCCAGGCCTGCCCACTCATAGCAAGGACCACAGTAGATGCTTTCCCACTATCTGTGATCCATAATAATAACATGAACTCTCTCCATTACGTTTTCATGTCATTAACTGCACTAGTTGATGACTACATTAAGTGCACCATGCTTCTTTTTGATAATGGAGAGTATTATATTAGAAAGCTCATGACCCTTAATCCATTCCTCATCATCCATGGTGAGGAATGTAAGGGATGAGTTAGTGGCCATGGCTGCCATGGCAAAGCCCCATGCTGCTATATCACAGGGCACAATTTATCTCCCCAGAGACGTGAGGGCTGGCGTCTGTGTACTAATAATCTTCACCTTTGGGCAGAAGGAAGTTCTCTGCATCTTCTGAGCCTTGCAGCAACCAAATTATCTAAGAGTGCAAATTTCCTTTGGATTTTTCCCATTCTCCTGATAAGCAGTGAATACCTGAGTTGATCTTACCATTAGAGACCTTCAAGTTTCAGATACCTTGTTGATTGGAGCTCTCCTCTCTGTTTCCTGAACTCAGAGCACTCTACTCTTCCACCTAGGTTTCAAAACCCCAAGGACCTGTATTGGAAACTGCCTAGCACTCTCTTCTCACAGTTGTCATCTAGATTTGGGATGACACACCTCCCATCTCCTATAAGACATTGGTCTTAGGGAGATACATTTCTTTCTTCTCAATCATTTGCAAAAATCTACTGGGTCTATTCAAATATATAGAAATTTGTGGGGTGGGCTGTTCATGAGCATTTTTTCCACATACAGGGACCCTTACTTTAAGTCAGCATCTTCTGATGATGAATCCTTCATCAAAGGAGACCTCTGCAGTCATTAGACATGGACAAGAATCTGTCCAAGTCTGCAAATGGAAACTTCACTCAATGCTCTTTTTTGCTTTGATGCTATATCTGATTTCACCTGTCCTGTGCATAATGATGACTAAGAACTGCAGTCCTGGGAAATGTTGTCCAGATCTCTGATCTTTCCCCTCTCCAGTCTCTGTCTCTGTCTCTGTCTCTGTCTCTCTCTCTCTCTCTCTCTCTCTCTCTCTCTCTTTCTCTCTCTCTCCCTAACCCTATACTATCCCTATCCCTATCCCTCTTCTCTAATCTTCTCTTTCTTTCATAATATATATCAACACAGGGACCAGGATGAACTCTCTCTAAACCTTATCATTGAGGACATTTCTGCATCTCACTCCCAACCCCTGCAATACATTCATGCAGCTGAACCACAACAAGATTTGAACATTGTCTGATATTATATAGATGAACATTTTTCAGTCCAAACAGGCTCTTCACTCTCATTCATGTAAAAAGAGACATTTTTATTGCATCCTGTAAGTCTCTATCATTACCTATTTACTTTTCTTATTTAAGTACAGTCTTGATACACAGCTTTGTCTCTTCTATTATATACGATCAAAAAATGTTTTTTTTTTCTGCTGCATCATAAAAGAACACTTTCAGTAAGGATTTTCACTGTTGTGACACAAAAAACTTATGAGTACAATATTAGAGGAGGAGAATTTTTATTTGTTGTTCATGGATTCAGAGGTTCAGTCCATGGTGGGCTGACTACATGGCTCTGGCCCAAAGAGAGACAGAACAAAATGGTGGAACAGCCTGGAGGAGAATAGCAGCTCAGGACAGGGCACCAGGAAGCAGAGAGCGCTCTGCTCACCAGGAACAAGATAAAAATCCCAAAGACACAGCCCAGGGACCACCTGCTCCAGCCACACCCCACCTGCCTGCAGTCTCCACCCAATGAGTCCATTCAAGTAGATTACTCCACTGATTTGGTCACACCTCTCATACCCAATCATTTCCCCTTGAACATCATTCCATTGTCTCACGTTGTCTTTTGGGGTCCCTTCATATATAAAGAATAACACACATTTGTGTGACGTTGCAGCCCATTCCTTCCTCTGTACTCATGATATATTCCACAGTTACACAATCATACTTAACTAAAATGATCTCCTGTCTCTTGTAGACCCACTGCATCAGAATGGATATTTCTGTCAATTGAAATTCTCATAACCTTATCCAAAGACACATATTTGTGCATATGAGGTCAAATTTATTAATCAATTAGAAATAAAATAATAGCAGGAAAGATATAGAAGAGGACTGACAGGAAATCCCTTAGACAAAGTTTACAACTTTACAGAAAATAAGAAATTACAATTATAATAAAAGAAGGGCATTTTATCTTCATAGAGATGATTCCTAGTCCTTGAGAAGATGATTTGCAAACATTCCTGGTCTCATTTGGATCTGAAGGATTCAAAAGAAATTCAAATATTTCCAAGTAGATCTTAATGACATGATATTTGGAATGTTAGAATGCAAAAGAAAAAATCCAGTCCTGGGTAGTGGAGTGCAGAAACGCTCATACACAACTCTTTTCTCCAAACTTATATGTTCATGTATGGGATCTACAGGGGTCACTTTCATAGGGAAGTCTATACTTGCAAGGTCTCTTCTTGCTTTGAGAGATCCTAAGGTGTGCATGTGTGCAACACAATATTTTTGTGTAACTCAGTGGTAGATTGTTCCTGGGTTAAATCTCTAGCACCTTTCCTTCCAAAATCTTAAAATCTTTGAGGAAAATTCTTTAGGGAGATTGAAGATTTTGCCATTGCAACGTAATAAAGTCACAAATGTTAATACTATTCCATTGTCCATCGTTCCCAAACCACTCTCCAATTGTCTACTAATAAAAGATCTCACTCTAAAAGCTAAAGGGGTGATGTTTGACCCGTGTTTTAAACACATATAGTAAAATCAACACCCTGAATGAGGGATCATTTCACGCATTCATACCTATGCCACATATCATAAGAGGAAAAATACCTAACAGAACAAAATGTCGGGAAGTACAAACCTCAAGTGTCTGCTCATCAGGCAAGGTCCTTAGGCAGCAGGACAGTCATCTGGGAAAGAGAAAGGAAGAAAAAATCTAGGTCTTTGTGGTTGTTCAATTGTAATGATTTGCATTTTGCAAGTGGAAGATATGAATCAAGCTGATTGGCTTTTGGTTCATTTCAGAATTATACAGGAAGAGGAAAAGTGACTTTACCAGTTTCAATAATATTTCTTATGTTATCCTTTGGTATGTTATTCTCCACTGTCAGCTCTTCAAACTTCTTTTGCACATCTTCACTCAGCTTGTCTTCCTTAGCTGTTTTGTATGTGGGAAAACGTGGAAGAGGTTTCTGTTAGAAAGCATCCTCTGGGTCCCAGGTAGACCAGTTGATCCCACCATCTCCATGCTCTGACTAACACTACTTGCAGTCATATATGGGTGACATGGGAATGTGGATAAATTCCACTTATGGAAATCATATCATCTTGTAATTCTTAGGAATACTGAGAACATTCAAGATCCATTATTTTGTGACCTCAGACATCACTAATATACATGAATTCTCCTGAACACCTTCAGGCCCTAAGTTTTGGGAATTATTCAATAATTCAAGCCAAATTCTCATTTGAACTCTGTCTGCATTTTACAGTCTATGCCTTAGTATTCTGGACCATTCATCCAATATTCAATAGCAAAACGGGGGTGGAATTAAACTTTCCACCTAACACATTAGCATCATCTTCTCTGCTAATGCAAAAAAAAAAGAGAGATAGAGAAGAAGAAGAAGAGTTAGAAACTCTCCTCCATCTTTGGAAAATTAAGAACCTAGCTCCATCTATTTCAAATGTTTGTCTAAGACCTCAAAGGTTCAAATGCATCTTTTGTTTGCTGTGTAGAAAGACTCAAATGTCTACATCCCCATCAGGATTGGAGCATCACATATGAGGGGCTGGTCTTATTAAGTATTTATTTAAAGAACAAATATGTGTAAGTTTGGAAACTATTGAAACAATTATGATAAAACCAAGGGTTTTTGGAAAAGATCACTGTGGCCATTAATAATGAACTGAGTGTACCAAATTTGACTTTTTACATGTACATACGTATTTTTTTCCATATTTTTCACTGGTGATTAATAATTTTCTATAAGGTTGGGGTTCACAATTGCACATTCACAAGTATGGGAATATAATAGGAATTTTACTTCAAAATCTTGGTTCAGTAAGTGCCCAAAATCCAGTTATACTACTGTGTATACCTCTATGAAATCTGCAGAATGTGGTCTGCAACATTTAGGAGTGAAATTTGATAGGACTCCATATAAAATACATCTCTCATTTTCAGAGAGACAATCCCTCAGTACACCTAAGTCAATGGGATCTACTGTGGGAACACATTTCTGTACTAGTGCTTTAGTTCAGAAAACCTATGCTCATACTTCTCTCCTGAATTGATAACATAGAAGAAATCACTGTGCTGTGCTTTAGACAGTAAAATCACTATATTTACCTGCAATCAGAGTATTATAGGTCACCTTGCCATCTGCATTCACATTTTTATTATAAAATAAAATGGCACCATTTGAGACATACTTCACTTGGAAGGAATTGTCACCTGAGTCTGAAAAAGAGAAAGAAACACTTGAGAAATTCTTGGTCTATACAAAAAGGATGTAAAATAAGCATATAACAGTGCTACAGCCACATCAACATTTATAGCAGCTCAGCTCCCAGTAGCCAAGCTATGAAACCAACCTAGGTGCCCTTCAACAATTGAGTGGATAAAGAAAGTGGGATCCATATGCAAAATGTAATATTACTCAGCCTTAAAGAAGAATTAAATCATGTCATTTGCCAGTAAATGGATGGAGCTGGAGAATATCATGCTAAGCGAAATTAACCTACCCCCCAAAAAAACAAAAGCTGAAGGTTTTCTCTAATTTTCAGATGCTAATTCACAAAGGGAGGGAGCTAGGGAAGAATAGAGGTATGTTGGATAAAGCAGAGTAAAGGAACTGAAGGGGGCATGTGTGTTACCCTGTATACTCATATCACAACATGACCCGTGTGATTTTACATGAAGTATAACCAGAAGAATGAGCAATTATACTCCATTACATATGATTATATATAGATATAGATATAGATATACATAGATAGAATATAGACATGAACACACACACACACACAAACACACACACACACATATATAGATAGATAGATAGATACATGTCATAAAAATGTTACATTTCTATTATATATATATATATATGTATTCTAAGTGTATAAGTAAGCATATATACATATGCACATGTAAATATATAGAGTTGTATTTTATTAAATCATATTGCTGTATATACATGTCATTTCTTTCAAAGTTCCAGCTATTGAACTCAGGGGCACTCGATCCCTGAGCCCCATCCCCATGCCTATTTTGCATTTTATTTAGAGACAGGGTCTCACTGAGTTGCTTAGGACCTCACTTTTCCTGAGGCTGGCCTCCAACTTACAATCCTCCTGCCTCAGCCTTCTCATAGATATAGAATTGTGTATTATTTTTCATGTTGCTTTTAACTTGAGTTCAAGTTACTTCGAATGCAGTGTGAATATTTCACTGCTATTTTTTTTTTAGTCTCATACTTCCATTGGGGATTTCAGTCTATCTGACCATAATTCTGTAATGGTGTATATATTACATATCTTTTCAATGTTTAGATAATTTGTTCATTGAAAAGCAATTGTGATTGATCATATCTGTCAGACAAGAGGAAGGGGAATATTGAAAGAATTATTTGCTGTAATTTAAGGTAGTTTTAAGTAGCTCTGTGTGCCAGAGCACCCCATGTGCGACATGAATGGGGAATATTTCTGACTCATCATTAATACCAACACCCACTTGGGAATCTGAGATGATATGACCTTATTCTAACTCTCTCTGGTGTCTCCAATGCCCACTAATTTACTAGAATTTCTAAGGTTTATACGAGCAAGTAACAACAGAAAGGTGGGGAGCATCTACACATGGCGATATGTGCAGTTCCCAGGACCATGAATTGGCATGCACACCATATTCTGGGTCATGCAGAACACAAAAGAGCAAATACTCACAATGAGTTTCATAGACATCATTAGCACCTTTGATTGCCACGAGTGAGAACTTGTGACACTCTCCGTTCAACCTTAGAAACAAAACAAGAGAAGCCTCCTTTGACTCGAGTATATTTGGAAAATATTGTATATTTGGCTTGAAGAAGAGTATGATTGAGATGGTAGAATAAATTGATGATTTCACTCTTCCATGCATTCAACATCTCCATGTTATGGGATGCTCCCTGATGTTCTATGGCAGGGTTTCTCAGCCTTGGCATTTCCTCGCTCTGGGTGGGATGGGTCAGGTTGTGTTGGAGACGCTTTTGAATTCATCCTTAAAGCTAATGGGTGCAATCTATTGGCAGCAGACAGAGAATGGAAAGAGTCCAACACACATGCTGGGGTCTGATGGACCTTTGCCCTCAGCTCAGGATTCCAAGGGAAGAGACTTTGCTCACTGTCTCGGGGTCTCTATGTTAAGGAATGTGGTTTAACAGGATCTGAAAACCACAATCTCCTTCAAGAAAAAGGTCAGAAGACTCCATTCTGTGAGCATCATCAAGACGTCTCACCATGGATTGGAGCCCAGCTCACGTGTCAGAGGTGAACTATTCAGTTCCTCAATATGGGAACAATTTTCACTTACTTGGAGTATAAGGTGATGAGTAACTTGTCGCATCCATCAATACATTCAAGGTGACGGAGATAGACTCTCAGATCTCCACCTTGTTCGATCTTCTCTACAGGATTGGCTGCCATGAGAATGGTGTGCCAGTCCCCGGTGATCTGCAAAGGAAAAGTCCCCTGGGAATGGCTACTGGTTCCACTTTCTTGACTCTCATCCACACTTATTAGAACCACAGCAGCTGGTTTAGCTCCGAAGCAAAAAATCAATTCCAATCAGGAGGAAGCCATGCAAGCTCTGCTCTCCAGAGGTAGAATCCCATAGGATAAGGTCAGATTTCCACAGGGAGCATAGAATTAAGAGGCTCTGAAACAGCTAAACTACTTCAGCAAATTTATGAGATCTACTAGGTGGCACCTTAACTTTTTATTAACTTACTTATTGCAGGAGAAATGTGATAGTCAGAGAAAAAGTTAGAATTCAGAAGTAGAGAAGGATCATCTCATGATTAGAGATATAGGTGGACTGAGATGCTCCTGAAATCCCATGTCAATTAAAATTGAGGTATTGGGGAGAAAGAGAGAAAGAAGGAGCGAGAAAGAGATCACCCCCAAGATCCGCTCTTCCAGATACCTCTGCTGGGTCAAACTGGGATGAAGCACAGATCAGAGCGAATCCGAGAGCTAGCAGAAAGGTCTTCATCTTGATGCAATCTGTCTTCCAGTCCTTCAGGAGATCAGGGTAGATGAGTGATTGAAGAGAACAAGTTTGATTCCTCTTTATATACGATTGGCAGCTTGGCATGAGCAGCAATGGATCCATTGTTTTTCATCCTGACCTTCTGTCTGTTCAGTGTTTCCTGGTTGGCTTGGAAGGATTGTCCAGGAGTTTCTATCATTTAATTAATGAGATTGATATTAGCAGAAGCTTAAGTTTGACCAGATCACTGACCTCCATATAGACTCACATATGTCCCTGAGAAAGCACAGGGTAGGCTTCAATCCTCTTTGTTCAGTTCTTTTAAACACCTGTGTGCCCATGGGTCCTGAGGTCTGCTGAACATGCATTCAGAGCCCAGAGACTTCACGTCTAGCCAAGGGTGATTCCTGCCCTGGTCTGTGTTCCCTGCATTCACAGCCCATGATCTTGCCCAAGGTTTCCAAGTCCCCAGGCACCTGTCTGCACACGTGTCACCTGCCTGGAGCTGTCTCTGCTAACTCTCCTCCTGTAGGTTTGGTAGTATCCACCTCCCTTCTCCTCCAAGGCATCTGTCTTAGGAAGGGGCATTTCCTAAAGGGAGACTTTTCTCAAAGGGACAATGTTCTTTTTCTGCTCATTAGCATTTTGTCCACCTCCTAAGGAACAATGACATATGCCAGCACCTTCTGATGGTTCTTCTTTGATCATATGAGACCCTCTGCAGTCCTTGGACTCTGTGAATGATGTCTCCACGTCTGCAAATGGGGACTTTCCTTGGTGATCTCCTTGTGCCTTGGCCCCATATCAGATGTCACCTGTCTCTCCCACATTGATGACTAAGAACCACAGTCCTGGGAAATATGGAAGAATATTTATCTAGGGACAGAAGGGACTCTCTCTCAATGTTGGTGTTCAGAACATTTCTCAAACTCAGCCCAAAAACCCAGGGGCACCGCCCTGTAGCTCAAACCCATAGTGATCTGAATTATTATCTAAAACTAGGAGGATTGTAACTAAAGGGGATGCTTCCCTCATCTCTTTCAGGTGGCCATTTTCTTTACATTCTCTTAGCCTCTAGTGTGACCTTCTTTCTCTCTCTCTCTTTTTTTTTTGTTTGTTTAGCAGTCTGAACATGAAGCCTGGCCTCTCAAGGGATATCTGATTAAAAAAAAAATTCCCCTCATCAGTAAATTTACTCAGCTGTCTTACTGTGGTGATGCAATGCCTCATTAGAAATGTTTTTAGAGAAGTAAAAGTTTATCTGGGCTCAGTGTTTTAGAAGTTCAAACTGTGGTTGCCAATTCCATGGCTCTGGCCCAAGGGGAGCAGAACAAGATGGCGGCAGGGCCTGGAGGAGAGGAGCTCAGGACAGGCACCAGGAAGCAGAGAGAGCTCTGCTCACCAGGGACAGGATAGAAACCACAAAGACACAGCCCAGGGACCCCCTCCTCCAGCAATACCCACCTGCCTAGAGGAGCACCCAGGGAGTACATTCAAGTGGATTAATCCATTTATTAATTTACAGCCTTCACATCTTATCTTTTCATCTCTGACTATTCTTGCATGATCACACACAGGAGCTTTGAAGGGACACCTCATGACTGACCACAGCACACTCACATCTGTGAAGTTGCAGCCCATCCCTTCCCCTATCCTCATCCTTAACTAAAATGACCTCTTGTTTTCTTGTAGATCCTGATTTTAATAGGTACAGTGAAGTAGGGATTTCTGTGCATTTAAATTCTCATTAATGGATTCAAAGACTCGTATTTGAGCATATACGATCAAATTTATTAATCAGTTGGTAATACAGGAATAGCAGGAAAGGTATTCAAGAGAAAAAACACCAATTCTTTAAGACAGAGTTTGCTCCTTCCTAGAAATGATGAAATCATAATTTTAAACAGAGAGTCTTTTGTCATCATGCAGATGATTCTGAAGTTCTTTATAATATGTTGCTGCAAACATTCCTGATCTCATTAGAATCTGTCAATATTTAAAAAAAATAAGGTATCACCAAGCTGATCTCATTGGGTAGTGTTTGACTGAAAAGGAAAAATCCACTCCTGGGTAGTGGAGTGCAGGACCACTCACACACAGCTCTTCTCTCTGGACCTAGTCTCTTTATGTATGGATTCCACAGGGATCATTTTCATAGGAAAATCTAAATTTCCAAAGTTACCCTTGCTTAGAGAGTTTCTAAAGAGAATGTGCATGTGTGTAACAAATTATAAATTTTGTGCCTGAAGCAATGGTGCATGGTTGTGATCCCAGGGACTCAGAAGGCTAACGAATGGGGATCTCAAGTTCAAGGTGAGTTTCTGAATCTTGGATGAGGTGTCAGAATAAAGAATAAAATGGGATGGAGAGGTAACTCAGGGCTAGAGAGTCCCTGGGTTTAACCCCTAGATCCCCACCTCCAAAACTGTAGTCTTTGAGAAATCTCCTCTAGGGTTATTGAAGATTTTCCAAAGCAGGGTAATTTATTTACACTGGAACTCACCAATATTAAGGCTATTTCATTCTCCATGGCTTCAAAGAAAGCTCTCCCACTCTCTCCCAACTCAAGAACCCCACTCTGAAGACTAATAGAGTGGTGGTTGTTCCATGTTTTCAATACATATACTCATCTGTAACCCTGAAGGAGGGATCATTTCATTCATTCATACATATGCAATGTATCATGAGGGAAAAACTACCTAACAGAACAAATGTCAGGAAGAAAAAAACTCAAGTGTGTGCTCATCAGGCAACGTCCTTAGACATCAGGACAGTTATCTGGGAAAGAGAAGGAAAGGAAAAATCTACATCAGTAGGGTTGCTCAATGTCTAAGGATTTGAATTTTGCAAAAGAAAGATATGAATCAAGCTCCCTGTCCTTTGGTTCATTTCAGAATACTACAGGAACACGGAAAGCGACTTTACCTGTTTCAATAACATGTCTTATGTTTTCCTTTGGAATGTTATTTTCCACCGTCAGCTCTTCAAACTTCTTTTGCACATCTTCATTCAGATTGTCTTCCTGAGCTGTTTTGCATGTGGGATAATGTGGAACAGGTTTCTGTTAGAAAGTGTCCTCTGGGTCCGAGGTAGACCAGTTGATCCCACCATCTCCATGCTCTGACTAATAGTACTTCCAGTCATTTACGAGTGACATGGAAACGTGGGTGAATTTCACTCATGGAAATCATATCATCCTGTAATTCTTAGGTCTATTGAGGACATTCAAGATCCTTTAGTGTGTGAACTCAATCCTGCCTAATGTTTTTGTATTATCAGGGGCTAAGCTTTGGAAATTATTCTATACTGTGCCTTCTCCATTCAACTCTGTCTAAATTTTAGAGTCTACGCCCCAGGATTTTTGATCATTCATCCAATATTCAATAGCACAAGAGGGGTGGTATTGATCTCAGCTTTCCACCTAGCACATTAGCCTACTCATATCTGATAATGCAAAAGAAAAAAGAAAGAAAGAAAGAAGAAAGAAAGAAAGAAAGAAAGAAAGAAAGAAAGAAAGAAAGAAGGAGATAATCTCCTCATTCATTTTTAAGGCTTTGAAAGTTTTATGAGTGCCTTACAGTAGAGCATCATAGGAAATGTGTCTCTATTTCATGGAAGGCAATATCTCAGTACACCTCACTCAATGCACCCTAATGTGGGTACACATTTCTGTATTAGTACGAGTACTAGCTTTTAGTACAATCTTTATACTAGCTTTAGTTATACAAGTACATATATGCTCACACATCTCTCCTGAACGTATAATACATAAAAAATATTATACAGGCTAGGTCAATAGATCAGTTGGTATACTGCTTGCCTCACAAGCCCTGGGTTCAAATCCCAGATATACAAAAAAGGAAAAAGCAATCACTGTGCTGTTTTAGACTACAAATGTCACTTATACTTACCAGCAAGCACAGTCATATGGGTAACCTTGCCATCTCCATCCTCATTTACATTGTAAAATACTATGACACCTTCAGAGAAGTACTCGATTTTGAAGAAATTTTGCCCTTTGTCTTTGATAGAAAAAGAAACACTACAAAACTCTAAATGATCACCTTTCCTAAAACATTCTTTGGTGTGACTTGCTGGGAACACACTATTTTTTACCCTTTGGTCCAGAATAATCTCTGTTTCACTAATGTTCCACATCCTATATTGGAATCAGGCACAGACACTGCAGAGTGAGGCCAACATTTCCATGTCCCCATCTGCACATGGTAAAGGGTCCCTGTCCTTCATTCATAGATGGTAAGTGGTTTCTTGAGAGCCATGATCCTGGTTGCAGGATCTGGAGAATTATAATAGGAAGTATTTTTCAAAATTTGTTATTTTCAATCCTTAATATAGAAGTCTGTTTTACTGCGGGGGGGGGGGGTTGCTTTTAGCTGAAGGTCAAATTAAGTTGTATTTAGTATGAATATTTTGCTGTTATTTTCACTATTCTCTTTCTTATATTTGGGGTGTCAGACTGTCAGAGGATAAATCCTTAATAGTGTGTCTATTCCACATCTTTTAATATTCAGATTGTTTGTTCAATAAAGAGCAGGTGTGATCATATCTGTCAAAGAAGAAGGCTAATTTTGAAAAAAATGCTGTAACTTAACATCATTTTAAACAGCTCTCCATGCAGAGACCCCCATGAGGTATATAAACAGGGAACCCTTCTGACTCATCATTAGTACCAACATCCCACTTGGGAACCTGAGATGATATGGACCTCATTGTAACTCTCTCTGGTGACTCCAATGCTCACCAGTTCACCAGAATTTCCAAGGTGGCATGAGCAAGGAGAAGTTTGCTAATGGTAGCCAGTGTCCACACCCTCCGATGTGTGTGCCCCAAAAGACCATGAATCTGAACACCCCTCAAGGATTAGGTCACACTGTCCACCTTAGAGCAAATACTCACATTCTGCTTCGTAAATATCATGAGGGCCTTTGGATGGTCTGACTTTAAGAACTTCTGACACTCCCCATTGGACCTTGAAAACAAACCAAGAGAAGCCCATTTTTGCTTATCTATTCTTGCAAAAATCTTCATATTTCACTTCAATAAGGGTAGGAGTCAGAAAATAATTAAGATGGGAAAATCCATTGATGATGTTTCTCTTCCATGTATTGAATGTCTCCATGTTATGGGATGTTTTTGGATGATTTATGGCAGGGTTTCTCATCCTCGGCAATTACCAGCTCTGGTTGGAGTGGGTTAGGTTGTGTTAGAAACTCCTGGACATTGCCCTGCTTCATAATCACTGGGCTGGACCAAAAAAATAATCTTACCTCTCACTGCCATTGGGACAGCCAGAGATCTGCAGGTCTGACCACGTAGCCAATGGGGGGTTTGCAAGGAGACTCCCACTTCAGGATGACAAGAAAATGGTTGCACATTCCTGTGCATGTACACATACTATAGGTGCATAATATTTCTATGCATAGGCATGCATATATTATAGATGTACCTAATATGTATATTAACAATCTTAAGTCTTTAATATTACCAATATTCCACCTAAACAATCTCTATATATGCACATGATATTAATATACATATGTTTATTTTTTCCTGTCTTAATTATCAGAGCCTCACCTCTCATATAAATGCTGCTGCTCCTGTGAATTCTGAAATATAAGTTCCTCACACTCTGTCCTCTCTCTCTATCTTCTGGGAATTCAGGATACAGTTCTTTCCAAGCAGAGACACAGACACAAACAGAATTGAGCACAGAAGTGACCTCTGTTGTGTCAGATGTGTCCCCCATTGTTCCATTACATTGGGGACGATTTTCACTTACTTGGAGTACAAGAGGAAGTCAATCTTGTTTCCTACATTACTACAATCTAAGTGACGGAAATGGAACCTCATCTCTCCATATTCACTAATCTTCTCTAAGTCATCAGCTCCCACGAAAATGGTGTGCCAGTCCCCGGTGACCTGCAAAGAAAAGGTCCTCTGGAAATGGCTATGGGCTCCTCTGGTTCTTCTCTCATCCACACTATTTATAACCATTGCAGCTGGTTTAGCCCAGTAGAAAAACTAAATCCAGTCAACAGGTCGCCATGCAAGCTCTGCTCTCCACAAGTTAGAATTGTATCAGAGAAAGTCACGACTCAGATTCCCACAGAAGAATGGAATTGAGAGGCTCTGAAACTAAGAAATATCAGCAAATATAATGCAACTAGTAGATAGCATTTGGGGAGATTAATTTTTTTACATTTATTTTTCATTTGGTTTTATCTTTGTCTTCACCTGCACTGGGATGAAGATAGGAATTCTGGCAATAATGGCTAAAGACAAAATTATGTAACATTCCAGCAGGCTCTTAAAAAGAAAACAATTTTCTGAACAATTTACATTATCCTGAATAGAATTATTAAATATAATAAAAAGGAAAGGTGAAAGTAAACAAACAGATCTTTTGACCTCCTTTTGTGTTCATATATTAAAACAATCCTCAACAGCTCTTTACCCAATTTAAATTAAATCACGTGAATAAGAAAAAAATATTTGGATTCATTTACTCATGAGCACTGTTCATATATGATGTATGGACATACACACTTACAAACATACAACACAAAACACAATTGTGCACACATAATGTACTACATACAACACATAATAGTAAAGGCCATGTAACTTTTTATAGATGGAATCTCCATTGCAATGATTACAAACTCCATAGTCAAAAAATAGAACTGATCATCAAAACATTAACTTAGCACTGTATGAGCTAAGAAAACAAAATAGAACTTCATTATGTGGTAAAGGGCAATCATAAAATAGATATTGAAAAAAGCATCCTTGTTTCATTAGCCTCCAGGTGTGGGAGAACCACTCAGTTGTATGGATAGCCAAACTAGAGTTCTGGATATGAGCTGTTATGGATTTGAGCCAAATCATCTTTTTTTAGTCTGTAGAAATCGCTTTAGTTAATCTCTCTGAATTCCAAATTGGCTGCTATTCTCCCTGTGGAAAAACACAAACATACCCCCGACTCCAGACACTCACCGGGTCAGGACCTTTCCATTGTCCTGTTAGAATATTCTTCCAATGTACCTTGGGCTTATGTACATTTTTTGGACACATATGCCTTTCCGCAGCACTAAGCCCTGATGCATCCAAATTTAAAAAGTTTAGAGTAAAAGGGGTTATTTTAAGTTTATCTTTGGGGAATATATACCCCTTCCCAATTCCCCCTTTTGCTTTAATAAGTACATTTTAATAGTTTGATGAGCTCTTTCAAATATGCCTTGTCCCTGTGGATTGTATGTGATTCTTGTTATATGAGTAATGCCAAATGATGAGCAAAATTGTTTTAAAGAGGAAGAAGTGTAACCAAGGACATTATCTGTTTTTAACTGTTTTGAAACGCCCACAGTGGCAAAATTTTATAAGCAATGAGCTATAATATCTTTAATTTTTTTCTCCGGTATGAAGGGAGCCCATCAAAAATCCGGAAGAAGTATCAACTGTAACATGCAAATATTTTAATTTTCCAAATTCTGGCAAGTGTGTGATGTCCATCTGCCAAATATGGTTAGATATCAGTCCTCTAGGATTGACTCCTAGATTAACTTGTGGTAAAAAGGTCACACAATTTTGACATTGTTTTATTATTTGTCTAGCTTGTTCCTTAGTTATTTAAAAATGCTTTTGTAAAGTATTAGCAATGACATGGAACTTTTTATGAAAATTTGTAGCTTCTTCTAGGGTAGAGAAAATATGTATGTCATGTGTAGTTTTATCTGTTAAATCAGTGCCAAAACTAAGGGCTCCAGGTAATCCTGTATGTGCCCTGATATGTCCTATAAGAATAGATCTTTTCTGTCTCAGATTAGACTTTGTATAGTGAAAAACAAAGAGAAAACAGTAGAGGAAGGGGAAATCCTACCAGCATCTTCAAGGGATAATATAGCTTTAACTATATACTGACTATTGGAAATTAAATTAAATACAGAATCTTTACACATCACAAAAGCTTGTAATACTGCAAAAAATAAGCTCTACATTTTGAGCAGATTATCTGGGTACTAAAAATGTAAAAGTTTGATCAGGTGTAACTACTGCTGCTGTACCATTATTTGACCCTTCAGTGAATATGTTAGGAACCTCAAAATAAGTGTTTTTCTTGTCATTTTTGGAAAAACTACAGGGTGTGAAGACCAAAAAGACAACAAAGGATTAGATGGTAAGTGGTTTTCAAATGAAACATTAGATTTGCTCATGATTATTGCTCAAGTATTTAACTCATTAGCTAACTCATCCATTTGATTCATAGTATATGGAGTAATAATTTTATTGGGAGAAATTCCAAACACTCCCTTTGCTGCTTTTATTCCTTTGAGTATTAATTGTCCTACAGCCTCAGGATACCTAGTAAGAGTAGTGTAAGAAGAATAAGATAAATGTATACATAATAATGGACCTTCTTGCCAAAATACTCCTGTAGGAATATTTTTTGTTGGTAGTACAATAAATTATAAAGGCAAACTTATGTCAGTTCTATCCGAATGCATATTTTCTGTATATGTTTCAATGATTTTTAATGTCTTTCTTGTGTCAGGCCTTAACATGCAGGGTGAATTTGGATCTGATGGACCTTTTAAGATATCAAACAAAGGTTCCAACTCTCCTGTTGGTATACCTAGATAAGACCTTATCCAATTTATGTCTCCTAATAATTTCTGAAAGTCATTAAGTGATTTGAGTTGATTTTCCTCTACTGTTTTCTCTTTGTTTTCCACTATACAAAGTCTAATCTGAGACAGAAAAGATCCATTCTTATAGGACATATCAGGGCACATACAGGATTACCTGGAGCCCTTAGTTTTGAATTTGAATTTTTGGTGGACAGACCATGGTTGAGAATAAAAGAATTCCTAAATACTTAATTGGAGATTTTAATTGTACTTTATCTGTTCCTATCTCTAGATTATACCTTTTTAATAATTTTGTAAGTGTGGCATAACATTCTAGCAAAGTGTTTTTATCTTTGTGTGCTAATACATCATCTGTATAGTGAAATATTTGTAGTTCAGGATTTTGATTTCTAAGTGGCTGGATTACTTTGTTAACATAAATTTGACACATAGTTGGGCTGATAGCCATCCCTTGAGGGAGTGCTTTTCATTCATATCTCTGATCAGGACTTTCATTTTTCAGTGCAGGTATAGTAAATGGAAAATGTGGATTATCCTCAGGATGAATTGGAATTGAAAAATATCTTTAATATCTATAACTAAAACATACCAGGTTTTTGGCAAAGCAGACAATTGAGGAATCCCCGATTGAGCAGGTCCCATAATAACCATTTCATTATTAATGGCTCTTGATTTTACTGGGATGGATCCAAGTAAAATGATTCCAAATATTTTTTTTCTTCTTAATCACGTGATTTAAATGGTTTAATTTAAATTAGGTAAACAGCTGTTGAGGATTGTTTGAATATGTGAACAAAAAAGGTTGTTAACAAATCTGTTAACAGGTGTGTGTGTTTACTTTCACCTTTCCTTTTTATTATATATAATAATTCTATTCAGGATAATGTAAATTGTTCAGAAAATTGTTTTCTTTCAGTGCCTGCTGGAATGTTACATATTTTTTTCTTTAGCCAGTGCTGGTGAAGACAAAGATAAAACCAATCTACAGCTCCTGCAATACCTATCACTGAACTGCTTCCAGAACTTGCCTGGACTATATATCACTTGTATGCATTGAAAACTATCTGTTGGTGCAGCGACTTTTGGTAGCATTGGGGTATTTTTGCTGATGGTGTCATCAGTGGTCCAATTTTTTTCCAAAAGGAGCTGTGAATTGGCCTGGTTTATCCTCCTCCCTTCTGCTTGTGAAGGTTGTTCAGCTAAAATTTCAGGGCCATCAGAGGTGAGGCAAATAACCTCACCCCCAACTGGTACAAAAGCCTATCCACAGGTGTGGCTGCATGCTGGATCGGTAGTCAATGACAGGGAAGATCCAATTGCAATAGTATCAACCTAAGACAGGAGGCTGACGCCTTGAGGTCAGCTCATTTGATGACGGGTAAAGACCATATGTAGTATTGGACAACCTAAGGCTGGCATGGTACCTAAGAAACATGCTTGTTGTTTAAACAGAGAGGGGGAGATGTTGAGAGCCACAGCCGAAGGGGCCCCAGCAATCTTCCAGCTGATTGGCTCACTGTGGCCCCAGCAAATTTTCAGCTGCCAGCTGATTGGCTCCTCTGCGGTGATGCTCATTGGGCTGTTTTCCCGCCCTTTCACACCATGGAGCAGCTATTGGGGGACTCTTTTGGCTCCACCCACACGACCCAGGCAATCAGCCTCAAGAGCAGGAAAAGTGGGGGGTTGGAAGGCTCATGGGAAGCTGGTGGTGGATGTTGGGCTCTAAGGAAATTCCTGAAGAGCTCTGTGGTGTGGTGTGGGTGTTCTAAAAATAAAGTTCTCTCCTGCTTGACAAGTGGCTTGTGAATTGTGCCCAGCCAGACTGCGGCAATTCATATTTTCATCAGGAGTGCTATGAATTTTTTATTGTTGTTTGTAGGATGTCTAGTTTTGCAATATTAATTCTGCCTCCAAGGACATGGAATGTTCTTCTATGGTTTTCTTCAATTTCTATCTTCAATGTTCTGTGAATTTCCTGGTAGGGCTCTTTTAACTTCTTGTTTAGATAATATCCAAGAATATATTTTTTGAGATTATTGTGTTTGGAATGGTTTTCCAAATTTCGTTGCCTGATGAATTAACTGTATAGGCAATCGATTGGTTTATATGTGTTGATCTTGTATCTTGCTTCTTTGATAAACTCATTTATAATCTGTAGAATAATTCTGGTGCAGGTTTTCATTTTGTGAATATGATAATATTGTCAGCAATTTCCGAGAGTTGGCCTTCTCTTTTTTGTTTTCTGTATCCTTCGATTTCCTTTTCTTGTCTGATCACTTTGGCTAATGTTTCAAGGACTATATGTATTAAGATGGAGACAGAAAGCACACTTATACTGTTCCTGAAATATGAAGAAATTCTTTTAGTTTTTCTCCATTTAGTACTATATTGACGTTGGGTTTGTCATAAATTGCCATTATGTGGTTGATATAAGCTTCTTTAATTAATAGCAAGACTCTAAGCAAGTTAGTAATGTTCTGCCCCAAAATAAAATATAAAAAGGGCTGGTGTTGGGGAACAGTGATTTAGCTCCCCTCATTTAGTTCCCTAGCATGAAAACATAAGAATAAAATGATATTAAGAAAACGCATGTCCACCCCAAAGCATTTAGAAATATGTAGTATAATATCCCCCAAATGAAGCCAGCCATACCATTAAAGCTTAACTCCTCCTGACCAAGTGACTTACCCAGGAGATAGAAGATGATGTAGCTATCTTACAATCAATCAATTTCATTAAGCACTTTTGCAGAGATAAGATGATTTACCTGGTAGAGACTGAATTGAGTTCCTGTCTGACAATTCTTAGAATAAAATCTGTCCCACAGGACCAGGGTCCTCAGTGGGTAATTAAGCCAAAATGAGGTGCTTGGTATTTGGATTATGTCCATGTTAAAAGAAAAAATGTGAACTTCCAAGGATCAACATGGATGTTGGGGAAGAGAGAGAATACCAAGTGATCCTAGGACAAGATGGTGGCCATCTGCCAATCCAGGAGGGCACCTTAGGTGGAGCCAGACCGACCCACTCACTGCAAGGACCACCATCAGATGCATTACCACTGTCTGTGATCCATGAAAGATACACTGACTCTCACCATCACATTTGCATTTAATTAACAGCACTAGTTGATGCCTTCATGAAGTTCACCACGTTTCTTTTTGGTAATGGAGAGTTTTATATTAGAATGCTCATGTCCTTCAATCCCTTCTTCATCTTCCATGGTGAGGAATGTAAGGCATAGTTAGTGGCCAGGGATGCCATGTCAAAGCCCCACACTGCTATATCACAGGGCAGAATTTATCTCCCCAGAGACGTGAGGGCTGACATATGGGTACTAATAATCTTCACCTCTGGGCAGAAGGAACTTCTCTGCATCTTCTGAGCCTTCTAGCAACGAAATTTTCTATGAGTGCCACTTCCTTTTGGATTCTCTCTATTCCTCCAAGGAACAGTCCACGTGAATAACTGAGTTGATCTTACCATTGGAGCCCTTCACGTTTCAGATTTTCTGTTGATAGGAGCCCTCTCCTTGGTTTTCTGAACTCAGAGCACCCTGATCCTGCACTTAGGTTCCAAATCCCCAGAAACCTGTCTGTAGCTATTGGAAGCTGCCTGGCTGATCATTAGCATTTTGTCCACATATAAGGGACTCTTACTTTATTTCAGCATCTTCTGATAACCATCCATGATCAAAGGAGACCTCTACAGTCATTAGACTTGGAAAAGGATCTGTCCAAGTCTGCAACTGGAATCTTCACTCAATGCTCTTTTTCTGCCTTGACCCCATATCTCATGACCCCTTTCTTGTGCATAATGATGACTAAGGACCACTGTCCTGGGAAATGTGATCCAGATCTCTGATTATCCCCCACTCCAGTCTCTCTCTCTCTCTCTCTCTCTCTCTCTCTCTCTCTCTCTCTCTCTCTCTCTCTCTCTCCTTCTTCCCTCTCTCTCTCTCTCCCTCTCCTCTAAACTTCTCTGTCTTTCTTTCATAATATATATCAACACAGGAAACAGGACAAACTCTCTCTAAACCTGATCATTGAGGGCATTTCTGAAATTCACTCCCAACCCCTGCAATACATTCATGGAGCTGAACCACAGAATATTTGAACATTGTCTGATATTATATAAAGGAACATTTTTCAGGCCAAACAGACTCTTCACCTTCATTCATGTAAGAAGGGACATTTTATTGAAACTTGTAAGTCTATGATTTCCAACTTTCTATTCCTTTTTTTTTATTTTAAGCACAGTCTTCATACACATTCTGGTCTCTTAAGTTTATGTGATCAAAAAAAATTTCTGTTGCATCCTAAAAGAACACTTTTAATAAGGTTTTTTGCCATTGGCCATACAAAGATTTTATGAGTAAAATTTTAGAGGAGGAGAATTTTTAGTTGTGGTGCATGGATTTAGAGGTTCAGTCCATGAATAGCTGATTTCCTTGGCTCTGGCCCAATGGGAGAAAGAACAAAATGGCAGAAGGGGCTGGAGGAGAAGAGCAGCTCAGGACAGGGCATGTGGAAACAGAAAGAGCTCTGCTCACAAAGGACAGGATAGAAACCTCAAAGGGGTTTGAACATAGTGTACACCCACATGGTCATCTGGACCTCTCCTACGTGGAGTTCTTGAAATACGTGGAGGGTAGAATCCTTTCCTATAAAATTTGGTCTGAACTAATTCTGCAGGACTGGTGACTTCTATAATATATAGCCCGTGATGTCCTTACTCATTCCAAATATTTTTTGTAAAAGTTATTTTATTTATTTTTTTACTTAGTTTGGTTTCAAATGTGTGTCCCTGAGAAAGCAGAGGGTAGGCTTCAATTCTCTTTTTTCCGTTCTTTTAAACACCTGAATAAAACAACCCACAGTCTGTGCCCATGGGTCCTGCGGTCTGCTGAACATGCATTCAGAGCCCAGAGACTTCACGTCTATCTGTGGGTGATTCCTACCCTGGTCTGTGTTTCCTGGATTCACAGCCCCTGATCTTGCTTGAGGTTTCCAAGTCCTCAGGTACCTGTCTGCACACATGTCACCTGCCTGGAACTGTCTATGCTGAGTGTCCTCCTGTAGTTTTGTCAACACCCACCCCCCTTCTCCTCCAAGGCATCTCTCTTACAAAGGGGCAACTCCCAAAGAAAGATTCTCCTCAAAGGGACAATGTTCTTTTTTCTTCTCATTAGCATTTTGTCCACCTCCTAAGGAACAATGACATATGCCAGCACCTTCTGATGGTTGTTCTTTGATCATATGAGACCCTCTGCAGTCCTTGGACTCTGAGAATAATGTGTCCAAGTCTGCAAATGGGGACTTTCCTTGCTGATTTCTTTGTGCCCTGGCCCCATGTCAGATGTCACCTGTCTCTCCCAGGTCGATGACTAAGAACCACAGTCGTGGGAGATATGGGGAATATTTATCTAGGGACAGGAGGGACTCTTTCTCAATATTGGTGTTCAGAACATTTCTCAACCTCAGCCCAGACAACCTGGGGCACCACCCTGCAGCTCAAACACATAACGATCTGATTATTATGTGAAACTAGGAGGATTGTAACTAATAGGGATGCATGTCTTACTAGAACTACTTTTAGAGGAGGAAAAGTTTATCTGGGCTCAGTGTTTTAGAAGTTCAAACAGTGGTTGGCCAATTCCATCACTCTGGTCCAAGGGGAGGCAGAACAAAATAGCATCAGGGCCTGAAGGAGGAGAGCAGCTCAGGACAGGGCACCAGGGAGCAGAGAGAGCTCTGCCCACCAGGGACAAAAGAGACCCTAAAGGCACAGCCCAGAGACCCTCTCCTCCAGCCACACCCACCTGCCTAGAGTCAGCACACAGTTAGTCCATTCCAGTAGATTAATCCATTTATTAGGTTACAGCATTCATATTTTATCATTTCATCTCTGACTATTCTTGCATGATCTCACACAGGAGCTTTGGAGGGACACCTCATAACTGACCACAGCACACTCACATCTGCAATGTTGCAGCCCATCCACTTTCTTATCCTCATGGGAAGTCAGCCATCACACAATCCTCCTTAACTAAAATGACCTCCTGTTTATTTATAGATCCTGCTTTTCAATAGGTACAATGAAGTAGGTATTTTTGTGCGTTTAAATCCTCATTAACGAATCCAGAGGCTCACATTTGAGCATATAACATCAAATTTATTGATCAATTAGTAATACAGGAATAACAGGAAACATATTAAAGAGAACAGACAGCCATTCTCTAAGAAAGAGGTTGCTCCTTCTCAGAAAGGATGAAATCATAATTTTTAAAGAGAGAGTCTTTTGTCTTCATGCAGATGATTCCGAAGTCCTTTTGAAGATGATGTTGCAAACATTCCTGATCTCATTAGGATCTGTCAATATTTAAAAGAAAAAAATTAAAATATCTCCAAGCTGATCTCAGTTGCATGATATTGGGTAACGTTTCAATGAAAAGTAAAAATCCACTGCTGGGTAGTGGAGTGCAGGACTGCTCACACAGAGCTCTTCTCTCTGGACCTTGTCTGTTCATGTATGCATTACACAGGAAGCATTTTCATTGGAAATTCTACATTTCCGAAGCCACCCTTGCTTTCAGAGCTTCTAAGGGGCATGTGCATGTGTTCAACAAATTAAAAATTTTGCGTCTGGAACAATGGTACATACTTATAATGCCAGTGAGTTAGTTGGGTGTAGAATAAGGATCTCATGTTCAAGGTGAGTTTCTGAATCTTAGATGCTGTTTCAGAATACAGAATACGATGGGATAGAGATGTAACTCAGAAATAGGGAATCGCTGGGTTTGACCTCTAGTTTCCCACCTCCAAAAATTCTAAGTCTTTGAGAAATCTCCTCCAGAGTTATTGGAAATTTTCCATTATAGGGTTGTTTATTCACACTGGAATCCCCCAATGTTCAGACTATTCCCTTCTCCATGGCTTCAAAGAAATCTCCCACTCTCTCTCAACTCAAGAACCCCTCTCTGAAAACTAAAGGAGTGTTGTTTGATCCATGTTTTAAACACAAATAGTCATCTCAATGCCCTGAAGGAGGGACCATTTCACTCCTTGAAACATTTGCAAACTATCCTAAGAGGGAGAAAAATACCTAAGAAAACAAAATGTCAGAAAGTACAAACCTCAAGTGTCTGCTCATCAAGCAAGGTTCTTAGATATCAGGACAGTTATCTAGGAAAGAAAGGGGAAGGAAAAAATAGATCACTGGGATTGCTCAATGTTCAAGGATTTGAATTTTGCAAATGGAAGATATAAATCAAGCTCCCTCTACTTGGGTTCATTTCGGAATACTACAGGAACAGGGAAAGCAACTTTACCTGTTTCAATTACATTTCTTATGTTTCGCTTTGGAATGTTCTTCTCCACCGTCAGCTCTTCAAAAATCTTATGTTTATCACCCAGAACGCCTGTGTTAGCTGTTTTGCATGTGGGATAACGCGGAAGAGGTTTCTGTTAGAAAGCGTCCTCTGGGTCCCAGGTAGACCAGTTGATCCCACCATCTTCATGCTCTGACTAATAGTACTTCCAGGTCATTCATGGGTGACATGGCAATGTGGGTAAATTCCACTTATGGAACATGATATCATTTGTAATTTTTATCACTACTGAGGACATTCAAGACTCTTTATTGTGTGAACACAGTCCAGCCTAATGTTTTTTTCATTGTCCAGAACAAATCCAGGGCCTGAGTTTGGGAAATATTTTATACAGTGGCTTCTCATTTCAACCGTGTACACATTCTACAGTTTGTGCCACGATACTTTGACCATTCATCCAATATTCAAGACTAAAAGACGGTGCAATTTATCTGAAGTTTTTACCTAGCATATTAGCATTGTCATCCATGCTAATGCAAAGCAAATAAATAAATAAATAATAAAAGAAAAAAGAAAATCTCCTCATTCATTTTTGAAGGTTTGCAACTTTTAGAAGTGACTTTCAGTAAGTCACTCTATGCAATGTGTCTCTATTTCCTGGAAGGCAACATTCAGTACACCTCACTCAATGGACCCTTCCCTGGGAACACATTTCTGTAGTAGTCCTAGTACTAGCTTTTAGCACAAGCTTTGTACTAGCTTTAGGTACAAATATATATATATATATATATATATATATATATATATATATATATATATATACTCATACTTTTCTCCTGAACTGATAACATAAAAGAAATTACTGTAGGGGCTGGGGCTGTAGCTCAATTGGTAGAGTGCTGGCCTCCCATACACAAGGCCCTGGGTATAATCACCAGCACTACAAAAATAAAAATAAGTAAAAAATTTAAATAAAACAAAATAAGAAAGAAAAGAAAAAGAATTTACTATGCTGTGTCTCAGATGATAAATGCAGTTATACTTACCACCTAGCAGAGTCGCATGCGTAACCTTGCCGTCTCTATCCACATTTATATTATAAAATATTATGGCACCATCAGACAAGTATTCGATTTTGAAGAAATTTTGCCCTTTGTCTGTGATAGAAAAAAAAAACACTTCAAAACTCTAAATTATCATCTTTCTTGAAAATATCTTTGGTATGACTTGCTGGCAATACACTATTATGGATATTTTCTTCCAGAATAATCTTTGTTTCACTGAAGTTCCATGTGCTGTTAGAATCAGGCAGAAAAGGTACAGACAAAGGCCAACAATTCCACATTCCCATCTTAATGTGGTAAAGAGTCCTGACCTTGGAATCCCCTAGGCCTTCATGGATGGCAAGTGGTTTCCTGAGAGCCAAGATCCTGGTTGCAGGATCTGCAGAATCATGGTAGTTTGAGAGCTCACACTTTCTAAATCATCCCACAGAAGCCAATGTTTTAGTCCTCAACAATTTTATGACCAAATTATGCAGTCTAAGCAATATTGTCATGTATTCAACCCATGTCAAATGAATACATCACATTCAACTTGAACCTTAGAAAGAGCTGGATATTTGTATCTTTCTCTCTCTCTCTCTCTCTCTCTCTCTCTCTCTCTCTCAATTTATATATATACATAATTATACATATTTCATGTTATAAAAAGTCACACTTCTATTTCAATACGTATATGTATAAATACACATAAATATGCATATTACAATTTAGTTATACCTTATTGAATCACATTGCTGTATATTCATATTCCAATGGAAAATCAATCTTCTCTGATCAAGACTAAAATACCACATTGGACATTTTTGTCTCCATCAAATGAAACAGGTAGACAATTGGTCCTTTAATGTTATAGGATGTGGTTTTGAAAATTTATTATGTTAAAGCAAAAATATAGACGTCTCTTATCGTTTGGGTTATTTTAACTGTAGTATAAATTAGGTTGAATTTAATGTAAACATTTTGCTGTTATTTTCACTATTTTTATTCTTACTTTTGGGGTTTCAGACTGTTGGATCATAAATCCTTGATTGTGTGTCTTTTACACATCTTTTTCAGGTTCTTTTTTCAATGAAAAGCAAGAGTGATCATATCTGTCAGAGAAGGAGGCTAATTTTGCAGGAACGTAGGTATTATTTAAGGTCATTTTACACAGCTCTCCATGCAGAAAACCCCATGAGCTATATAAACAGGGAACCCTTCTAACTCACCATTGATACCAACATCCCACATGGGAACCTGAGGTGATATGGTCCTTATTCTAACTCTCTCTGGTGACTCCAGTGCTCATCAGTTCACCAGCATTTCCAAGGTGGCATGAGCAAGGTGAAGATAGCTAAAGGTGGCCAGTGTCCAGACCCCCTGATATGTGTGCCCACCAAGACCAGGAATCAGAACAACCCTCAAGGTTTGCGTTACATAGTCCACTTTGGAGCAAATACTCACACTTGGCTTCAAAAACATTTTGAGGTCCTTTTGTGGACTCCACTGAGTAATTCTGACACTCCCCGTTGGACCTTAAAAACAAACCAAGAGAAAGTCCATTTGCCCTCATCTATTCTTGCAAAAATCTTTGTATTGGGCTTGAAGAAGACCCAATATGAATATCTAACATTCAACTCAACTTGAACTTCATCAATAATTATGTTAACAGGAGGTATTTGGGTGCCATATTGTCATTTCCAATTTGTTTTTTGGAGGGAGCTGAGATCACCAGGGTAAGAGAATCATGTTTGAAAACTTCAATGACCAATTGGTGTTGAAACTCATTGTCTGAATCATAAACAGACTCTGTTTCCTTTGAACGAGTTCTAATTTTTATTTTCTTCTGGTCTTGATTGAAAAATATTTAAGTCTTTCAAGATGTAATTGTCATATTTGTGTTTTGATTTCAAGGAATATCATAGTTATTTATTTATACACACTTTGTCATCGAATTAACCATTGAGTCATTCTTATGGGCAATGAATTAAGTTTGAACCATGAAGATGAGGCATTCTATATACACCTATATATATTACATTTACATTTTATAGAGATATTGAATTTTTGTCGCACTATCCCAATAACCAAATAATCATGATCATTCCACAAATATTAACTTCCAATTCAAATATATATATAATTTTTGTCATAGAAAATGTGGCTGAAAAATAATGATTGACATGGATCAATGTGTAGATCCAGCTCTTTTGAATTCATCCTTAAAGCTAATGGGTGCAATCTATTGTCAATAGACAGAGAATGGAAAGAGTCCAACACACATGCTGGGGTCTGATGGACCTTTGCAGTCAGCTTGGGATTCCAGGGGAAGAATGTTTGCTCACTGTCTCGGGGTCTCTATGTTAAGGGATGTGGTTCAACAGCATCTCAAAACCCCAATCTATTTTAAAAAAATACCAATAGAGGGGAATGTCTAGGGTGCTCCTGTTGATGTCCTGCTTCCTCACAAGCAAGAACACAGATCCATGAAGATAGGTCAAAAGACTGCATTCTGTGAGCATCATCAAGACGACTCACCATGGAATGGAGCCCAGCCCACGTGTCAGAAGTGAACTATTCAGTTGCTTCAAATGGGGGCAGTTTTTTCACTTACTTGACATAGAAGTTGGCGACTAACTTCTCACATTCATCAATACATTCAAGGTGACGGAGTTGGACTCTCAGATCTCCTTCATCACTAATTTTCTCTACATTATCAGCTGCTAAGTAAACGGTGCGCCAGTCCCCTGTGATCTGCAAAGAAAAGGTCCCCTGGGAATGGCTGCTGACTCATCCTCCTCATCTCTCATCCACACCTATTAGAACCATTTCAGGTGGTTTAGCTGAGAAGCAAACTACAAACCCAGTCAGGAGGTAGCCACGAAAGCTCTGCTCTCCAAAGGAAGAATCCCATCAGATAAGGTCACATTCCCACAGGGAGAATGGAATTGAGAGGCTCTGAAACAGCTGGACAACCTCACCAAATGCATGGGACCTAGTAGGTGACACTGTGTCACCTTATGGTACCTTCAGTTTTATTAACTTCCTTACTTCAGGAGAAATGGGATAGTCAGAGAAAGAATCGGAATACAGAAGTAGAGAAGGATCATCTCATGATTGTAGATGGATGTGGAATGAGATGCTCCTGAAATCCCATGTCACTTAAAATTGAGAAATTTGGGGAGAAATAGAGAAAGAAGGAGCCAGGAAGAGAACACCCCCAAGATCAGCCCATCCAGGTACCTCTTCCGGATCAAACTGGGATGAAGCAGCACAGATCAGAGTGAATCCGAGAGCGAGCAGAAAGGTCCTCATCTTGATGAGATCTGTCTTTTTGTCCTTCAGGGGCTCAGGGGAGGTTAGTGAGTGGACAGAATGAGTGTGATGCCTCTTTATATAGTGTTGACGGCTTGGCATGAGCAGCAATGGATCCATTGTTTTTAATCCTGAACCTTCTGTTTGCTCAGTGCTTCCTGGTTGGCTGGGATGGACTGTCCAGAACCTTCTGTTATTTAAATAATGAGATTAATATTAGCAAAATCTTAAGTTCGACCAGATCATTGACCTCTATATAACACTCATGCACAAAGCCTGTCATGGACTCCAAGGACAGTAATGTGTATTTCCTCTTTGATTCCCATGGCTGTCATGGAAGATCAAGGACAAAATGTCTATTCAGGCTCCTGCATCACTTCTTTAATATTTGGGTCGAATGCTTAAAGTTACTTCTAAAATCAAAGATAATACCCTGTGGTCTTACCAATAGGATTACTGTACCTCTACCTCAAGTGCAAGGTAACAAGGCATCTCTCACACAGGTCCATGTTTAAATTTAAGAAGATATTACCAAAAAATTATTAACAATAATAATTCATTTATATATATATATGTTTTTTTTTCAACTGAGATGCATGTTCCGTCAAGTTATCCAGTTGAATTCCCCTTTGGTCAACCACCACATAGATCAACCACAGCCAATCACACTGAGAGAATCAGGGCACTTGCTATAGGATCTACACCAACGGTACCTGTGAGGATACTGTAGGTTGGATATTTGACCCTGGTTTTCTTGGAAGTTTGGAAGTGTCTTGTCTATTTCCCACATTTTTGAATTAACTTGATGTGAGTTTTGTGCAGGTTGAGGGACAGGAAAAATTTTATTTTTCTACAAATTGCTATCCAGTTTCCCTCCTGACATTTGTTAAAAAGTCTGACTTCCCTGAGAATGTATTTCGGTCAAATGTCAGACATCAGATGCCTAGACTCATGTGACTTTGTCTCAGTGTCCTCTGTTCTATTTCTTAGGTCTTCATCCTCATGTTGGGGGAATTACCAGGTTCTTTTTGCTACACTGCTGTGTAGTATATTTTCATATCAGGTATTTCTTGGCCTCCTGCTTTGAAATCTTATGATTTCATTTCTTGCTCTGGGTCTCTTATTCTTCCAAATGCATTTAAAACATTTTATTTCTAATTCTGTGATCAACGTCTTTTTTATTTTCATGGGGACTGCTCTGAATCTGTACATTGCTTTTAGTAGAATGCACATGTTTACGATATTAACTCTGCCTATTCAAGAACATGAGTGGTCCTTCAATTGTCTATGGATTTCTTCAATTTCTTTCCCAGTTTTCACTGCATTTCATTGTACAGCTCTTCTACCTACTTGCATAGATAATTATCAACTATTTAATTTTTTTGAGATTATTGTGGATGGAAAGGTTTCACAAAATTCTTTGCCTGTTGAATTGCTGTGGCATCTATTAGTTTATACATGTTGAATTTGTATCTTTTTTCTTTGCTAAACACATTTATAAGCTCTACAAGGCTTCTGATGGTGTTTTTGCATCTTCTAAATATGATTATACCATCAACAATCAGAGATATTTGGACTTCTTTTTTTCCTATTTATATCTTTTGATTTACTTTTCTTGCCTGATCACAGTAGCTCATGTTTCAAGGACTATATCAAATAGGATTAGTGAAAGTAAAAGTCTTTTGTGGTGTATAAATTACAGAAAAAGTCTTTCAGTTTTTTCCTCCATTTAGTATAATAGTTACCTTGGGTTTGTAATAAATGCCCTTTATGTCATGGACGTAGGTTACTTTGATTAGTAGTAAGACTCTAAGCATGTTAGTGAGACTGTGTCTCAAAATCAAATATAAAATGTACTAATAATGTGCCTCAGTGGTTAAACTCCTCTTGTTTTGATCCCTGGAAACAAAAAATTTCATGAAAATCAAAACATTGGAAAAACCTGTGTCCATCCAAAGAAAAGAAAAACATGTAGCCCAATATTACTCAAGGGAAACCAGCCATACAATGGAAAGTTAACTACTCCTGGCCCAGTGAGTTACCCAAGAGATAAAAGATGATGTAGCTCTCTGATAGTCAATCAATGTAATGAAGCCCTTTATTAGAGAGAAGGTGGAGTTTCCGACATGGGCTGAATTGAGTTCCTTGCAGGACAATTCCTATGTTGAAATCTGTCCCACAGGACCAGTGTCCCCAATAAATAACTTATCCATACTGAGGCACTTGGGGTGTGTACTAACTCAGTATGGATCATGTCCCTATAAAAAGAGGAAATGTTAACTTCCAAGGAGCAGCATGGATGGTGGAGAAGAGAGAGAGCCATGTGAGCCCAGGACAAGATGGCGGCCATGTGCCAGCCCATGCGGGAGCTGCAGAGGAGCCAGGCCTGCCCACTCACTGGAACGGTCACAGATGGACACCTTCCCATCATCTGTGATCTATGAAAAGATCACTGACTCACATTATTATGTTTTCATGGCATTCATAAAATCAGTAGGCACCCACTTGATGTTCAACTTAAGTTTCTTTGTGGTGACTGAGGGTTTTTAAATTAAAACACTCATGTCCTTCCAACCCTTCATCTTTACCTACTGTGAAGACTGTGTGGGATGAGTTAGTGGCTGGGGTTACCATGCAGAGCCCCACCCTGCTGGCTTATAGGGCAGGTGTGTCTTCCCACAGCCCTGAGGGCTGACCTCTGAGTGGGCACCTCTGGGACCAATGACCTTCACCTCTGGGCAAAGCTCTCCTCTGCCTGCTCTCAGCCCTCCACCACCCAAGTCTCCTAAGAGTTCCCATTTCCTGTGGCTTTTCCCATCCCCCTGTTGTGCTGCCCTGGGGCTGACTCATATGACCCTAACCTTGGAGCCCTTGAGGTTTCAATTCCTGACTTGTTTATTCACTTTTTATCAATGTAGGGACGTTTTCAGCCAACAGGGACCCACTTTTTGAAGAACAATGTTGCTGCATAGTCTTTGGTCTATTTCAGCACTTTGAATTTGTCTCACTATTATTTTATGATCTCTGGATTTGCCCTCTCTCTTTCTCTCAAAAAAAATATATATATGATCTACACTTATTATATATTTATTTATTCATTCCTTTATATGTATATATTTATGTATGTAAATATAAATAAACATGTACATATATCTATGCATGTATGTATATTCTGTCTTTTGTTGTTGTGTTTTGTTTTTATAGGACTGTGGATTGAGCACAGGATGTCCCAGAACTGGACTACATCCCCAAATAATTGATTTTATTTCTTTAATTTAGAAAATGGGTCTTGCTATATTCCTGGGGTTAGAACTTGTGATCCTTCTGCCTCAGTCTGTGATTACCTGGAATTACAGTCCTGCACCATCCCAAGACTGAGTTGTGATAAATTGGAGGACACACAGGGAATTGATCATTTTATATGGTGTGGTCACCTTTCTGCTGCTTGCAAGACTATTCTGACACTTTAGATCTTTCCACATTTAAACATAGTGCACCTGCACAGGGTCATCAGGACTTCTCTGGCATGGAGTTCTTGAAATACTTGAAATGTAGAAAAAATTTTTCTAGAATATTTTGTCTGAAATAATTCTGCAGGACTGTTGGCCTCTATGATGTGTAGCCAATAAAGTTCCTCATCCATTCCAAAATATTCTTGTAAAAATTATTATATTTTTAATTACTATAGTTGAAAATGTGTGTCCCTGAGAAAGCAGAGGGTAGACTTCCTGATCTTGCCTGAAATTTCCAAGTCCCCAGGCACCTGTATGTACACGTGTCACCTGCCTGGTTCTGTCTCTACTGACTCTCCTCCTGTAGGTTTGTCAACACCCACCTCCCTTCTCCTCCTACGAATCTGCCTTAGGAAGGGGCATTTCCTAAAGGGAGACTTTTCTCAAAGGGACAATGTTCCTTTTCTGCTCATTAGCATTTTGTCCACCTCCTAAGGGACAATGACATATGCCAGCACCTTCTGATGGTTGTTCTTTGATCATATGAGACCCTCTGCAATCCTTGGACTCTGTGAATGATGTGTCCAAGTCTGCAAATGGGGACTTTCCTTGGTGATCTCCTTGTGCCCTGGCCCCATGTCAGATGTCACCTGTCTCTCCCACATTGATGACTAAGAACCACAGTCCTGGGAAATATGGGGAATATTTATCTTGGGACAGAAGGAACTCTCTCTCAATGTTGGTGTTCAGAACATTTCTCAACCTCAGCCCAAACACCCAGGGGCACCACCCTACAGCTCAAACACATAATGATCTGATTATTATCTGACACTAGGAGGATTGTAACTAATGGGGATCCTTCCCTCATCCCTGTCAGGTGGGCATCTTTTGACATTCTCTCAGTCTCTAGTGTGACCTTCTTTCTCTCTCTCTCTTTTTTTTTTAGCAGTCTGGACATGAATCTTGGCCTCTCATGAGATATCTGATTTAAAAAAATTCACTGTATCAGTAAATTTACTCAGCTGTCTTACTGTGGTGATGCAATGTCTTACTAGAACTACTTTTAGAAGAGGAAAAGTTTATCTGGGCTCAGCGTTTTAGAAGTTCAAACTGTGGCTGGCCAATTCCATGGCTCTGGCCCAAGGGGAGGGAGAACAAAATGGCAGAAGGGCCTGGAGGAGGACAGCTGCTCAGGATAGGGCACCAGGGAGCAGAGAGACCTCATTATACCAGGGACAGGTGAGCAGGTGGAATCCCTCCTCCAGCAATACCCACCTGCCTAGGTCACCAACCAGTGAGTGCATTCAAGTGGATTAATCCATTTATTAGTTTACAGCTTTGTCATTTTATCATTTCATCTCTGACTATTTTTGCATGATCACTCACAGGATCTTTGGAGGGATACCTCATGACTGATCAGAGCATACTCACATCTGTGATGTTGCAGCCCATCCCTTACCCTATCCTAACCCTTAACTAAAATGACCTCCTGATTTCTTATACATTCTGATTTTTAATAGGTACAGTGAAGTAGGCATTTCTTTGCATTTAAATCCTCATTAACGTATTCAAAGACTCATATTTGAGAAAATAAAATCGAATTTGTTAATCAATTAGCTATACAGGAATAGCAGGAAAGATATTCAAGAGAACAGACAGCAATTCTCTTAAGTTAGAGTTTGCTCCTTTTCAGAAATGATGAAATCATAATTTTAAACAGAGAGTCTTTTGTCGTCATGTGGATGATTCTGAAGTCCTTTAGAAGATGATGTTGCAAACATATCTAATGTCATTAGGATCTGTAAATATTTTTTAAAAAATTAAAGTATCACCAACCTGATCTCAGTTGCATGATATTGGGTGGTGTTTGAATGAAAAGGAAAGATCCACTTTTGGGTAGTGGAGTGCAGGACCGCTCACACACAGCTCTTCTCTCTGGACCTTGTCTGTTCATGTATGGTTTCCACAGGGATCATTTTCATAAGAAAATCTACATTACCAAGGTCACCCTTGCTTTGAGACATTCTAAAGGGCATGTGCATGTGTGAACAAATTATAAATTTTGTGCCTGAAGCAATGGTGCATGGTTTTAATCTCAAGGACTCAGCAGACTAATGGGTGGGGATCTCCAGTTCAAGTTGAGTTTCTGAATCTTGGATGAGGTGTCAGAATAGAGTAAGATGGGATGGAGAGGTAACTCAGGGCTAGAGAGTCCCTGGGTTTAACCCGTAGATCCTCACATACAAAACTGTAGTTTTCAGAATTTTTCTCTAGGGTTATAGAAGATTTTCCAAGCAGGGTAGTTTATTTCCACTGGAACTCACCAATGTTAAGTTTATTCCATTCTCCTTGGCTTCACATAATGTTCTCCCACTCTCTTCCAACTCAAGAACCCCACTCTGAAAACTAATAGAGTGGTGTTTGTTCCATGTTTTCAACACATATACTCATCTGTAACCCTGAAGGAGGGAACATTTCATTCATTCATACATATGCCAAGTGTCATAAGGGGAAAAATACTTAACAGAACAAATGTCAGGAAGTATAAACCTCAAGTGTCTGCTCATCAGGCAAGGTCCTTAGACATCAGGACAGTTATCTGGAAAAGAGAAGAAAAAAAAATCTAGATCAGTGGGGTTGCTCAATATCTAAGGATTTAAATTTTGCAAACGAAAAATATGAATCAAGCTCCCTGTCCTTTGGTTCATTTCAGAATACTACAGAAACAGGGAAAGCGACTTTACCTGTTTCAATAACATGTCTTATGTTTTCCTTTGGAAGGTCATTTTCCACAGTGAGCTCTTCAAACTTCTTTTGCACATCTTCACTCAAATTGTCTTCCTGAGCTGTTTTGCTTGTGGGATAATGTGGAACAGGTTTCTGATAGAAAGCATCCTCTGGGTCCGAGGTAGACCAGTTGATCCCACCATCTCCATGCTCTGACTAATACTACTTCCAGTAATTTATGAATGACATGGGAACGTGGGTAAATTCCACTTATGGAAATCATATCATCCTGTAATTCTTAGGACTACTGAGGATATTCAAGATCCTTTATTGTGTGAACTCAATATTGCCTAATGTTTTTGTATTATCAGGGGCTTGGCTTTGGAAATTATTCTATACTGTGCCTTCTCCTATCAACTCTGTCTACATTCTAGAGTCTATGACCCAGAATTCTGGATCATTCATCCAATATCCAATAGAACAAGAGTAGTGGTGTAAATCTGAGCTTTCCAACTAGCACATTAGCATACTCATCTCTGCTAATGCAAAAAAAAAGTAAAAGAAAGAGAGAGAGAGAGAGAGAGAGAGAGAGAGAGAGAGAGAGAGAGAGAGAATGAATCTCTTCATTTATTTTAAGGGTTTGAACGTTTTAGAAGTGCCTTTCAGTAGGGCATCATATAAAATGTGGCTCTATTTCTTGGAAGGCAATGTCTCAGTACACCTCATTCAATGGACCCTAAAGTGGGAATACATTTCTGTACTATTACTAGTGCTAGATTTTTTTTACAATCTTTATACTAGCTTTAGTTCTAAAAGAACATATATGCTCATACTTCTCTCCTGAACTTATAATACAGAAAAAAAATATTATAGGGGCTGGGGCAATAGCTCAGTTGGTAGACTGCTTGCCTCCCAAGGCCCTGGGTTCAAATCCCAGCTATACAAAAAAAATCACTATGCTGTGTTTCAGATGATAAATATCATTTATACTTACCAGCAAGCATAGTCATATGGGTAACCTTGCCTTCTCCATCCACATTTATATTATAAAATACTATGACATTATCAGACAAGAACTCACTTTTGAAGAAATTTTGCTCTTTGTCTGTGATAGAAAAAGAAACACTTGAAAACTCTAAATTATCTCCTTTCTTAAAAAATTATTTGGTGTGACTTGCTGGAACACACTATTGTGAACACTTTGGTCCAGAATAATCTCTAACGTTCCACATCCTATGTTGGAATCAGGCACAGATGCTGCAGAGTGAGGCCAATAATTCCATGTTCCCATCTGAACATGGTAAAGGCTCCCTGTCCTTTAAATCACCTAGTCATTCAGGGATGTCAAGTATATTCCTGAGAGACAAGATGCTGGTCGCAGGATCTGTAGAATCCTGGTAGGAAGTATTTTTCAAAATTGGTTAATTTCAAGCCTAAATAAAAAAGTCTGCATTATTTTAGGGGGTTGCTTTTAGCTGAAATTCAAATTAGGTTGAAATTACTATAAACATTTTGCTGTTATTTTCACTATTCTCATTCTTACATTTGGGATTTCAGACTGTCAGAGCATAAATCCTTAATACTGAGTCTATTCCACATCTTTTAATATTCAGATAGTTTGTTCAAATAAAAGCAGGTATGATCATATCTGGTAGAGAATAAGGCTAATTTTGAAAAAAATATGTTGTAACTTAAGGTCATTTTAAACAGCTCTCCATGCAGAGACCCCCATGAGCTATATGAACAGGGAACCCTTCTGACTCATCATTAGTACCAACATCCCACTTGGGAACCTGAGATAATATGGACATTATTCTAACTCTCTCTGGTGACTTCAATGCTCACCAGTTCACCAGCATTTCCAAGGTTGCATGAGCAAGGAGAAGTTTGCTAATGGTGTCCAGTGTCCAGACCCCCCAATGTGTGTGCCCACCAAGGACATGAATCTGAACACCCCTCAGGGATTGGGTCATGCAGTCCACCTTAGAGCAAATACTCGCACTCATCTTTGTAAATATCATGAGAGCCTTTGGAAGATCTGACTAAGAATTTCTGAAACTCCCCATTGGACCTTGAAAACGAACCAAGAGAAGCCCATCTTACTCATCTATTCTTGCAAAAATATTTATATTTCACTTGCTTAAGAAAATGAATGAGAAAGTAAATGAGATGGCAAAATCAATTGATGATTTCACTCTTCCATGCATTTCATGACTCCATGATCTGGGACATTTCTGGGTGATCTATGGCAGGGTTTCTCAACCTTGGTAATTACCAGCTCTGGATGGCATGGTTCAGGTTGTGTTGGAGACTCCAGAACATTGTCCAGCTGTATAATCACTGCCCTGAAACCACCACATAACCTGAGCTCTCATTGCTATTAGGACAGCCAAAGAGATCTGCAGGTCTGACCATGTAGCCAGTGGAGGGTTTGCAAGGAGACTCCCATTTCAAGATGACAAGAAAATATATGCACATGACTAAGCATGCATATAATATAGGTACATAATATTAGTATATCTATTCATGCATGCATAATAGATGCACATAATATGTATATAATATTTCTATGCATATACAAACTTACATAATAGATGCCCATAATATTATATAAACAATGTTAAACCCTTAATGTTACCAACATATAATATTCCCCCTCATCAATCTATATATATACACATGACATTAATATACACACTTTTATTTTTTCCTGTCTTAATTATCAGAGCCCCAACCCTCATATAAATGCTGCTGCTCTAGTTAATTCTGAAATATGAATTCCTCACATTCTGTACTCTCTATCTTCTGGGAATTCTGGACACAGTTGTTTCCAAGCAGGGACACAGACACAAACCCAGAATTGAGTGCAGAAGTGATGTCTGTTGTGTCAGAGGTGATCCCCGTTGTTCTATTACATTGGGGCGATATTCACTTTCTTGGAGTACAAGAGGAAGTCGATCTTGTTGCCTCCATCACTACTATCTAAGTGACGGAAATGGAACCTCATCTCTCCATATTCACTAATCTTCTCTAAGTCATCAGCTCCCACGAGAATGGTGTGCTAGTCCCAGGTGACCTGCAAAGGAAAGATCCCCTGGGAATGGCTACTGGCTTCTCTTGTTCTTCTCACGTCCACACTTATTATAACCATTGCAGCTGGTTTAGCTCAGAAGAAAAATTAAATCTAATCATGAATGAAAGAACCATCAAGGCTTGCCATCGGAGAAAATGCCCATTTATTAAGGAAGAGCTCTGCATATTTATAGAGCCAGATGTGGTTGACAGTTGTCATGGAGTGCTTTTTGATTGGAGGGTAAGGATCAGGTGAGCCAGCAGGGTTAGTCTGATTGGTGGGTAAAGATCAGGTGAGCCAACAGGGCTCACCATTGGACGGCAGGATCATGTGAGCCAGCAGGGCTCAACATTGAACAGCTCTTTTTGGGGATTGGGGAAGTTAATCTTTGGAGCCAGGGCGACTCCCAACAATGAGGTCACCATGCAAGCCCGGCTCTCCACAAGGTAGAATTGTATCAGATAAAGTCTTGAATTGAATTGAGAGGCTTTGAAGGAACTAAAAGTTATCAGGAAATATATGGTAAGTAGTAGATAGTACTTTGACAGATTAAGTTTTTTGACATTTATTTACTTAAAGAGGAATGTGATAGTCATAGAAAGAGATGGATTACATGAATAGGGAAGGTTAATATCATGGATATAGATGTTTGTGGACTGAGATGCTCATAAAATCACATGTCACATAAATTAAGAAATGTGGGAAGAGAGACAAAGAAGGAGAGAGAGAGAGAGAGAAACAGAGAGAGAGAGAGAGAGAGAGAGAGAGAGAGAGAGAGAGAGAGTGAAAGAGAGATCACCCCGAGACAGCCCATCCAGGTACCTCTGCTGGGTCAATCTGGGATGAAGCACAGATCAGGCTTAATCCGAGAGCCAGAAGAAATATTTTCATCTTGATGAGATCTGTCTTCCCCTCTGCAGAATCTCAGGGGAGGTGGGTACTGGACAGAACGAGTTGGATGCCCCTTTATATAGCATTGGTGACTTGACATGACAGGCAATGAATCCATTGTTTTCATCCTGAGATCTTCTGTCTGCTCAGTGTTTCCTGGTTGGCAGGGATGAGCTCTCTAAGAACTCCTGTTCTTTACATAATTCTATGAATATAGAAAAAGCTTTAGTTTGGCCAAATAATTGACCTCTATGTAGGGCTCTTCAACAAAGCCTGTCAATGATTCCAAGGATAGTAATGTTTATTTCCTCTTTGATCCCCATGGCTGAAGGGAAGATAAAGAACCAAACATCTATTCAAGATCCTGTAGCACTTCTCTAACATTTTAGTTGAATGGTCATAAATACTTCTAAAATCAAAGATGGTACCCTGTGGCCTAATCAAATTAGATTATGGTACCTCTACCTTAAATGCAAGCTAACAAGGAATCTCTCAAGAAGTACAAGTTTAACTTTAGAAGATATTACCAAAAAAATCATAATAATCATACAAATGCTAGCCTCTTGCCAATGTATGATTTTGTTTTGTTTTGTTGTATTTAGGTCCATTCTTTTTAAAGTGATCTAGTTGAATTATCTCTGGGTCAACAACCACATTAGATCAACCACAGCCAATCACTCTGAAAGTATTAGAACACTTGCAATAGGATCTACACCAAGGGCAATTGTGAGGATCCTGTCAACAGATAAAATACACCTGCCCATTGGATTTATGACCTGGGATTTCTTCTGAAAGTTTTTTAGTCTTTTGTCTAATTCCTACATATTTGAACAATTTTGATACAGGTTTTGTTCAGGGTGATAAATACAGGTCCTATTCTGTTTTTCTACCAATAGCTATCCAGTTCACCTGCGCCATTTTGTAAAGCATCTCTCATCCCCCAGAATATATTTTTGGCAACGTGTCAAACATCAGATAGCTATACTCATAGGAATTTGTCTCAGAGTCCTCTATTCTATTTTTGGTCTTCATGCCCATATTGGTGGAATTTCCATGTTGTGTTTTCTCTACAGCTCTGTAGTGTCCTTTACACATCAGGTATTCTGGTGTCTTCTGCTTTGAAAGTCTTGCTTACCATTTCTTTCCCTGCTCAGGTTCTCTGATTCTTACAAATGAATTTAAAAATATTTTTTTCCAGTTTGGTAAAAATATCATTCATATTTTCATGGGGAGTGCTATGAATTTATTTATTGCTCTTGGAAGGATGTCTAGTTTTACAATATTAATTCACCCTATCCAAGAACATGGAATTTTCTTCTTATATGATTTTCTTCAATTTGTTTCTTCAATGTTTTGTGAATTTTCTTGTAGGGCTCTTTTAACTTTTTGCTTAGATAATTTCCAAGAATATATTTTTTTTAGATTATTGTCAGATGTCACCTGTCTCTTCCACATCGGTGACTAAGAACCACAGTCCTGGGAAATATGGGGAATATTTATCTAGGAACAGGAAAGACTCTCTCTCCATATTAGTGTTTGGAACATTTCTCAACCTCAGCCCAAACACCCAGAGGCACCACCCTGCGGCTCAAACACATAATGATCCCATTATTATCTGACACTAGGAGAATTGTAACTAATGGGAATCCTTCCCCCATCCTTGTCAGGTGGGCATTTTCTTTACAATCTCTTAGTCTCTAATGTGACCTTCTTTCTCTTTTTTTGTTTAGCAGTCTGGACATGAAGGGTGGCCTCTCATGGGATATCTGATTTTAAAAAAAATCCCCTCATCAGTAAATTGACTCAGCTGTCTTACTGTGGTGATGCAATGCCTCATTAGAAATGTTTTTAGAAAAGTAAAAGTTTATCTGGGCTCAGTGTTTTAGAAGTTAAAACTGTGGTTGCCAAATTCATGGTTCTGGCCCAAGGGAGGCAGAACAAAATGGCGGAAGGGCCTAGAGGAGTAAAACAGCTCAGGAAAGGCACCAGGAAGCAGAGAGAGCTCTGCTCACCAGGGACAGGATAGAAACCCTAGAGACACAGCCCAGGGACCCCCTCCTCCAGCCACACCCCACCTGCCTAAAGGAGCACCCAGGAAGTCCATTCAAGTGGATTAATCCATTTATTAGTTTACAGCATTCACATTTTATCTTTTCATCTCTGACTATTCTTGCATGATCACACACAGGAGCTTTGAAGGAACACCTCATGACTGACCACAGCACACTCACATCTGTGATGTTGCAGCCAATCCCTTCCCCTATCCTCATCCTTAACTAAAATGACCTCCTGTTTTTTTATAGATCCTGATTTTTAATATGTACAGTGAAGTAGGTATTTCTGTGCATTTAAATCCTAATTAGTGGATTCAAAGACTCATATTTGAGAACATGTGATCAAATTTATTAATCAATTAGATATACAGGAATAGCAGGAAACACATTCAAGAGAGCAAACACAATTCTCTAAGACAGAGTTTGCTCCTTCCTAGAAATAATGAAATCAAAATTTTAAACAGAGAATCTTTTGTCATCATGCAGATGATTCTGAAGTCTTTTATAACATGATGCTGCAAACATTCCTGATCTCATTAGGATCTGTCAATATTTAAAAAAATAAAGTATCACCAAGCTGATCTCATTGGGTAGTGTTTGACTGAAAAGGGAAAATCCACTCCTGGGTAGTGGAGTACAGGAGCGCTCACACACAGCTCTTCTCTCTGGACCTTGTCTCTTCATGTATGGATTCCACAGGGATCATTTTCATAGGAAAATCTACATTTCCAAGGTCACTCTTGCTTAGATACTTTCTAAAGAGAATGTGCATGTGTGTAACAAATTATAAATTTTGTGCCTGAAGCAATGGTGCATGGTTGTGATCCCAGCGACTCAGAAGTCTAATGAATGGGGATCTCAAGTTCAAAGTGAGTTTCTGAATCTTGGATGAGGTGTCAGAATAAAGAATAAAATGGGAAGCAGATGTAACTCCATATTTTTTTCTTCTTAATCACTTGATTTAAATGGTTTAATTTAAATTGGGTAAACAGCTGTTGAGGATTGTTTTAATATTTGAACAAAAAAGGAGGTTAACAGATCTGTGTGTTTACTTTCACCTTTCCTTTTTATGTATATAATAATTCTATTCAGGATAATGTAAATTGTTCAGAAAAATGTTTTCTTTAAGTGCCTGCTGGAATGTTACATAATTTTTTCTTTAGCCATTATTGCCAGAATTCCTATCTTCATCCCAGTGCCGGTGAAGACAAAGATAAAACCAATCTACAGCTCCCGCAATACCTATCACTGAACTGCTTCCAGAACTTGCCTGGACTATATATCACTTGTATGCATTGAAAACTATCTGTTGGTGCAGCGACTTTTGGTAGCATTGGGGTATTTTTGCTGATGGTGTCATCAGTGGTCCAATTTTTTCCAAAAGGAGCTGTGAATTGGCCTGGTATATCCTCCTCCCTTCTGCTTGTGACGGTTGTTCAGCTAAAAATTCGGGGCCATCAGAGGTGAGGCAAAGAACCTCACCCCCAACTGGTACAAAAGCCTATCCACAGGTGTGGCTGCATGCTGGACAGGTAGTCAATGACAGGGAAGATCCCATTGCAATGGTATCAATCTAAGACAGGAGGCTGACGCCTTGAGGTCAGCTCATTCGATGACGGGTAAAGACCATATGTAGTATTGGACAACCTAAGGTTGGCATGGTACCTAAGAAACATGCTTGTTGTTTAAACAGAGAGAGGGAGATGTTGAGAGCCACAGCCAAAGGGGCCCCAGCAGTCTTCCAACTGATTGGCTCACTGTGGCCCCAGCAAATTTTCAGCTGCCAGCTGATTGGCTCCTCTGCGGTGATGCTCATCGGGCTGTTTTCCAGCCCTTTCACACCATGGAGCAGCTATTGGTGGACTCTTTTGGCTCCACCCACATGACCCAGCCAATCGGCCTCAAGAGCAGGAGGAGTGGGGCGTTGGGAGGCTCATGGGAAGCTGGTGGTGGATGTTGGGATCTGAGGAAATTCCTAAAGAGCTCCGTGGTGTGGTGTGTGTGTCCTAAAAATAAAGTTCTTTCCTGCTTGACAAGTGGCTTGTGAATTGTGCCCAGCCAGACTGTGGCAATTCATATTTTCATCAGGAGTGCTATGAATTTTTTTATTGTTGTTTGTAGGATGTCTAGTTTTGCAATATTAATTCTGCCTCCAAGAACATGGAATGTTCTTCTATGGTTTTCTTCAATTTCTATCTTCAATGTTCTGTGAATTTCCTTGTAGGGCTCTTTTAACTTCTTGATTAGATAATATCCAAGAATATATTTTTTGAGATTATTGTGTTTGGAATGGTTTTCCAAATATCTTTGCCTGCTGCATTAACTGTATAGGCAATCTATTGGTTTATATGTGTTGATCTTGTATCTTGCTTCTTTGATAAACTCATTTATAATCTGTAGAATAATTCTGGTACAGGTTTTCATTTTGTGAATATGATAATATTATCAGCAATTTCAGAGAGTTGGCCTTCTCTTTTTTGTTTCCTGTATCCTTTAATTACCTTTTCTTGTCTGATCACTTTGGCTAATGTTTCAAGGACTATATGTATTAAGATGGTGACAGAAGGCACACTTATATTGTTCCTGAAATATGAAAAAATTCTTTTAGTTTTTCTCCATTTAGTACTATATTCACTTTGGGATTGTCATAAATTGCCATTATGTGGTTGATATAAGCTCCTTTAATTAATAGCGAGACTCTAATCAAGTTACTGATGTTCTGCCCCCAAATAAAATATAAAAGGGGCTGGAGTTGGGGAACAGTGATTTAGCTCCCCTCATTTAGTTCCCTAGCATGAAGAAATAAGAATAACATGATATTAAGAAAACCTATGTCCATCCCAAAGCATTTAGAAATATGTAGCATAATATCCCCAAATGAAACCAGCCATACCACTAAAGCTTAACTCCTCCTGACCAAGTGACTTACCCAAGAGATAGAAGATGATGTAGCTATCTTATAATCAATCAATTTCATTAAGCACTTTTTCAGAGAGAAGATGAATTTCCTGGTAGAGGCTGAATTGAATTCCCTGTCTGACAATTCCTAGACTGAAATCTGTCCCACAGGACCAGGGTCCTCAGTGGGTAATTAAGCCAAAATGAGGTGCTTGGTATTGGGACCACTTCCTTTGGATTATGTCCATGTAAAAAGAGGAAATGTGAACTTCCAAGGATCAACATGGATGTTGGAGAAAAGAGAGAGAATACCAAGTGATCCCAGGACAAGATGGTGGCCATCTGCCAATCCAGGAGGGCACCTTAGGTGGAGCCAGACCTACCCACTCACTGCAAGGACCACCATGAGATGCATTCCCACTGCTTGTGATCCATGAAAAAATCACTGACTCTCACCATCACATTTGCATTTAATTAACAGCACTAGTTGATGCCTACATGAAGTTCACCACGTTTCTTTTTGGTATTAGAGAGTTTTATATTAGAATGCTCATGTCCTTCAATCCCTTCTTCATCATCCATGGTGAGGAATGTAAGGCATAGTTAGTGGCCGGGGATGCCATGTCAAAGCCCCACGCTGCTATATCACAGGGCAGAATTTATCTCCCCAGAGACGTGAGGGCTGACATATGGGTACTAATAATCTTCACCTCTGGGCAGAAGGAACTTCTCTGCATCTTCTGAGTCTTCTAGCAACCAAATTTTCTATGAGTGCAACTTCCTTTTGGATTCTCTCTATTCCTCCAAGGAACAGTCCACGTGAATAACTGAGTTGATCTTACCATTGGAGCCCTTCACGTTTCAGATTTTCTGTTGATAGGAGCCCTCTCCTTGGTCTCCTGAACTCAGAGCACCCTGCTCCTGCACATAGGTTCCAAATCCCCGGAGCCCTGTCCGTAGCTATTGGAAGCTGCCTGGCTGATCATTAGCATTTTGTCCACATATAAGGGACTCTTACTTTATTTCAGCATCTTCTGATAACGGTCCTTGATCACAGGAGACCTCTACAGTGATTAGACTTAAAAAAAGGATCTGTCCAAGTCTGCAACTGGAATCTTCACTCAACGCTCTTTTTCTGCCTTGACCCCATATCTGATGACCCCTTTCTTGTGCATAATGATGACTAAGGACCACTGTCCTGGGAAATGTGATCCAGATCTCTGATCTTCCCCCACTCCAGTCTCTCTCTCTCTCTCTCTCTCTCTCTCTCTCTCTCTCTCTCTCTCTCTCTCTCTCTCTCCTTCTTCCCTCTCTCTCTCTCCCTCTCCTCTAAACTTCTCTGTCTTTCTTTAATAATATATATCAACACAGGGAACAGGACAAACTCTCTCTAAACCTGATCATTGAGGGCATTTCTGAAATTCACTCTCAACCCCTGCAATACATTCATGGAGCTGAACCACAGAATATTTGAACATTGTCTGATATTATATAAAAAACATTTTTCAGGCCAAACAGACTCTTCACCCTCATTCATGTAAGAAGGGACATTTTATTGCAACTTGTAAGTCTATGATTTCCAACTTTCTATTCCTTTTTTCTTTTTTAAGCACAGTCTTCATACACATTCTGGTCTCTTAAGTTTATCTGATCAAAAAAAAATTCTGTTGCATCCTAAAAGAACACTTTTAATAAGGTTTTTTGCCATTGGCCATACAAAGATTTTATGAGTAAAATTTTAGAGGAGGATAATTTTTAGTTGTGGTGCATGGATTTAGAGGTTCAGTCCATGGATAGCTGATTTCATTGGCTCTGGCCCAATGGGAGAAAGAACAAAATGGCAGAAGGGGCTGGAGGAGAAGAGCAGCTCAGGACAGGGCATGTGGAAACAGAAAGAGCTCTGCTCACAAAGGACAGGATAGAAACCTCAAAGGGGTTTGAACATAGTGTACCCCCACATGGTCATCTGGACCTCTTCTACGTGGAGTTCTTGAAATAAGTGGAGGGTAGAATCTTTTCCTATAAAATTTGGTCTGAACTAATTCTGCAGGACTGGTGACTTCTATAATATATAGCCCCTGATGGCCTTACTCATTTCATGTTTTTTTGTAGAAGTTATTTTATTTATTTTTTTACTTAGTTTGGTTTCAAATGTGTGTCCCTGAGAAAGCAGAGGGTAGGCTTCAATTTTCTTCGTTCAGTTCCTTTAAACACCTGAATAAAACAACCCACAGTCTGTTCCCATGGGTCCTGAGGTCTGCTGAACATGCATTCAGAGCCCAGAGACTTCACGTCTAGCTGTGGGTGATTCCTACCCTGGTCTGTGTTCTCTGGATTCACAGCCCCTGATCTTGCTTGAGTTTTCCAAGTCCTCAGGCACCTGTCTGCACACATGTCACCTGCCTGGAGCTGTCTATGCTGAGTGTCCTCCTGTAGTTTTGTCAACACCCACCTCCCTTCTCCTCCAAGGCATCTCTCTTACAAAGAAGCAACTCCTAAAGGAAGATTCTCCTCAAAGGGACAATCTTCTTTTTTCTGCTCATTAGCATTTTGTCCACCTCCTAAGGAACAATGACATATGCCAGCACCTTCTGATGGTTGTTCTTTGATCATATGAGACCCTCTGCAGTCCTTGGACTCTGTGAATGATGTCTCCATGTCTGCAAATGGGGACTTTCCTTGCTGATCTTTTTGTGCCCTGGCCCCGTGTCAGATGTCACCTGTCTTTTCCACATTGATGACTGATAACTCAGTTCTGGGAAATATGGGGAGTATTTATCTAGGGACAGGAGGGACTCTCTTTAAATATTGGTGTTCAAACATTTCTCAACCTCAGCCCAAACACCCTGGGGCACCACCTTGCAGCTCAAGCACATAATGATCCCATTATTATCTGACACTAGGAGGATTGTAACTAATGGGGATCCTGTCTTCATCCCTGTCAGGTGGGCATTTGCTTTACATTCTCCCAGTCTCTCCTGTGACTTTCCTTTCTCTTTTTTGTTTAGCAGTCTGGACATGAAGCCTGGCCTCTCATGGGATATCTGATTAAAAAATAATATTCACCACATCAGTAAGTTTACTCAGCTGTCTTACTGCGGTGATGCAATGTCTTACTATAACTGTTTTTAGAGGAGGAAAAGTTTATCTTGGCTGAGCATTTTAGAAGTTCAAACTGTGGTTAGACAATTCCATGGCTCTGGCCCAAGGGGAGTCAGAAAAAATGGCAGCAGGGCCTGGAGGAGGAGAGCAGCTCAGGACAGGGCACCAGGGAGCAGAGAGAGCTCTGTTCACCAGGGACAGGATAGAGACCTCTAAGGCACAGCCTAGGGACCTCCTCCTTCATCAATACCCATCTGCCTAGAATCAGCACCCAGGGAGTCCATTCAAGTGGATTCATCCATTTATTAAGTTACAGCATTCACATTTTATCATTTCATCTCTGACTATTCTTGCATGAACTCACACAGGATCTTTGGAGGAACCCCCCATAATTGACCACAGCTCACTCTCATCTGCAATGTTGCAGCCCACCCATTTTCCTATCCTCATTTGAAGTCAGCCATCACGCAATCCTCCTTTATTAAAATTACCTCCTGTTTACTTATAGATTCTGCTTTTTAATAGGTCCAGTGAAGTGGGTATTTCTGTGCACTTAAATCTTCATTAACTTATTCAAAGACTCATATTTGAGCATAGAAGATCAAATTTATTAATCAGTTAGCAACAAGAATAGCAGGAGAGATATTAAAGTCAACAGATAGCAAATCTCTCAGAGTTTGCTCCATCTCAGAAATGATGAAATCATAAATTTTAAAGAGAGACTCTTTTGTCTACATGCAGATGATTCTGAAGTCCTCATAATCATGCAGATGATGTTGCAAACATTCCTGATCTCATTAGGATCTGTCAATATTTAAAAGAATAAAATTAAAACATCTCCAAGCTGATCTCAGTTGCATGATATTGGGTAACGTTTCAATGAAAAGGAAAAATCCACTCCTGGGTAGTGGAGTGCAGGACTACTCACACACAGCTATTCTCTCTGGACCTTGTCTGTTCATGTAAGCATTACACAGGGAGCATTTCATTGGAAATTCTACATTTCCAAAGTCACCCTTGGTTGAGAGCTTCTAAGGGGCATGTGCATGTGTGCAACAAATTAAAAATTTTGTGCCAGGAACAATGGTGCATACTTATAATGCCAGTGACTTAGTTGGGTTTAGGATGAGGATCTGAAATTCAAGGTAGTTTCTGAATCTTAGATTCTGTGTCAGAGTACAGAATAAAATGGGATGGAGATGTAACTCAGGTATAGGGAATCGCTGGGTTTGACCTCTAGTTTCCCACCTCCAAAAACTCTAAGTCTTTGAGAAATATCTGCCAGGGTCATTGGAGATTTTCCATTGAAGGGTAGTTTATTCACACTGGATTTCCCCAGTGTTCAGACTATTCCCTTCTCCATGGCTTCCAAGAAATCTCCCACTCCCTCTCAACTGAAGAACCCCACTCTGAAAACTAAAGGAGTGTTGTTTGATCCATGTTTTAAACACATATAGTCATCTCAATGTCCTGAAAGAGAGACCATTTCACTCCTTGGAACATTTGCAAACTATCCTAAGAGGGAGAAAAATACCTAAGAAAACAAAATGTCAGAAAGTACAAACCTCAAGTGTCTGCTCATCAAGCAAGGTTCTTAGACATCAGGACAGTTATCTAGGAAAGAGAAGGGAAGGAAAAAATAGATCACTGGAATTGCTCAATGTTCAAGGATTTGAATTTTGCAAATGGAAGATATGAATCAAGCTCCCTCTACTTTGGTTTATTTCGGAATACTACAGGAACAGGGAAAGTGACTTTACCTGTTTCAATAACATTTCTTATGTTTTGCTTTGGAATGTTCTTCTCCACCATTATCGTCTCTTCAAAAATCTTACGTTCATCACCCAGAACGTCTGTGTTAGCTGTTTTGCATGTGGGATAACGCGGAAGAGGTTTCTGTTAGAAAGCGTCCTCTGGGTCCCAGGTAGACCAGTTGATCCCACCATCTTCATGCTCTGACTAATAGTACTTCCAGGTCATTCATGGGTGACATAGCAATGCGGGTAAATTCCACTTATGGAACATCATATTATTTATAATTCTTAGAACTACTGAGGACATTCAAGACTCTTTATTGTGTGAACACAGTCCTGTCTAATGTTTTCTCATTTTCCAGAACAAATCCAGGACCTGAGTTTGGGAAATATTTTCTATAGTGGCTTCTCATTTCAACCGTGTACACATTCTACAGTTTATGCCACAGTACTTTGGACCATTCATCCAATATTCAAGACTAAAAGACGGTGCAATTTATCTGAAGTTTTCACATATCATATTAGCATGGTCATCCTTGCTAATGCAAAGCAAATAAATAAAGAAATAATAAATAAAAGAAGAAAAGAAAATCTCCTCATTCATTTTTGAAGGTTTGCAACTTTTAGAAGTGACATTCAGCAAGTCACTCTATGCAATGTGTCTCTATTTCCTGGAAGGCAATATTCAGTACACCTCACTCAATGGACCCTTCCCTGGGAACACATTTCTGTACTAGTACTAGTACTAGCTTTTAGCACAAGCTTTGTACTAGTCTTAGGTACAAAAATATATATATGCTCATACTTCTCTCCTGAACTGATAACAGAAAAGAAATTACTGTAGGGGCTGGGGCTGTAGCTCAGTTGGTAGAATGCTGGCCTCCTAAACACAAGGCCCTGGGTATAATCACCAGCACTACAAAAATAAAAATAAGTAAAAAATTTAAATAAAAGAAAATAAGAAAGAAAAGAAAAATAACTTACTATGCCGTGCCTCAGACAATAAATGTCACTTATACTTACCAGCTAGCAGAGTCATATGTGTAACCTTGCCATCTTCATCCATATTTATATTATAAAATACTATGATACCAAGATTGAAGTACTCAATTTGGAAGAAATTTTGCCCTTTGTCTGTGATAGAAAAAACAAAAACACTTCAAAACTCTAAATTATCACTTTCTTAAAAAATTCTTTGGTGTGACTTGCTGGCAATACACTATTATATAATACACTTTTCTTCCAGAATAATCTCTGCTTCACTAAAGTTCCACATTCTGTATCAGAATCAATCACAAAAGCTACAGACAAAGTCCAACAATTCCACATCCCCATGTTAAGGTGGTAAAGAGTCCCTGTCCTTGGAATCATCTAGGCATTCGTGGATGGTGAGTGGTTTCCTGAGAGCCAAGATCCTGGTTGCAGGATCTGCAGAATCATGGTAGGTGGAGAGCTCACACTTTCTAAATCATCCCACAGAACCATTTTTCAAATCCCCAGCAATTTTATGACCCAATTATGCAGTCTAAGCAATATTATCATTTAATTCCACCCATGTCGAATGAACATATCACATTCAACTTGAAGCATAGAAAGAGCTGGATCTCTCTCTCTCCCCCCCCTCTCTCTCTCTCAATATATATATATATATATATATATATATATATATATGCACAATTATACATATTTCATGTTATAAAAAATCACACTTCTATTTTTGAATACATATATGTATAAATATTCATATTAAAATATAGTTGTATTGTATTGAATCACATTGTTGTATATTCATATTCCAATGAGAAATAAATCTTCTCTGGTCAAGACTAGAATATACATTGGACATTTTTGTCTCCATCAAATGGAACATGTAGGCAATTGTTCCTTTAATATTATTTAATATTATAGGATGTGTTTTTGAAAATTTGTTATGTCAAAGCAAAAATATAGAAGTCTCTATTATTTGGGGGGTTGCTTTTAGCTGAAGTTTAAATTAGGTTGAATTTAATGTAAACATTTTGCTGTTATTTTCACTATTCTCATTTTTACTTTGGGGGTTACAGACTGTCAGATCATAAATCCTTGATAGTGTGTCTATTACACATCTTTTTAATATTCAGATACTTTGTTCAATGAAAAGTAAGAGTGATCATATCTGTCAGAGAAGAAGGCTAATTTTGCAGGAATGTAGGTGTTATTTAAGGTCCTTTGAAACAGCTCTCCATGAAGAGAACACCATGAGATACATAAACAGGGAACACTTCTGACTCATCATTAATAACAACATCCCACTTGGAACCTGAGGTGATATGGACCTTATTCTAACTCTCTCTGGTGACTCCAGTGCTCACCAGTTCACCAGAATTTCCAAGGTGGCATGAGCAAGGAGAAGTTTGCTAATGGTGGCCAGTGTCCAGACCCCCTGATCTGTATGCCCACCAAGAACAGGAATCTGAACACCCCTCAGGGCTTGGGTCATGCAGTCTACATTAGAGCAAACACTCACACTTGGCTTCAAAAACATTATTAGGTCCTTTTGTGGCGACCACTGAGAACTTCTGACACTCTCCGTTGGACCTTAAACACAAACCAAGAGAAGGTCTTTTTGTCCTCATTTATTCTTCCAAAAATCTTTGTATTGGGCTTGAAGAAGACCCAATACGGATATCCCAAACTTCAACTCACCTTCAACTTCATCAACAATTATGTTAAAATGAGGTATTTGGGTGCCATATTATCATTTCCAATTTTTTGGGGGGGGTGGGGATCAGCATGGAAGGAGATGCATGTTTGAACACTTCAACGACCAATTTGTGCTGAAACTCATTGTCTGAATCGTAACAGACTCTGCTTCCTATGAGCTAGATCTCACTTTTGTTTTCTCCTGGGCCCTCGTTGAAAAATATTTAAGTCTTTCATGATGTAATTGTCATATTTGTGTTTTGATTTCAAGAACTGTCATAGTTGTTTATTCATACACACTTTGTCATCGGATTAACCATTGAGTCACTCTTATGGGCAATGATTTCAATTGGAACTATGAAGATGACACATTCTATATACACGAATATATGTTACATCTATATTATATAGAGAATTTAAATTTTTGCTCCACTATCCCAATAACCACAGAATCCTGATCATTGTACAAATATTAATTTCCAAGTCAAATATATATCTATTGAATCAATTTTGTCATAGAAAAAAACATCAGCTGGAGAATCATGATTGACATAGATTAATGTGTAGATCCTGCTCTTTTGAATTCATCAATAAAGCTAATGGATGCAATCTATTGGCAATAGACAGAGAATGGAAAGAGTCCAGCACTCCCATACTGGGGTCTGATGGACCTTTGCAGTCAGCTCAGGATTCCAAGGAAGAGACTTTGCGCACTGTCTCATGGTCTCTATGTTAAGGGATGTGGTTGAACAGGATCTCAAAACCACAATCTGCTTCAAGAAAACATCAATAGTGGTGAGTCTCTAGGGTGATCCTGTGGATGTCCAACTTCCTCACAGCCAAGAGCACACCTCCATGAAGAGGACCTGTGAGCATCCTCAAGATGTCTCACCATGGATTGGAGCCCAGCCCATGTGTCAGAAGTGAACCGTTTAGTTTCTTAACATGGGGACAATTTTTTTACTTACTTGACATAGAAGGTGATGGTTAACTTCTCACATGGATCAATACATTCAAGGCGACGGAGATAGACTCTGAGATCTCCTTCTTCACTAATCTTCTCTATGTTATCAGCTGCCAAGAGAATGCTTTGCCAGTTCCCAGTTATCTGCAAAGGAAAGGTCCCTGGGAATGGCTACTGGCTCCTCCTCCTCATCTCTCATCCACACCTATTAGAACCATGGCAGGTGGTTTAGCTCAGAAGGAAACAACAAACCCCATCCGGAGGTAGGCATTCAAGCTCTGCTGTCCACAGGTAGAATCCCATCCGATAAGGTCAGATTCCCAAAGAGAGCATGGAATTGAGAGGCTCTGAAACAGCTAAACAGAATCACCAAATACATAAGAACTAGTAGGTGACACTGTGTCACCTTATGGTACCTTCACTTTTATTAACTTCCTTACTTCAGGAGAAATGGGATAGTCACAGAAAGAGTTGGAATACAGAAGTAGACAAGGATCATCTCATGATTGTAGAAGTATGTGGAGTGACATGCTTATAAGATCCCATGTCACTTAAAATTGAGAAATGTGGGAAGAGAGAAAAAAGGAGAGAGAGAGAGAGAGAGAGAGAGAGAGAGAGAGAGAGAGAGAGAGAGAGAGAGAGAGATCACCTCCAAGATCAGCCCATCCAGGTACCTGTGCCTCTTCAAACTGGGATGAAGCACAGATCAGAGCAAATCCAAGAATGAGCAGAAAGGTCCTCATCTTGATGAGATCTGTCTTCCTGTCCTTCAGGGGCTCAGGGAACTTGAGTGAGTGGAGAGAACGAGTTTGATGCCTCTTTAAATAGTATTAGTGACGTGGCATGAGCAGCAATGGATCCATTGTTTATCATCCTGAAACTTCTGTTTGCCCAATGCTTCCTGTTTGGCTTCGATGGACCGTCCAGGACCTTCTATTTAACTAATGTGACTTTGTCTCAGTGTCCTCTATTCTATTTCTTAGGTCTTCATCCAGGCTCTTTTTACTACACTGCTGTGTAGTATATTTTCATACCAGGTATTTCTTGGCCTCCTGCTTTGACAATCTTGCTTATTATTTCATTTCTTAGCTGGGTCTCTTATCCTTCCAAATGCATTTAAAACATTTTATTTTTAATTCTGTGATAAATGTCTTTTTTTATTTTCATGAGGACTTCTCTGAATCTGTACATTGCTTTTAGTAGTATGGATATTTTTACGATATTAATTCTGCCTATTCAAGAACATGAGTAGCCCTTCAATTGTCTATGAATTTCTTCAATTTCTTTCCCAGTGTTCGCTGAATTTGATTGTACAGCTCTTCTACCTACTTGCGTAGATAATTTTCAGCTATTTAAATTTTTGAGATTAATGTGGATGGAAAGGTTTTCAAATTTCTTTGCCTGTTGAATTGCTGTGGCATCTATTAGTCTATACATGTTGTATTTGTGTCTTTTTTCTTTGCTAAACTCATTTATAAGCACTACAAGCCTGCTGATGGTGTTTTTCCATCTTCTAAATATGATAATACCATCAGCAAATCAGAAATATTTGGACTTCTTTTGTTCTATTTATGTCCTTTGATTTCCTTTTCTTCTCTTATCACAATGGCACATGTTTCAAGGACTATTTCAAATAGGATTAGTGAAAGTAAACAGTCTCTTGTGGTTTATAAATTGCAGGGAAATCTTTTAGATTTTTTTCCTCCATTTAGTATAATATTTACCTTGGGTTTGTAATAAATGCCCTTTATATCATTGTCCTAGGTTACTTCGATTAGTAGTGGGACTCTAAACATGTTAGTGACACTGTGTCTCAAAATCAAATATAAAATGTACTAATAATGTGGCTCAGTGGTTAAACTCCTCTTGTTTTGATCCCTGGGAACAAAATATATTCATGAAAATCAAAACATTGTGAAAACCTGTGTCCATCCAAAGCACATAAAAACATGTAGCCTAATATTATTCAAGTGAAGCCAGTCATACAATGGAAGGTTAACTCCTTCTGACCCAGTGAGTTACCCAACAGATAGAAGATGATGTAGCTCTCTGATAATCAATCAATGTAATCTAGCCCTTTATTAGAGAGAAGGTGGAGTTTCTGATATGGGCTTCATTGAGTTCCTTGCTGGACAATTCCTATGTTGAAATCTGTCCGCCAGGACTAGTGTCCCCAGTGGATAACTTAGACACAATGAGGCACTTGGGGTATGTACTAACTCAGTATGGATCATGTCCATATAAAAAGAGGAAATGTGAACTTCCAAGGATCAGCATGGATGGTGGAGAAGAGAGAGAACCATGTGAGCCCAGAACAAGATGGCGGCCATGTGCCAGCCCAGGAGGGAGCTGCAGAGGAGCCAGGCCAGTCCACTCACTGGAATGGTCACAGATGGACACCTTCCCATCATCTGTGATCCATGAAAAGATCACTGACTCACACCTCTCCTACGTGGAGTTTTTGAAATGCTTGACCTGTAGAAAAACATTTGGTTAATTCTTCAGAAACTGGTGTCCTCATTAATATGCACCCAATGAAGTCCATTCCATTCCAAAATTTTCTCATAAAATGTGTTTTTTTTTTTACTTAGTTGATTTCAAATGTGTGTCCCTGAGAAAGCAGAGGTAGACTTCATCCTCATTCTTTAGTTCCTTTGCTCACCTGAATAAAACTAAACACAGTCTGTGCCCATGGCTCCTGAGGTCTGCTGAACCCATATTCAGAGCCCAGAGCCTTCACGTTTAGCTGTGGGTGATTCCTGCCCTGGTCTGTTTCCTGAATTCTCAGCCCCTGATCTTGCCTGAAGTTTCCAAGTCCCCAGGCACCTGTCTCACACGTGTCACCTGCCTGGAGCTGTCTCTGCTGACTGTCCTCCTGTAGGTTTGGCAACACCCACCTCCCTTCTCCTCCAAAGCTTAGGGATTGGCAACTCCTAAAGGGAGATTCTCCTCAAAGGAACTTTGTTTGTTTGTTCTGCTCATTAGCATTGTGTCCACCTCCTAAGGGACAATGAGGTAAGCCAGCACCTTCTGATGATGGTTCTTTGATCATATGAGACCCTCTTTTGACTCTGTGAATGATGTGTCCAAGTCTGTAAATGGTGACTTCCCTTAGTAATTTCCTGCCGGGTTTCTGTTCTCGCAACTAAAAGGCTCAGAGTTCATTCCAGATAAACTGGGCTAACTGGGCTGCCCGAAATAAACACACAAGAGACACAAAGATCTTTTTCTTTGGGGTCACTGTGACGGCTTCTCTGACCTTAAGGATCCACAGGAAGAAAGAGAGCAAGAGCATATGCTGACCCTTTTATTGAGGAGAAGTTATTTAAATGAGGCAAGGGGTCAGGTTCAGGGGGCTGAGTCTACCTTCATGATGTCCACGGTGAGCAGGTTGACTGACACCTGGGTGGGCCACACCCAAGGGCACAGTAAGAGAAGGGAACACACATAAGGCACTTCCATAGGAGATTCCATCCTAAACAGGGCAAGGAGTTATATCACATAGAACCAGTGAGCTTAGCTTCACTCATGAGGCTGTAGCAAGACATACCGATGCATGAGACCCGACCCTCAAACCCAAGAAGGGTGGGGAAAGCTCTGCCACATTTCTGCAACTGAGCACCTCAGCACCCAGCTGGGGAGTAACTCAGTCCCTTGAAAGGTTGCTCTCCCACAATTTCCTTCTGCCTTGGCCCCATATCCGATGTCACCTGTCTCTCTCACATCAATGACTAGGAACCACAGTCCTGGGAAGTATGGGGAATATTGCTCTAGGGACCAGGAGGGAGTCTCCGTCAATCTGTGTTCAGGACATTTCTCAACCTCAGACCAGACACTCAGGAGCACTGCCCTGCAGCTCAAACACATAATGATCTGATTATTTCTGACACTAGGAGTATTCTAACAAATGGGGATCCTACCCTCATCCCTGTCAGGTAGGCATTTGCTTTACACACTCTCAGTGTCTACCTTGACTTTCCTGTCTCTTTTTTATTTAGCAATCTGGATATGAAGCCTGGCCCCTCATGGGATATCTTATATATAAAAAAAAAAATCACTGCATCAGTGAATTTACTCAGCTGTCTTACTGTGGTGATGCAGTGCCTTACTAGAGGAGGAAAAGATTATCTGGGCTCAGGGTTTCATAAGTTCAAACTGTGGTTGGCCAATTCCATGGCTCTGGCAGAACAAAATGGTGCCAGACATGGAGGAGGAGAGCAGCTCAGGAAAGGGCACATGTGTGAGATCTGCTCACCAGGGACAGGATATAAACCCCAAAGGCACAGCCCAGGGACCCCCTCATCCAACAATACCCACCTGCCTGCAGTCAAAACCCAGTTAGTCCATTCAAGTGGATTAATCTATTTATTAGTTTACAGCATTCACATCTTATCTTTTCATCTCTGACTATTCTTGCATGATCGCACACAGGAGCTTTGAAGGGACACCTCATGACTGACCACAGCACACTCACATCTGCGATGTTGCAGCCCATCCCTTCCCCTATTCTCATCCTTAACTAAAATGACCTCCTGTTTTCTTATAGATCCTGATTTTGAATTGGTACAGTGAAGTAGGTATTTCTGTGCATTTAAATCCTCATTAACTTATCCTAAGACTCATATTTGAGCATATATGGTCAAATTTATTAATCAATTATTTATACAGGAATAGCAGGAAAGACACTGAAGAGTACAGTCAACAAATCTCTAAGACACAGTTTTCTCCTTCCCAGAAATGATGAAATCATAATTTTAAACAGAGAGTTTTTGGCACCATGCAGACAATTCTGATGTCCTTTAGAAAATGATGTGCAAACATTCCTGATCTTATTTAGGATCTGTGAACATTTAAAAGAAAAAAAATTAAAATATCACCAAGCTGATCTCATTTGCATGATACTGGGTAACATTTCAATGAAAAGGAAAAGTCCACTCCTGGGTAGTGTAGTGCAGGACCATTCACACACAGCTCTTCTCTCTGGACCTTGTCTGTTCATGTATGGGTTCTACAGGGACCATTTTCATAGGAAAGTCTACTTTTGTAAGCACACCTCTTGCTTTGAGACATTCTAAGAGGCCATTGGATGTGTGCTACAAATTAAAATTTTTGTGACTGGAGCAATGGTGAATGGTCATAATCCCAGGGACTCAGCAGACTGAGGGATGAGGATCTCAAGTTCAAGGTGAGTTTCTGAATCTTAAATGATGTGTCAGAATACAGAATAAGAGAGATGGAGATGTAACTCAGGGATAGAGAGTCTCTGGGTTCTACCGCTACTACCCAGGCTTCCAAAAACTCTAAGTCTTTGAGATCTCCTCTGGGGTTATTGGAGATTTTCTAAAGCAGGGTCATTTATTTACACTGGAATTCACCAATGTTCAGACTATTCCATTCTCCTTGGCTTCACAAAATGCTCTCCCACTGTCTCCCAAAAAAATAATACCACTCTGAAAAATAAGGGGTGCTGTTTGATCCATGTTTTAAATGCATATAGTCATCTCAACACCCTGAAGGAGGGACCATTTCAATCATTCATACGTATGCCATGTATCATAAGGGGGAGAAAATATTAGGAAGTACACACCTCAAGGGTCTGTTCATCAAGCAAGGTCCTTAGGCATCAGGACAGTTATCTGGAAAATAGAGGGTAAGGAAAACTTTAAATCACTGGGGTTGCTCAATGCCTAGGAATTTGAATTTTGCAAATGAAAGGTATGATTCAAGCTCCCTGTCCTTTGGTTCATTTCAGAATACTACAGGAACAGGGAAAGTGACTTTACCTGTTTCAATAACATGTCTCATGTTTTTCTTTGGAATGTTATTTTCCACTGTCAGCTCTTCAAACTTCTCCTGGATGTCTTCACTCAGACTGTCTTCCTGAGCTGTTTTGCATGTGGGATAATGTGGAACAGGTTTCTGTTAGAAAGCGTCCTCTGGGTCCGAGGTAGACCAGTTGATCCCACCATCTCCATGCTCTGACTAATACTACTTACAGTCATTTACGAGTGACATGAGAACATGGGTAAATTCAACTTATGGAAATCATATCATCCTGTAATTCTTAGGACAACTGAGGACATTCAAGATCCTTTATTGTGTGAACTCAATCCTGCCCAATGTTTTGGTATTATCAGGGGCTAAGCTTTGGAAATTATTCTATACTGTGCCTTCTCCTTTCAAGTCTGTCTACATTCTAGAGTCAATGCCCCAGGATTCTGGATCATTCATCCAATATTTAAAAGCTCAAGAGGGGTGGTGTTGATCTGAGCTTTCCACCTAGCAAATTAACATGCTCATCTCTGATAATGCAAAAAAAAGTAAAAAAGAAAGAAAGAAAGAAATATAATTTCGTCATTAATTTTTAAGGTTTGAAAGTTTTAGGAGTGCCTTGCACTAGGGCATCAAAAGAATTGTGTTTCTATTTCCTGGAAGGCAATGTCTCAGTACACCTCACTCAATGGATCCTAATGTGGGAACACATTTCTGTACTAGTACTAGTACTAGATTTTAGTACAATCTTTATACTAGCTTTAGTTATAAAAGTACACATATGCTCATACTTCTCTCCTGAACTTATAATAGAGAAAAAAATTATTATAAGGGCTGGGTAGTAGCTCAGTTGGTAGACTGCTTGCCTCCCAAGGCCCTGGGTTCAAATCCCAGCTACACAAAGAAAAATAAATAAATAAATAAATAAATAACTATGTTGTGTTTTAGATGATAAATATCAATTATACTTATCAGCAAGCACAGTCATATGAGTAATCTTTCCGTCTCCATCCACATTTATATTATGAAACACTATGACACCATTAGAGAAGTAGACTATTTTGAAGAAATTTTGCCCTTTGTGTGTGATAGAAAAAGAAACACTTCAAAACTCTAAATTATCACCTTTCTTAAAAAATTCTTTTGTGAGACTTGCTACCCTTTGGTCCAGAATAATCTCTATTTCACTAACATTCCATGTCCTGTGTTGGAATCAGGCACAGACGCTGCTGAGAGAGCCCAACAATTCCATGTCTCCATTTGAACATGATAAAGGGTCCCTGTCCTTTGAATCGCCTAATCATTCATGGATCTCAAGTGGTTTCCTGAGACCCAAGATGCTGGTTGCAGGATCAGCAGAATCATGGTAGGAAGTATTTCTCAAAATTTGTTATTTTCAACCCTAAATATAGAAATCTGCATTATTTTGGGAGGTTGCTTTCAGCTGAAGTTCAAATTAGGTTGAATTTAGTATAAATATTTTGCTATTATTTTAACTATTCTCATTCTTATATTTGGGGTTTCAGACTGTCAGAGCATAAATCCTTAATAGTGAGTCTATTCCACATGTTTTAATATTCAGATAGTTTGTTCAATTAAAAGCAGGTATGATCATATCTGGCAGAGAAGAAGGCTAATTTTGAAAAAAATATGTTGTAACTTAAGGTCATTTTAAACAGCTCTCCATGCAGAGACCCCCATGAGCTATATGAACAGGGAACCCTTCTGACTCATCATTAATACCAACATCCCACTTGGGAACCTGAGATGATATGGACCATATTCTAACTCTCTCTGGTGATTCCAATGCTCACCAGTACACCAGAAATTCCAAGGTTGCATGAGCAAGGAGAACTTTGCTAATGGTGGCCAGTGTTCAGACCCCTGATGTGTGTGCCCACCAAGAACACGAATCTGAACAAACTTCAAGGAATGGGTCATGCAGTCCACCTTAGAGCAAATACTCACACTCGGCCTTGTAAATATCATGATGGCCTTTTGATGATCTGACTAAGAACTTCTGACACTCCCCATTGGACCTTGAAAACAAACCAAGAGAAGCTCTCATTTGCTCATCTATTCTTGCAAAAATCTTCATATTTAACTTGAATAAGGAAATGAATTAGAATGTAACTGAGATGGAAAAATCAACTGATGATTTCACTCTTCCATGCATTCCATGTCTCCATGATCTGGGACATTTCTGGGTGATCTATGGCAGGGTTTCTCAACCTTGGTAATTACCAGCTCTGGATGGCATGGTTCAGGTTGTGTTGGAGACTCCTGGACATTGTCCAGCTGTATAATCACTGCCCTGAACCCACCACATAACCTGAGCTCTCATTGCCATTGGGACACCAAAGAGATCTTCAGGTCTGACCATGTAGCCAGTGGAGGGGTTTGCAAGGGGACTCCCACTTCAGTATGGCAAGAAAATATATGCACATGACTAAGCATGCATACATAATATAGGTGCATAATATTTGTATATCTATTCATGCATGCATAATAGATGTATATAATATGTACATAATATTTCTATGCATATGCATACATACATAATAGATGCCCATAATATTATATAAACAATGTTAAACCCTTAATATTACCAACATATAATATTCCACCTAATCAATCTATATATATGCACATGACATTAATATACACACTTTTATTTTTTCCTGTCTCAATTATCAGAGCCCCAACCCTCATATAAATGCTGCTGCTCCTGTGAAATCTGAAATATGAATTCCTCATATTCTTTCCTCTCTTTCCATCTTCTGGGAATTCAGGACACAGTTCTTTCCAAGCAGGGACACAGACACAAACATAGAATTGAGCACAGAAGTGATGTCTGTTGTGTCAGAGGTGATCCCTGTTGTTCTATTACATTGGGGTGATTTTCACTTACTTGGAGTACAAGAGGAAGTCGATCTTGTTGCCTCCATCACTACAATGTAAGTGACGGAAATGGAACCTCATCTCCCCATATTCACTAATCTTCTCTATGTCATCAGGTCTCACGAGAATGGTGTGCCAGTCCCCAGTGACCTGCAAGGAAAGGTCCCCTGAGAATGGCTACTGGCTCCTCTTGTTCTTCTCTGGTCCACACTATTTATAACCATTGCAGCTGGTTTAGCTCAGAAGAAAAACTAAATCCAATCATGAGGTCACCATGCAAGCTCTGCTCTCCACAAGGTAGAATTGTATCAGCTAAAGTCACGACTTTTGCTTATCTATTCTTGCAAAAAACTTCATATTTCACTTGAATAAGGGAATGAGTGAGAATTAACTGAGATTGGAAAATCAATCTACAATCTCCCTCTTCCATGCATTGTATGACTCTATGGTATGGGAGGTTCTGGGTGATCTATGGCAGAGTTTCTCAACCCCGATAATTACCAGCTCTGGATGGCATGGTTCAGATTGTGTTGGAGACTCCAGGACATGGTCCATTTGTATAATCACTGCATGCATACATAATATAAGTGCGTAATATTTGTATATCTATTCATGCATGCACAATAGATGTATATAATATGTATATAATATTTCTATGTATATGCATACATACATAATAGATGTCCATAATATTATGTAAACAATGTTAAGCCCTTAATATTACCAACATATAATATTCCACCTAATCTAAATATATATATATATATATATATATATATATATATATATATACACATGACATTAATATACACACTTTTATTTTCCCTGTCTTAATTATCAGATCCCCAACCTTCATATAAATGCTGCTGCTCCAGTTAATTCTGAAATATGAATTCCTCATATTCTATCCTCTCTCTCTATCTTCTGGGAATTCAGGATACAGTTCTTTCCAAGCAGAGACACAGACACAAACCCAGAATTGAGTGCAGAAGTGATGTCTGTTGTGTCAGAGGTGATCCCCGTTGTTCTATTACATTGGGGTGATTTTCACTTACTTGGAGTACAAGAGGAAGTCCATCTTGTTGCTTCCATCACTACAATCTAAGTGACAGAAATGGAACCTCATCTCTCCATATTCACTAATCTTCTCTAAGTCATTAGGTCCCACGAGAATGGTGTGCTAGTTCCCAGTGACCTGTAAAGGAAAGATCCTCTGGGAATGGATATGGGCTCTTCTCTCATCCATATTTATCATAACTATTGCAGCTGGTTTAGCTCAGAAGAAAAACTAAATCCAATCAAGAGGTTTCCATGCAAGCTCTGCTCCCCAGAATTGTATTAGCTAAAGTCATGACTCAGATTCCCACAGAAGCATGAATTTGAGAGGCTCTGAAAAACCTAAACAATATCAGCAAATATATGGCAATGAGTAGACAGTACTTTGGCAGATTAACTTTTTTTACATTTATTTACTTAAAGAGGAATGTGATATTCATAGAAAGAGTTGGATTACATGAACAGGGAAGGATACCATCATGGATATAGATGTATGTGGACTGAGATGCTCATAAAATCTCATGTCACATAAAATTGAGAAATGTGAGAAGAGAAAGAAAGAAGGAGAGAGAGAGAGAGAGAGAGAGAGAGAGAGAGAGAGAGAGAGAGAGAGAGAGATCCCCAAGGTCAGCCCATCCAGGTACCTCGGCTGGGTCGACCTGGAATGAAGCACAGATCAGGCTGAATCTGAGAACCAGCAGGAATATCTTCATCTTGATGTGATCTGTCTTCCACTCTTCTGAAGCTGAGGGGAGGTGGGCACTGGACAGAACGAGTTGGATGCCCCTTTATATAGCATTGGTGACTAGACATGACAGGCAATGAATCCATTGTTTTCATCCTGAGATCTTCTGTCTGCTCAGTGTTTCCTGGTTGGCAGGGATGAGCTCTCTAGGAAATGCTGGTATTTACCTAATGCTATGGATATTAGAAAAGCTTTAGTTTGGCCAAATAAGCCACCTTTATGTTTTGCTCTCTCACAAAGCCTGTCATTGATTCCAAGGACAGTAATGTTTATTTCCTCTTTGATCCCCATAGCTGAAATGGAAGATCAAAGACCAAACATCTATTCAAGTTCCTGTATCACTTCTTTAACATTTTAGTTGAATGCTCACAGTTACTTCTAAAATCAAAGATGGTACCCTGTGGCCAACCATTATGGCATCCATACTTTATATTGAAGGTAACATGGCATCTCTGAAGTACGTCCAAGTTTAAATTTAAGAAGATATTACAAAAAATGATAATAATAATACAATTTGCCAATTTATGATTTTTTTTGTGTGTGTGTGCATTTAGATCCACGATCTTCCAAGTGATCCAGTTGAATTCCCCTTGGGTCAACAACCACATTCGATCAACCACAGCCAATCACTCTGAAAGTATTAGAACATTCACTATAGGATGTACATCAAGGCCAACTGTGAGGATCCTGTCAAAAGCAAAAATACACCTTTCTATTGGATTTTTTACCCCTGGAATTCTTCTAGATGTTTCAAATCTGTTTTCTAATTCCTACATTTTTGAACCATTTTGTTATGGGTTTTTTGTAGGGTGAAGAATAAGTATCCTATTTTGTTTTACTACCAATAGCTATACGGTTTACCAGCGCCATTTTGTAAAGCATCTCTCATTCTACAGAATATATTCTTGGCAACGTGTCAAACATCAGATAACTATATTCATAGGAATTTGTCTCAGTGCCCTCTGTTCTGTTTTTTGGTCTTCATTCCCATATTGGTGGAATTTCCATGCTCTGTTTACAGCTCAGTAGTGTCCTTTTCAGATCAGATATTTTGTTGTCTTCTGCTTTATAATCTTTCTTATTATTCCTTTCCCTGCTCAGGTTCTCTAATTCTTACAATTGCAATTAAAAATATTTTTTTCAAGTTCAGTAAAAAATGTCATTAGTATTTCCAAAGGGAGTGCTTTGAATTTGCTTATTGCTGTTGATAGCACGTCTAGTTTTACAATATTAATTCCACCTATCCATGAACATGTTATTTTCTTCTTCTATGATTTTCTTCAATTTCTTTTTCAATTTTCTGTGAATTTCCTTGTAGGGCTCTTTTAACTTCTTGCTTACATAATTTCCAAGTTTATCTCTTTTTGAGATTGTTGTGAATGGAATGGTTTTCTAAATTTCTTTGCCTGCTGAATTAACTGTGTAGGCAATCTATTGGTTTATATGTGTTGTTGACCTTGTATCTTGCTACTTTGATAAACTAATTTATAATCTCTAGAATTATTCTGGTGCAGTTTTTCATTTTGTGAGTATGATAATATTATCAGCAATTACAGATAGTTGGCCTTCTCTTTTTTGCTTTTTGTATCTTTGATTTCCTTTTCTTTTTTGATCACTTTGGCTAATGTTTCAAGGCCTTTATGTAATAGATGGTGACAGTGGACACACTTATATTGTTCATGAATTAAGAAGAAATTCTTTTAGTTTTTTCTCCATTTAGTACTCTATTGACCTTGGGATTGCCATCAATGGCCTTTATGTGGTTGATATATGCTCCTTCAATTAATAATGAGATTCTAAGCAAGTTAATGATATTCTGTCTCAAAATAAAATATAAAAAGTGCTGGGAATGTAGCTCAGTGATTTTTCCCCTCTCATTTTGTTCGATAGTATCAAGGAAATTAATAACAATGAAATTATATTAAGAAAACCTATGTCCACCCAAAGCAGTGAGAAATAATACTCGCCAAATAAACCCAGCCATACATTTAAAGGTTAACTCCTCCTGAAAAAGTGATTTACCCAAGAGATATAAGATGATGTAGTTCTCTGATAATCAATTTCATTAAGCCCTTTATCAGAGAGAAGACAAAGTTCCTGGTAGGGGTTGAGTTGTGTTCCCTCTCTGACAATTCCTATACTAAAATCTGTCCCACAGGACCAAGGTCTCCAGTGGGAATTAAGTTAAAATGAGGTGTTCGGTGGTTGGAACACTTCATGTCCATGTCAAAAGAGGAAATGTGAACTTCCAAGTATCACCATGGACCCTGGAGAAGCGAGAGTATACCATGTGATCCCAAGACAAGATGGCGGCCATCTGCCAAATCAGGAGGGAGTCTCAGGAGTACCCAGGCCTGCCCACTCATTGCAAGGACCACAGTAGGTGCTTTTCCACTATCTGTGATCCATAATAATAACATTGACTCACCGTTATTTTTTCATGTCATTAACAGCACTAGTCAATGCCTACATGAAGTTCACTATGCTTCTTTTTGATAATGGAAAGTTTATATTAGAATTCTCATGTCTTTCAATCTCTTCTTCATCATTCATGGTGAGGAATGTAAGGGGTGAGTTAGTGGCCTGGGCTACCAAGGCAAAGCCCCATGCTGCTATATCACAGGGCAGAATTTATCTCCCCAGAGACATGAGGGCTGATGTCTGAGTACTAATAATCTTCACTTCTGGGCAGAAGAAACTTCTCTGCATCTTCTGAGCCTTCTAGCAATCCAATTTTCTAAGAGTGAAAATTTCTTTTGGATTTTCCCCTTTCTCCTTATATTCAGTCCAAGTGAAGAACTGAGTTGATCTTACCATTAGAGCCCTTCAAGTTTCAAATTCCTTGTTGATTGGAGCTCACCTCTCTGTTTCCTGAAATCAGAGCACCCACTCTTCCACTTAGGTTTCCAAATCCCCAAGAACCTGTCTTCAGGTATTGGAAAGTGCCTAGCACTCTCTTCTGAAGGTTGTCATCTAGGTTTGGGATGATACCTCCCATCTCCTACAAGACTTTGGACTTAGGGTGATACATTTCTTTTTTCTCAGTCATTTGAAACAATCTACTGGGTCTACTCAAACACATAGAACTTTGTTTTTTGGCTGGTCATTAGCACTCTGTCCACATACAAGGGACTCTTACTTTATATTACCATTTTCTGATGACGGTTCCTTGATCAATGAGATTTCTACAGTCATTGGACTTGGAGAAGAATCTGTCCAAGTCTGCAAATAAAATCTTCACACAAGGCTCTTTTTCTTCTTTGACCCCATATCTGATTTCACCTGTCTTGTGCATAATGATGACTAAGAACCACAGCCCGGGAAATGAGGTCCAGATCTCTGATCTGATCTCCCCCCACTCCAGTCTCTCTCTCTCTCTCTCTCTCTCTCTCTCTCTCTCTCTCTCTCTCTCTCTCTCTCTCTCTCTCTCCCTCCCTCCCTCCCTCCCTCCCTCCCTCCCTCCCTTCCTCCTCTCTAATCTTCTCTGTCTTTCTTTCATAATATATATCAACACAGGGACCAGGAGGAATTCTCTGCAAACGTGATCATGAGGATACTTCTGAAACTCAGTCCCAACCCCTGCAATACATTATGCACCTAAACCACAACAAGATTTAAACATTGACTGATATTATATAAATGAACATTTTTCAGGCCAAACAGACCCTTCACCCTCATTCATGTAAGAAGGGACATTTTTCATTGCATCTTGTAAGTCTCTATCATTTCCTATTTACTTTTCTTTTCTTTTTTAAGCACAGTGTTGATACACAGCTTGGTCATTTGTATTATATATGATCAAAAAATTGTTTTTTCTGTTGCATCACAAAACAACACTTTTAGTAAGGTTTTTCACTGTTGTGACACAAAGAAGTTATGAGTACAATTTTAGAGGAGGAGAATTTTTATTTGTGGTTCATGGATTTAGAGGTTCAGTCCATGGTTGGCTGACTCCATGGCTCTGGCCTAAAGAGAGACAGAACAAAATGGTGGAATTGCCCGGAGGAGGAGAGCAGCTCAAGACAGGCCATCAGGAATTAGAGAGAGTTCTGCTTACCAGGGACAAGATACAAATCTCAAAGACACAGCCCAGAGACCAACTGCTCCAGCCACACCCCACCTGCCTGCAGTCACTACCCAGTGAGTCCATTCAAGTGGATTAATCCACTGATTATATAACACATCTCATACTTAATCATTTTCCTTTGAACATCATTCCATTGTCTCAAATGTGACCCCCTTTTGGGGTCCCTTCATATCTAAAGAAGAACACACTCACGTCTGTGTTATGTTGCAGCCCATCCCTTCCTCTGTACTCTTGATACATTCTGCAGTTGCACAATCATCCTTAACTAAAATGGTCTCCTGTCTCCTATAGACCCACTGTTGAGTATTGCATCAGAGTAGATATTTCTGTCAATTGAAATTCTCCTAACCTTATCCAAAGACACATGATTTTTTATATAAGGTCAAATTTATTAATCAATTAGGAATACAGGAATAGCAGGAAAGATATAGAAGAGAACTGACAGGAAATCCCTTAGACAGGGTTTGGTCCTTTACAGAAAAGAAGAAATTGCCATTTCAATGAAAGGCTGCATAATTTTATCTTCATAGAGATAATTCCTGAGACCTTGAGAAGATGATGTTGCAAACATTCTTGATCTCATTAGTATCTGTAGGATTCAAAAGAAAATGAAATTAAAATATTGTCAACCTGATCTTATTGATATGATATTTGAGAGTGTTAGAATGTAAATAAAAAATTCAATCCTGGGTAGTGGATTGTAGGAATGCACACATGCAATTGTTTTCTTGGAAATTATATGTTCATGTATGGGTTCTACAGGGGTCAGTTTCATAAGAAAATCTACACTTGCAAGGTCACTTCTTGCTTTGAGGGATCTGAAGGTGCATGTGCATGTGTGAAACATTAATTTTTTTTTTTGTCAGGAGCAAGGGTACATGCCTCTAATCCCAATTTTCAGAGACTGTGTCAAGAGCAGAAAGATCTCAAGTTCAAGGCCAGCTTCTATGTCTTAGAGGCCATGTCAAAACAAAGAATGAGATGTCATAGATATGAAACTCAGTGGTAGATTGCTCCTGGATTAAATCTCTAGTACCTTTCCCTTCAAAATCTGAAGGTGTTTGAGGAATCTCATTTAGGGATATTGAAGATTTTGCCATTGCAACGAATGAATTCACCAATGTTAATGCTATTCCATTCTCCATGGCTTTGCAAACCACTCTCCCATTGTGTCCCAATAAAAGAACTCTCTCTCTGAAAACTAAAGGGATGTCATTTGATCCATGTTTTAAACACATATAATCATCTCTACACCCTGAAGGAGGGACCATTTCACTCATTCATACCTATGCCAAGTATCATAAGGGAAAAAATACCTAACAGAAGAAAATGTCAGGAAGTACAAACCTGAAGTGTTTGCTCATCAGGCAAGGTCCTTAGACAGTAGGACAGTCGTCTGTGAAAGAGAAAGGCAGGAAAAATCTAGGTCATTGTGGTTACTTAATTGTAATGATTTGCATTTTGCAAATGAAAGAGATGAATAAAGCTGCTTGTCTTTTGGTTCATTTCAGAAATATACAGGAAGAGTGAAAGTGACATTACCAGTTTCAATAATATTTCTTATGTTATCCTTTGGAATGTTATTTTCCACTGTCAGCTCTTCAAACTTCTTCTGCTCCTCACTCAGACTGTCTTCCTTAGCTGTTTTGCATGTGGGAAAACGTAGAAGAGGTTTCTGTTAGAAAGCGTCCTCTGGGTCCCAGGTAGACCAGTTGATCCCACTATTTCCCACTGATTATTGGTATTTCCAGGTTATTTTTGAGTGACATGGTAACATGGATAAATTCCATTATGAAACATCATATCATCTTGGAATTCTTAGGACTACTGTGAACATTCAAAACCCTTTATTGTGTGAACTCAATCTTACCTAATATTTATGCATTCTCCTGAATATCTCCAGGTTCTAAGCTTTGGGAATTATTCTCTATGGTGGCTTTTCATTTCAACTGTGTCTATATTCAAGAGTCTATGCCCCAATATTCTGGACCATTCATCCAATATTCAATAGCAAAATGAGGGTGAAATTGATCTGAACTTTCCACCTAGCACATTAGCATCTTTATCTCTGCTAATGCAAAGAAAGAAGAGAGAGAGAGAGAGAGAGAGAGAGAGAGAGACTCTCCTTCTTCATCTCTGAGAAATTAAGAGTCTAGCTCCATCTATTTCAAAAGTTGATCTAAGACCTCAAAGGTTCAAATGCAGCTTTTGTTTGCTCTGTGGAAAGATTCAAAAGCCTATATCCCTATCAGGATTTGAGCAGCATATGTGAGGGGCTGGTCTTATTAAGTATTTATTCAAAGAAAAAAATCTGTAAGTTTAGAAACTATTGGAACAATTATGATAAAATAAAGGGTTTATGGTGGAGATCACTGTGGTCATTAATACTGAAGTGAGTGTACCAAATTTGACTTTTGATATGTACATAAGCATTTTTTCCATATTGTTCACTGGTGCTTTATAATTTTCTTTAAGGTTGGGATTCAAACTTGCACACTCAAAACTATGAGAATGTAATTGGAATTTCACTTTAAAATTTTGGTTCTTTAGGTGCCAAATATTCAGTTATACTACCGTATATACCACTATGAAATCTGCAGAATGTGGTCTGCAACATTTAGGAGTGACTTTTGATAAGATGCTATATAAAATGTGTCTCTCATTTTCAGAGAGACAATCCCTCAGATTGAGTCAACAGGATCTACTGTGGGAACACATTTTTGTACTAGTGACTTACTTCAGAAAACCTATGCTCATACTTCTCTCCTGAATTGACAACACAAAGAAATAACTATGCTGTGCTTTAGACAGTAAAATCACTATATTTACCTGCAATCAAAATCTTATAGTTCACCTTGCCATCTGCATCCACATGTTTATCATAAAATAAAATGGCACCATTTGAGATGTATTTCATTTGGAAGGAATTTTCACCTGAGTCTTAAACAGAGAAAGAAACACTTGAAAAATTCTTGGTCTATACAAAAAGGATGTAAAATAAGCATATAACAGATCTGCAGCTCCATCAATATTTATAGCAGCTCAACTCCCAGTAGCCAAGCTATGGAACCAACCTAGGTGCCCTTCAACAATTGAGTGGAAAAGAAAGTGTGGTCCATATGCAAAATGGAATATTACTCAGCTGTGAAGAAGAATTAAATCATGGCATTTGCCAGTAAATGGATGGAGCTGGAGAATATCATGCTAAGCGAAATAAACCTACCCCCCCCCAAAAAAAAACTGAAGGTTTTCTCTAATTTGCAGATGGTAAATCACAATGGGAGGGGCTAGGGAAGAATAGAGGTATGTTGGATAAAGCTGAGTAAAGGAACTGAAGGAGGCATATGTGTTACCCTATGTACATATCCTATGTATGGATATTTTTACAATGTTGTTTCTAAATACACAAGAACATTAGTGGACCTTCAATTTACTATAGAGTTCTTCAGTTTCATCGTCCATTGTTCAATGAGTTTCATTGTACAGCTCTTCTACCTACTTGCATAGCTAATTTTCAAGTATTTAATTTTTTAAGATTATTGAGAATGACAAGGTTTAACAAATTTCTTTGCCTGTGAAATTACTGTGGCAGTATACAACATCTATTCATTTATACATGTTGAATTTGTATCTTTTTTATTTGCTAAACTCTTTTACAAACTCTACAAGCCTTCTGATGGTGTTTTGGCATCTTCTAAATATAATCATACCATCAGTAATCAGAGATATTTGGACTTCTCTTTTTCTATTTATATCCTTTGATTTCCTTTTTTATTCTTATCACAATGGGCCATTTTTCAAAGACTATATCAAATAGGTTTAGTGACAATGAACAGTCTTTTGTGCTTTCTAAATTAAAATAAAATTATTTCAGTTTTTCTCCATTTAGTATGATATTTACGTTTGATTTATAATAAATGCCCTGTATGTCATTGATGTAGGTTACTTTGATTAGTAGTGAGACTCTAAGCACATTATTGAGATTCTGTCTCAAAATAAAATATAAAAAGGGCTAATAATGTGACTCAGTTTTGATCCCTGGTAACAAAATACTTTCATGAAAATGAAAACGTTATGAAAACCTGTGTCCACCCAAAGCATATAAAAACATGTAGCCTAATATTACTCAAGGGAAACCAGCCATACAATGAAAGGTTAAATTTTTCTGCCCCAGTGAGTTTCCCAAGAGATAAAAGATGATATAGCTCTCTGATAATCAATCAATGTTATCAAGCCCTTTATTAGAGAAAAGATGGAGTACCTGACATGGGCTGAATTGAGTTCCTTGCTGGCCAATTCCTATGTGGAAATATGTCCCCCAGGACTAGTGTCCCCAATGGATAATTTAGCCATAAAGAAGCACTTATGCTAGGCAGCAATTCATATAAAAAAAGGAAATGTGAACTTCCAAGGAGCAGCATGGATGGTGGAGAAGAGAGAACCATGTGAGCCCAGGACAAGATGGCGGCCATGTGCCAGCCCACGATGGAGCTTCAGAGAAGCCAGGCCTGCCCACTCCTGGAACGGTCACAGATCCATCATCTGTGATCCATGAAAAGATCACTGACTCACACCATTATGTTTTCATGGCATTCATAGCACCAGTGGTTACCCACATAAAGTTCAGCAAGTTTCTTTTTGGTGACTTGTTGAGGCCCACAGCAGAGTCGGGATAATGCATGACATTTTTGCCATGGTTGAGAGGTGACACCCGTGAGTCATTAGGATGATGATTTTTGAGTTCTTGCGGAGTTCCCATTGAGTTCCGTTTGAGCTCTCCTGGGGATTCCTGAAGAGTTTGCGTTGGTTGAACAATTTCCCGTGGTGGGAGTTCCGGTTGGTGTGTGGTGTGTTCCTGGAGGAACCGTGTGGGTGGCGTTTGGGAGAGTTCCCAGGGAGTGTGCTGGTGGAGTTTGGAAATAAAGTTTGTTCCTGCTTGAGTGGCTCATGATTTGTGCTCAGCCAGACTGTAGCAGTGACTGAGAGTTTTTAAATTAAAACACTCATGTCCTTCAAATCCTTCATCTTTACCTACTGTGAGGGCTGTGTGGGATGAGTTAGTGGCTAGGGATCCCATGACACAGCCCCACCCTTCTGGCTTATAGGAAAGGGTGTTTCTTCCCACAGCCCTGAGGACTGACCTCGGAGTGGACACCTCTGGGACCAATGACCTTCACCTCTGGGCAGGAAGCTCTCCTCTGCCTGCTCTCAGCCCTCTACCTCCCAAGTCTTCTAAGAGTTCACATTTCCTGTGGCTTTTCCCATCCCCCTAATGTGCTGTCCTGGGGACTGTCTCAGTTGACTCTACCCATGGAGCCCTTGAGGTTTCAATTCCTGACTTGTTTATTTACTTTTTATCAACTTAGGGAAGTTTTTGGCCAATAGGGACCCACTTTTTGAAGAACTATTTTGATCTATAGAGTCTTTTCCCTATTTTGTCACTTTGAATGTGTCTCACTATTGTTGTATGAACTTTGGACTATCTCTCAAAAAATATATATATATATATATATGTAAAATCTACACACATTATATATTTACATGTATTCATTCATTTATTTATATGTGTATATTTATATATAAAATATGAATTATATATATATATATATATATATATATATATATATTCTGAAGTTTTTTGTAGGACTGGAATTTGAGCACAAGGATGTCCTAAAACTGAGCTACATCACCAAATATTTTATTTTATTTTATATTTTTTTTAATTTAGAGACTGGATCTTGCTCAGTTCCTGAGGCTGGCTTTGAACTGGTGATCCTTCTGCCTCAGTCTCTTGAGTTCCTAGAATAACAGTCCTGCACTATCCCACCACTGGGTTGTGATACATTGGAGGATGTACAAGGAGTTGATCATTTTATATTTGTGTGGTCACCTTTCTGCTGCTTACAAGACTATTCTGACCTTTTAGTTTTCTGCACATTTGAACATAGTGTAAGCCCCATGTGGTTATTGGGAACTCTCCTACTGGGACTTCTTGAAATGCTTGATGTGTAGAAACTCTTTCTCTATAAAATTTAATCTGAACTAATTCTGCAGCACTGGTGTCATCTATAATATAATAGACAGCCAGCCACGTCCCGCATCCATTCCAATTTTTTCTTGTAAATCTTGTTATTTTTTTTAACTACTATGGTTTCAAATGTGTCCCTGAGAAAGAAGTGGGTAGACTTCAATCCTCATTGTTTGGTTCCTTTAAACACTTGAATAAAACAACACACAGGCTGTGCCCATGGATCCTGAGGTCTACTGAACATGCACTCAGAGCTCAGAGACTTCATGTCTAGCTTTGGGTGATTCCTGCTCTTGTCTGTGTATCCTAGATCCACAGCCACTTGTCTTGCCCAAGGTTTCCAAGTCCCCAGGCACCTGTCTGCACGCATGTCACCTGCCTGGAGCTGTGTCTGCCTACTGTCCTCCTGTAGGTTTGGGAGCACCCACCTCCCTTCTCCTCCAAGGCATCTGTCTTAGGAAAGGGCATTTCCTAAAGGGAGACTTTCCTCAAAGGGACAATGTTCTTTTTCTGCTCATTAGCATTTTGTCCACCTCCTAAGGGACAATGATATATGCCAGCACCTTCTGATGGTTGTTCTTTGATCATATGAGACCCTCTGCAGGTTTTGAACTCTGTGAATGATGTGTCCACGTCTACAAATCACTTTCCTTGGTTATTTGGCCCCATGTCAGATGTCACCTTGTGCCCTGGCCCCATGTCAGATGTCACCTGTCTCTCCCACATTGATAACTGAGAACCACAGTTCTGGGAAATATGGGGAATATTGCTCTAGGGACAGGAGGGACTCTCTCTCAATATTGGTGTTGAGAACATTTCTCATTCTCAGCACAAACATCCTGGGGCAGCACCCTGCAGCTCAAACACATAATGATCTGAATTATTATCTGAAACTAGGAGGATTGTAACTAATGAAGATCCTTCCTTCATCCCTGTCAGGTGGGCATTTTCTTTACATTCTCTCAGTCTCTCCTGTGACTTTCCTTTCTCTCTTTTTTTTTTTTTTGTTTAATAATCTGGACATGAAGCGTGGCCAATCATGAAATATCTGATTAAAAAAAAATCACCGCATCAGTAAATTTACTCAGCTGTCTTACTGTGGTGATACAATGCCTTACTATAACTGTTTTTAGAGGAGAAAAAGATTATCTGGGCTCAAGGTTTTAGAAGTTCAAACTGTGGTTAGCCAATTCCATGGCTCTGGCCCAAGGGGAGCAGAACAAGATGGCAGCAGGACCTGGAGGAGGAGAGCAGCTCAGGACAGGGCACCAGGAAGCAGAGAGAGCTCTGCTCACCAGGGACAGGATTGAAACCCCAAAGGCACAGTCCAGGGACCCCTCTCCTCGGGCAATACCCACCTGCCTGGAGTCATCACCCAGTGAGTTCATTCAAGTGGATTAATCAATTTATTATATTACAACATTCTCATTTTATCATTTTATTTCTGATTATTCTTCCATGATCTAACACAGGAGCTTTGGAGGGACACCTCATAACTGACCACAGCACACTCACATGTGCAATGTTGCAGCCCATCCCTTCCCCTATCCTCATCCTTAACTAAAATGACCTGTTTTCTTATAGATCCTGATTTTTAATAGGTACAGTGAAGTACGTGTTTCTGTGCATTTAAATCCTCATTAACTGATTCAAAGACTCCTATTTGAACATATATAATCAAATTTATTATTCAATTACTTATACAGGAATAGCAGGAAAGATATTGAAGAGAACAGACAGCAAGACAGTGTTTGCTCCTTCCCATAAATGATGAAATCATAATTTTATACAGACAGTCTTTTATCGTCGCGCAGTTGATTCTGAAGTCCTTTAGAAGATGATGTTGCAAAGATTCCTGATCTCATTAGGATCTGTAAATATTTAAAAGAAAAAAATTAAAGTATCGCCAAGCTGATCTCAGTTGCATGATATTGGGTAGTGTTAAACGAAAAGGAAAAATCCACTCCTAGTTTGTGGAGTGCAGGACCGCTCACACACAGCTCTTCTCTCTTGAACTTGTCTGTTCATATATGGATGCCACAATGTTAATTTTCATAGGAAAATCTACATTTCCAAGGTCACTCTTGTTTTGAGACATTATAAAGGGCATGTGCATGTGTGCAACAGTTTGTAAATTTAGTGCCTGAAGCAATGGTGCATGGTTGTAATCCCAGGGACTCAGCAGGCTAAAAGATGAGGATCTCAAGTTCAAGGTGAGTTTCTGAATCTTGGATGAGGTGTCAAAAAGAGAATACGATAGAATCGAGATGTAACTCAGGGCTAGAGAATCCCTGGGTTTAACCTCTAGATCCCCACCTCAAAAACTGTAGTCCTTGAGAAATCTCCTCTAGGGTTATTGAAGATTTTCCAAAGCAGGGTAGTTTATTTACACCGGAGCTCACCAATTTTAAGACTATTTGCTTCTCCATGGTTTCACACAAAGCTCTCCCACTCACTCCCAACTCAAGAACCCCACTCTGAAAACTAATTGAGTGTTGTGTTTTTCATGTTTTCAACACATATATTCATCTATAACCCTGAAGGATGGACCATTTCATTCATTCATACATATGCCAAGTATCATAAGGGGAAAATTACCTCACAGAACAAATGTCAGTAAGTACAAACCTCAAGTGTCTGCTCATCAAGCAAGGTTCTTAGACATCTGGACAGTTATCTGGGAAAGAGAATGAAAGGAAAAATCTAGATCAGTGGGTTGCTCAATGTATAAGGATTTGAATTTTGCAAATGGATGATATGAACCAAGCTCCCTGCCCTTTGGTTCATTTAAGAATACTACAGGAACAGGGAAAGTGACTTTACCTGTTTCAATAACATGTCTTATGTTTTCCTTTGGAATGTTATTTTCCACTGTCAGCTCTTCAAACTTCTTTTGCACATCTTCACTAAGATTGTCTTCCTGAGCTGTTTTGCATGTGGGATAATGTGGAACAAGTTTCTGTTAGAAAGCGTCCTCTGGGTCCGAGGTAGACCAGTTGATCTCACCATCTCCATGCTCTGACTAATACTACTTTCAGTCACTTATGAGTGATATGGGAATGTGGAAAAATTCCACTAATGGAAATCATATCATCCTGTAATTCTTAGGACTACCGAGGACATTCAAGATCCTTTATTGTATGAACTCAATCCTGCCTAATGTTTTTGCATTATCACGGGCTCAGCTTTGAAAATTATTCTATACTGTGCCTTCTCCTTTAAACTGTGTCTAAATTTTAGAGTCTATGCCCCAGGATTCTGGATCTTTCATCCAATATCCAATAGCACAAGAGGAGTGGTGTTGATCTGAGCTTTCCACCTAGCACATTAGCATACTCATCTGTGCTAATGCAAAAAAAAAAGGAAAGAACAAAAGAAAGAGATAATATCCTCATTCATTTTTAAGGGTTTGAAAGTTTTAGGAGTGCCTTGCAGTAGGGCATCATAGAAAATGTGTTTCTATTTCCTAGAAGGCAATATCTCAGTACACCTCACTCAATAGACCCTAATATGGGAACACATTTCTGTACTAGTACTAGTACTAGCTTTTGGTACAATCTTTATACTAGTTTTAGTTATAAAGGTACATATATGCTCATACATCTCTCTTGAACTTATAATACAGAAAAAAATTATTATATGGGCTGGGGCAATAGCTCAGTTGGTAGACTGCTTGCCTCCTAAGGCCCTGGGTTCAAATCCCAGCTATTCAAAAAAAAGAAAAAGAAATCACTATGCTGTGTTTTAGACTACAAACGTCACTTATACTTACCAGCAAGCACAGTCATATGGGTAACCTTGCCATCTCCATCCACGTTTATATTGTAAAATACTACGACACCATCAGAGAAGTACTCGACTTTGAAGAAATTTTGCCCTTTGTCTGTGATAGAAAAAGAAACACTTCAAAACTCTAAATTATCACCTTTCTTTAAAAATTCTTGGGTGTGACTTGCTGGCAACACACTATTGTGAACACTTTGGTCCAGAATAATCTGTGTTTCACTAATGTTCCACGTCCTATGTTGGAATCAGGCACAGACTGCAGAGAGAGGACAAGATTTCCATGTCCCTATCTGAACATGGTAAAGGGTCCCTGTCCTTTGAATCACCTAGTCATTCATAGATGGTAAATGGTGTCTTGAGAGCCATGATCCTGGTTGCAGGATCTGCAGAATCATGGTAGGAAGTATTTTTCAAAATTTGTTATTTTCAAGCCTAAATAGAGAAATCTGTATTAATTGGGGGGGGGTTGCTTTTAGCTGAAGGTCAAATTAGGTTGAATTTAGTATAAATATTTTGCTGTTATTTTCACTATTCTCATCCTTTCATTTGGGGCTTCAGACTTTCAGAGCATAAATAGTGAGTCTATTCCACATCTTTTAATATTCAGATTGTTTGTTCAATAAAAAGCAGGTATGATCATATCTGTCAAAGAAGAAGGCTAATTTTGAAAAAAAATGTAACTTAAGGACATTTTAAACAGCCTTCCATGAAGAGACCCCCCATGAGCTATATGAACAGGGAACCCTTCTGACTCATCATTAGTACCAACATCCCACTTGAGAACCTGAGATGATATGGACCTTATTCTAACTCTCTCTGGTAACTCCAGTGCTCACCAGTTCACCAGCATTTCCAAGGATTCATGAGCAAGGAGAAGTTTGCTAATGGTGGCCAGTGTCCACACCCTCCAATATGTGTGCCCATCAAGACCACGAATCTGAACACCCCTCAATGATTGGGTCACGCTATCCACCTTAGAGCAAATACTCACATTCAGCTTCGTAAATATCATGAGGGCCTTTGGATGATTTGACTAAGAACTTCTGACACTCCCCATTGGACCTTGAAAACAAACCAAGAGAAGCCCATTTTTGCTTATCTATTCTTGCAAAAATCTTTATATTTCACTTAAATAAGGGTATGGGTGAGAAGATAACTGAGATGGGAAAATTCATCGATGATGTCACTCTTCCATGCATTGAATGTCTCCATGTTATGAGATGTTTTTGGATGATCTATGGCAAGGTTTCTCAATTCTCTTGTCAGTTACCAGCTCTGGGTGTGATGAGATAGGTTGTGTTAGAGACTCTTGGACATTGTCCACCCTCATAATCACTGGGCTGAACCCAAAACATAATCTTAGCTTTCACTGCCATTGGGACAGACAGAGATCTGCAGATCTGACCACGTAGCCAGTGAAGCGATTTGCAAGGAGACTCCCACTTCAGGATGGCAAGAAAGTGGATGCACATTCCTATGCATGTACACATACTATAGGTGCATAATATTTCTATGCATAGGCATGCATACATTATAGATGTACCTAAAATTTATATTAACAATCTTAAATCCTTAATATTACCAATATTCCACCTAATCAATCTATATATATGCACATGACATTAATATACATACTTTTATTTTTTCTTGCCTTAATTATCAGAGCCCCAACTCTCATATAAATGCTGCTGCTCCTGTGAATTCTGAAATATGAATTCCTAACACTCTCCTCTCTTTCTCTCTCTCTCTCTCTCTCTCTCTCTCTCTCTCTCTCTCTCTCTCTTCTGGGAATTCAGGATACAATTCTTTCCAAGCAGAGACACAGACACAAACACAGAATTGAGCGCAGAAGTGACCTCTGTTGTGTCAGAGGTGTCCCCCATTGTTCCATTACATTGGGGACGATTTTCACTTACTTGGAGTACAAGAGGAAGTCGATCTTGTTGCCTCCATCACTACAATGTAAGTGACGGAAATGGAACCTCATCTCTCCATATTCACTAATCTTCTCTATGTCATCAGCTCCCACGAGAATGGTGTGCCAGTCCCCGGTGACCTGCAAAGAAAAGGTCCCCTGGGAATGGCTACGGGCTCCTCTTGTTCTTCTCTCATCCACACTATTTATAACCATTGCAGCTGGTTTAGCTCGGAAGAAAAACTAAATCCAATCAAGAGGTCGCCATGCAAGCTCTGCTCTCCACAAGTTAGAATTGTATCAGAGAAAGTCACGACTCAGATTCCCACAGAAGAATGGAATTGAGAGGCTCAGACACTAAGCAATATCAGCAAATATATGGCAAATAGTACAAAGCATTTTGGCAGATTAATTTTTTTACATTTATTTACTTAAAGAGGAATGTGATAGTCATAGAAAGAGTTTAATTACATGAACAGGGAAGGTTAAAATCCTGAATATAGCTGTATGAGGAATGAGATGCTCATAAAATCTCATGTCACATAAAATTGAGAAATATGGGAAGAGAGGGAGAGAGAAAGAGATCACCCCAAGATTAGCCCATCCAGGTACCTCTGCTGGGTCTATCTGGAATGAAGCACAAATCAGGCTGAATCCAAGAGCCAGAAGAAAGTTCTTCATCTTGATGTGATCTGTCTTCCACTCTGCAGAAGCTCAGGGGAGGTGGGTACTGGACAGAAGGAGTTTGATGCCCCTTTATATAGCATTGGTGACTAGACATGACAGGCAATGAATCCATTGTTTTCATCCTGAGATTCTCTGTCTGCTCAGTGTTTCCTGGTTGGCAGGGATGAGCTCTCTAGGAAATCCTGATATTTACCTAATGCTATGGATATTGGAAAAGCTTTAGTTTGGCCAAATAATTGACCTTTATGTATGGCTCTCACACAAAGATTGTCATTGTTTCCAAGGATAGTAATGTTTATTTCCTCTTTGATCCACATGGCTGAATGGAAGATAAAGAACAAAGCATCTATTCATGTTCCTGTATCATCTCTCTAACATTTTAGTTGCATGGTCACAGATACTTCTAAATTCAATATGATACCCTGTGGCCTAATGAAATTAGATTATGGTATCTCTACCTCAAATGCAAGGTAACAAGGCATCTCTCAAACAAGTCCAAGTTTAAATTTAAGAAGATATTACCAAAAAATGATAATAATCATACTAATGCTAGCCTCTTGCCAATTTATGATTTTTTTGTTTTGTTTTATTTTATTTAGATCCATGCTATTTCAAGTGATCCAGTTGAATTCCCCTTTGGTCAACAACCACATTATATCAACCACAGCCAATCACTCTGAAAGTATTAGGACATTTGCTATAGGATCTACACCAAGGGCAACTCTGAGGATCCTGTCAAAAGCTAAAATACACCTGTATATCGGATATATGACCTGGAATTTCTTCTGGAAGATTTTAAGTCTTTTGTCTAATTCCTACATATTTGAACAATTTTGATATAGGTTTTGTGCAGGGTGAGGAATACGGGCCCTATTTTATTTTTCTATCAACAGCTATTCAGTTCACCTGCCATTTTATAAAGCCTGTCTCATCCCCCAGAATATATTCTTGGCAACGTGTCAAACACTAGATATTCTACTCATAGGAATTCGTCTCAGGGTCCTCTATTCTATTTTTGGTCTTCATGCCCATATTGGTGGAACTTCCATGCTCTGTTTGCTCTATACCTCAGTAGTGTCCTTTTCAGATCAGGTATTTTTGTGTCTTCTGCTTTAATAACCTTAATTATTATTCCTTAACCTGCTCAGGTTCTCTGATGCTTACAATTGCATTTAAAGATATTTTTTCTAGTGTAGTTAAAAATCTCATTCATTGTTGAGAGCCACAGACAAAGGGCCCCAGCAAACTTCCAGCTGATTGGCTCACAGCAGCCCCAGCAAACTTTCAGCTGATTGGCTCACCGTGGCTTCAGCAAACTTTCAGCTGCCAGCTGATTGGCTCCTCTGCGGTGATGCTCATTGGGCTGTTTCCCTACCCTTTCAGACCACGGAGCTGCTCATTGGGGGACTCTTTTGGCTCTGCCCACATGACCCATCCAATCGACCTCAAAAGAAGGAGGAGTGGGGGGTTAGGAGGCTCATGGGAAGCCAGTGGTGGCAGTTGGGCTCTGAGGGAAATCCTGAAGAGTTTGTGTGGTGCTGCGTGTGTTCTAAAAATAAAGTTCATTTCTGTTTGACAAGTGGCTCATGAATTGTGCCCAGCCAGACTGTGGCAATTCATATTTTCATGGGGAATGCTAAGAATTTGTTTATTGTTGTTTGTAAGATGTCTAGTTTTGCAATATTAATTCTGCCTCCAAGAACATGGAATGTTTTTCTTGTATAGTTTTCTTCAATTTCTTTCTTCAATGTTCTGTGAATTTCCTTGTAGGGCTCTTTTAACTTTTTGTTTAGATAATATCTAAGAATATATTTTTTGAGATTTTTGTGATTGGAATGGTTTTCCAAATTTCTTTGCCTACTGAAGTAACTGTGTAGGCAATCGATTGGTTTATATGTGTTGATCTTGTATCTTGCTTCCTTGACAAACTCATTTAAAATCTCTACAATTATTCTGGTGCAGGTTTTTATTTTGTGAATATGATAATATTATCAGCAATTTCATATAGTTGGCCTTCTCTGTTTTGCTTTTTGTATCCTTTGATTTCTTTTTCTTCTCTCATCACTTTGGTTAGTGTTTCAAGGACTATATGTATTAAGATGATGATAGAAGACACATTTATATTGTTCCTAAAATACGAAGAAATTTTTTTAGTTTTTCTCCATTTAGTACTATATTGACTTTGGGTTTGTTATAAATGGCCATTATGTGGTTGATATAAGCTCCTTTAATTAACAGTGAGACTCTAAGCAAGTTAGTGAGATTGTGCCTCAAAATAAAATATGAAAAGGGCTGGGGTTGTGGCACAGTGATTTAGCTCCACTCATTTAGTTCCCTAGCATCAAAAAATTAATAAGAATAAAATGATATTAAGAAAACCTATTTCCACCCAAAGCATTTAGAAATATGTAGTGTAATATCCGCCAAATGAAACCAGCCATATATTTAAAGGTTAACTCCTCCTGACCAAGTGACTTACCCAAGAGATAGAAGATGATGTAGCTATCTGATAATCAATCAATTTCATTAAGCACTTTATTAGAAAGAAGGTGAAGTTCCTGATAGGGGCTGAATTGAGTTCCCTGTCTTACAATTCCTAGACTGAAATCTGTCCCACAGGACCAGGGTCCTCAGTGAGTAATTAAGCCAAAATGAGGTGCTTGGTATTGGGACCATTTCATTTGGATTATGTCCATGTTAAAAGAGGAAATGTGAACTTCCAAGGATCAACATGGACGTTGGAGAAAAGAGAGAGAATACCAAGTGATCCCAGGACAAGATGGTGGCCATCTGCCAATCCAGGAGGGCACCTTAGGTGGAGCCAGACCGACCCACTCACTGCAAGGACCACCATCAGATGCATTACCACTGCCTGTGATCCATGAAAAAAACACTGACTCTCACCATCACATTTGCATTTAATTAACAGCACTAGTCGATGCCTACATGAAGTTCACCAAGCTTCTTTTTGGTAATGGAGAGTTTTATATTAGAAGGCTCATACCCTTCAATCCCTTCTTCATCATCTATGGTGAGGAATGTAAGGGATAGTTAGTGGCCGGGGATGCCATGCCAAAGCCCCATGCTGCTATATCACAGGGCAGAATTTATCTCCCCAGAGACGTGAGGGCTGACATATGGGTACTAATAATCTTCACCGCTGGGCAGAAGAAACTTCTCTGCATTTTCTGAGCCTTCTAGCAATCCAATTTTCTAAGAGTGCAACTTTCCTTTGGATTCTCCCCATTCCTCTGAGGAACAGTCCACGTGAATACCTGAGTTGATCTTACCATTGGAACCCTTCACGTTTCAGATTTTCTGTTGATAGGAGCCCTCTCCTTGGTCTCCTGAACTCAGAGCACCCTGCTCCTGCACATAGGTTCCAAATCCCTGGGGACCTGTCTGTAGGTGTTGGAAGCTGCCTGGCTGATCACTAGCATTTTGTCCACATATAAGGGACTCTTACTTTATTTCAGCATCTTCTGATAACGGTCCTTGATCACAGGAGACCTCTACAGTGATTAAACTTGGAAAAGGATCTGTCCAAGTCTGCAACTGGAATCTTCACTCAATGCTCTTTTTCTGCCTTGACCCCATATCTGATTTATAATCATGATGACTAAGAACCACAGTCCTGGGAAATGTAGCCCCTATCTCTGATCTCCCCCACTGCCCCCGCTCTCTCCCCTCTGATCTTTTCCTTCTTTCTTTAATAATATATATCAACACCATAACCCAGCAGGGACCAGAAGGAACTCTCTCTAAACCCAATCACTGAGGACATCAAGTTTCAGATTCCTTGTTGATTTGGAGCTCTCCTCTCTGTTTCTTGAACTCAGAGCACCCTACTCTTCCACCTAAGTTTCAAAATCCACAGGGACCTGTATTGGAAACTGCTTACCACTCTCTTCTGACAGTTGTCATCTAGGTTTGGGAATGACACACCTCCCATCTTCTACAAGATATCGGTCTTAGAGAGATACATTCATTTCTTCTCATTCATTTGCAACAATCTACTGGGACTTCTCAAATATTTAGAACTTTTTTTTGGCTGATCATTAGCATTTTGTCCACGTACAAGGAACTCTTACTTTATATCAGCATCTTCTGATGAAAGGTTCCTTGATCAAAGGAGACCTGTGCAATCATTAGACTTGGAGAAGAATCTGTCCAAGTCTGCAAATGGAATCTTCACTCAATGCTCTTTTTCTGCTTTGACCCCATATCTGATTTCACCTGTCTTGTGCATAATGATGACTAAGAACCACAGTCCTGGGAAATGGGGTCCAGATCTCTGATCTCCCCCCATTCCAGTGTCTCTCTCTCTCTCTCTCCCTCCCTCCCCTCTCTCCCTCTCTCCCTCTTTCCCTCTCCTCTAATCTTCTCTGTCTTTCTTTCATAATATATATCAACACAGGGATCAGGAGAAACTCCCTCTAAACCGGATCATTGAGGACATTTCTGAAATTCACTCCCAACCCCTTCAATACATTCATGCAGCTGAACCACAGAAGATTTGAACATTGTCTGATATTATATAAAGGAACATTTTTCAGGCCAAATAGACTCTTCACCTTCATTCCTGTAAGAAGGGACATTTTTATTGCAACTTGTAAGTCTATGATTTCCTATTTTCTTTTCTTTTCTTTTTTTTTTTCTTTTTTAAGCACAGTCTTCATACACAGCCTGGTCTCTTAAGTTTATCTGATCAAAAAAAATTTTTCTGTTGCATTATAAAAAAACACTTTTAATTAGTTTTTGTTGTTGTTGTTGTTGGCGATACAAAGACCTAATGAGTACAATTTTAGAGGAGGAAAATTTTTAGTTGTGGTTTATGGATCTAGAGGTTCAGTCCATGGATGGCTGACTTCATTGGTTCTGGCTCAACGGGAGGCAGAACAAAATGGCAGGAGGGCCTGAGGGGGAGAGCAGCTGAGGACAGGGCATGGGGAAACAGAAAGAGTTCTGCTCACCAGGGACAGGATACAAACCCCAAAGTCACAGCCAGGGATCCCCTCCTCTAGCCACACTCCACCTGCCTACAGTCACCACCCAGTTAGTCCATTCAAGTGGATAATCTACTGATTAGGTCATACCTCTCATACCCATCATTTTGCCTCTGAATATCATTCCATTGTCTCACTTGATTTTTTGGGTCCCTTCATACCTAAACAAGAACACACTCATGTATGTGTGATGTTGCAGCCCATCCCTTCCTCTGCACTCATGATACATTGCACAGTTGCATAATCATCCTTAACTAAAATGGTCTCCTGTCTCCTGTAGACCCACTGTTGAATATTGGATCAGAGTAGATATTTCTGTGAATTGAAATTGTCATAAAATTACCCAAAGACACATGTTTGTGCAGATAAGATCAAATTTATTAATCAATTAGGAATACAGAAATAGCAGGAAAGATATAGAAGAGAAATGATGGGTAATCCCTAAGACAGGGTTTGCAAATTTACAGAACAGAAGAAATTACAATTTTAATAAAAGAAGGGCATTTTATCTTCATAGAGATGATTCCTGAGCCCTTGAGAAGATGATGTTGCAAACATTCCTGATCTCATTGTGATCTGTAGGATTCAAAAGAAATACAAAGTAAAATATGGCCAAGGTGATCTTAATGATATCATATTGGGGAGTGTTAGAATGCAAAGGAAAAGTCCAATCCTGGGTAGTGGAGTGCAGAAACGGTCACACGCAACTCTTTTCTCCAAACTTATGTGTTCATGTATGGGTTCTACAGGGCTCACTTTCATAAGAAACATATGCTTGCAAGGTCACCTCTTGCTTTGAGGGATCCTAAGGTGCATGTGCATGTGTGAAACAATTTAACATTTTTTTGTGCCAGGAGCAATGATGCATGCCTCTAATCTGAGGACTCAGAGACTATATCAAGTGCAGGAGGATCTCAAGTTCAAGTCCACCTTCTGCGTCTTAGAGGCCATATCAAAATAAAGAATAAGATGTGGTAGAGATGTGACTCAGGGGTAGATTCTTCCTGGATTAAATCTCTGGTACTTTTCCCTTCAATATCTGAAAGTCTTTGAGAAATCTCCTTTAGGGATATTGAAGATTTGAACATTGCAAAGTAATGTATTACCCAATGTTAATACTATGCCATTGTGCATGCCATTCTCAAAATGCTGTCCCACTGTCTCCCAATAAAAGATCACACTCTGAAAACTAAAGAGGTGTTGTTTGATCCATGTTTAAAATGAATGTAGTCATTCAACACACTTAAGGAGAGACCATTTCATTCATTCATACCTATGCCAAGTACCATAAGGGGAAAAAATACCTAACCAAACAAAATGTCAGAACGTACAAACCTCAAGTGCCTGCTCATCAGGTAAGGTCCTTAGGCAGCAGGACAGTCGTCTGTGAAAGAGAAGGGAAGGGAAAGTCTAGATCACTGGGGTTGCTCAATGTGTAATGATTCGAGCTTTCCAAATGGAAGATATGAATGAAGCTCCCTGTCCTCTGGTTCATTTCAGATTGCTACAGGAACAGGGAAAGTGACTTTACCAGTTTCAATAACATTTCTTATGTTCTCCTTTGGAATCTTGGATGCCACTGTCACTTCTTCAAACTTCTTCTTATGCTCTTCACTCAGACTGTCTTCCTTAGCTGTGTTTCATGGGGGATAATGTGGAAGAGGTTTATGTTAGAAAGCATCCTCTGGGTCCCAGGTAGACCAGTTGATCCCACCAACTAAGAGTACTTCCAGGTCATTTATGGGTGACATGGGAATGTGGGTAAATTCCACTTATGGAAATCATATCATCTTGTAATTCTTAGGACTACTGAGGACATTCAAGACCCTTTATTGTGTGAATTCAAACCTGCCTATTATTATTTTCATTTTCCAGAACACCTCCAAGACCTAAGCTTTGGAAAATATTCTGTACTGTGGCTTCTTATTTCAACTCTCCTACATTCTAGAGTTTATGTTCCCATATTCTGGACCATTCATTCAGTATTCAATATAAGAAGAGGGAAAGCATTGATCTGAAGTTTTCACCTAGCACGTTAGCATGGTCATCTCTGCTGCAAAGCAAAAAAAAAGAAGAAAAGAAAAAAACAACCAAAAAGAGAAAATCTTTCTTTAATCTTTGATAAAATAAGTTTCAAGTTGCATCAATTTCAAAGGTGAATCTAAGACCTCAAAGTTTCAAATTTATCTTTTGTTTGCTCTGAGGCAACACACAAAAGTTTTATCCCTGGCAGTATTGGAACAGCATAAGTAATGAGCTGTTCTTGAGTATTTATTTAAAGAATGGTAACTTTAAGTTTTGAAAGTATTCAAACAGTTATGATAAGATGAAGGGTTGATGGTGGAGATCAGTATGGTCATTAATACTGAAATGAGTAAAATTAATTTGAATTTTAATATACATAAGTATTTTTCCATATTGTTCATTGGTGCTTTATAATTTTCCATAAGATTGGATTCAGCATTGCATATTCACAAGTATAGGTATATAATCTAAATTCAACTTTTAAAAAAATTAAGAAAGAAAATACTATGCTGTGCTTCAAAGGGTACATGTCACTTATACTTACCACCAATATTAGTCATATGAGTAACCTTGCCGTTTCCATCCACATGTATAATATAAAATATTATGATACCTTTGGAGGAGTACTTGATTTGGAAGAAATTTTGTCCTGCATCTGTCATTGAAAAAGAAACACTTCAAAAACTCTCAATTATCAACTTTCTTACAAAAATCCTTTGGTGTGAGTTGCTGGCAACACACTATCATGGACCCTTTTTCACAACAATCTCTCTTTCACTAAAATTCCATGTTCTGTGTTAGAATCAGGCACAGAAGCTGCAGAGAGAGGCCAACAATTCCATGTCCCCACCTGAACATGATAAAGACTCCTGACCTTGGAATCGCCTAGGCATTCATGGATGGCAATTGGTATCCTGAGAGCCAAGATCCTGGTTACAGGATCTGCAGAATCATGGTATGTGGAGAGCTTGCACTCTCTAAATCATCCCAAAGTAGCCAATTTTCAAATCCTCAGCAATTTTATGACTCAATTTTCCAGTCTAAGCAATATTATCATGTAATTCCACCCATGTAGAATGAAAACATCACATTGAACTTGAAGCATAGAAAGAGCTAGATCTCTCTAACTCTCTCTCTCTCTCTCTCTCTCTCTCTCTCTCTCTCTCTCTCTCTCTCTTTCTCTCTGTATATATTTATACACACACATATTTATACATATGTTTATGTTATAAAAATGTCACCTTCTATTTTTTCAATATATAAATATATATGTATAAATATGCAAATATATGCATATTAAAATATAATTGTACCTTATTGAAACATATTGCTGTCTATTCATATTCCAATGAGAAATAAAGCTTCTCTGATCTAGACTAGCATACCACATTGGACATTTTCGTGTCCATCTAATGTCTTTTAATATTATAGGATGTGATTTTGAAAATTTGTTATGTTAAAGCAAAAATATAAAAGTCTATTATTTGGGGGGTTGTTTTAGCTGAAGTTTAAACTAGGTTGAATTTAGTGTAGATATTTTGCTGTTATTTGCACTATTCTCATTCTTACATTTGGGGTTTCAGAGTGTCAGATTATGAATCCGTGATAGTGTGTCTATTGCACATCTTTTTTAATATTCAGGTCATTTGTTGAACGAAAAGCAGGTGTGATCACATCTGACAGAGAACAAGGCTAATTTTGCAGGAACGTAGGTGTTATTTAAGGTCTTTTTAAAAAGCTCTCCATGCAGAAATCCCCATGAGATACATAAACAGGGAACCCTTCTAACTCACCATTGATACCAACATCCCACTTGGGAATCTGAGATGATATGGACCTTATTCTAACTCTCTCTGGAGACTCCAATGCTCACCAGTTCACCAGCATTTCCAAGGTGGCATGAGCAAGGAGAAGTTTGATAATAGTGGCCAGTGTCCAGACCCCTGATATGTGTGCCCACCAAGACCACGAATCTGGACACCCTTCAAGGCTTGGGTCATGCAATCAATATTAGAGCAAATACTCACACTCGGCTTCATAAACATTATTAGGTCCTTTTGTGGCGACCACTGAGAACTTCTGACACTCCCCACTGGACCTTAAAAACAAACCAAGAGAAGGTCCCTTTTTCCTCATCTATTCTTGCAAAACTCTTTGTATTGGACTTGAAGAAGACGCAATACTGATATCCCAAAGTTCAACTCACCTTCAACTTCATCAATAATCATGTTAACAGGAGGTATGTGGGTGGCATATGGTCTTTTCAAATTTGTTATTTTATTGTGGGGGCGGGGAGCATCAGCATGGTAAGAGATGCTCCTTTGAAAACTTCAATGACTAATGGGTGTTGAAACTCATGGTCTGAAACATAACTGACTCTGCTTCTTATGAACCAGTTTTCATTTTTATTTTCTCCTGGATCTTGGTTAACAAATATTCAAGTCTTTTGTTATGTAACTGTCAGATTTATGTTTTTATTTCAAGGACCGTAATAACAGTTTATTTATACACACTTTGTCATTGGATTAACCATTGAGTCATTCTTATGTGCAATGATTTCAATTGGAATCATGAAGATGAGACATTCTATATACACCTATATGTTATATTTATATTTTATAGAGATTTTAAATTTTTGCCACACTATCCCAACATCCAAATAATCCTAATCATCTTACAAATATTCAATATCATCATAGAAAATGTCAGCTGGAGAATCATGATTGACATGGATTAAGGGGTAGATCCTGCTCTTTTGAATTCATTCTTAAAGCCAATGGATGCAATCTATTGGCAATACACAGAAAATGGAAAGAGTACACACACACATTCTGGGGTCTGATGGACCCTTGCAGTCAGCTAGGGATTCCAAGGAAGAGTCTTTGCTCACTGTCTTTGGGTCTCTATGTTAAGGGATATGGTTTAACAGGATCGTAAAACCACAATCTCCTTCAAGAAAACACCAATAGTGGTGAGTCTCTAGGGTGTTCCTGTTGATGTCCAACTTCCACACAATGAAGAACACATGTCCATGAGAGAGGTCAGAAGACTCCATTCTGTGAGCATCATCAAGACGTCTCAACATGGATTGGAGCCCAGCCCACGTACCAGAAGTGAACTATTTAGTTCCTTAACATGGGGACAATTTTTACATACTTAACGAAGAAGGTGACGGCTAAGTTCTCACAATCATCAATACATTCAAGGTGACGAAAACAGACTCTCATGTCTGCATCTTCACTAATCTTCTCTACATTATCAGCTCCCATGAGAATGGTGCGCCATTCCCCGGTGATCTGCAAAGGAAAGGTCCCCTGGGAATGGCTGCTGGCTCCTCCTTCTCGTCTCTCATCCACACTTATTAGAACCATGGCAGGTGGTTTAGCTCAGAAGGAAACATAAACCCAGTCAGGAGGTAGCCAAGCAAGCTCTGCTGTCCAGAGGTAGAATCTCATTAATAAGGACAGATTCCCACAGGGAGCATGGAATTGAGAGGCTCTGAAACAGCTGAACAACTTCACCAAATGTATGGGATCTAGTAGGTGACACTGTGGCACCTTAACATTTTATTAATTTACTTACTTCAGGAGGAATGTGATAGTCACTGAAAGAGTCAGAATACAGAAGTAGAGAAGGATCATCTCATGATTATAGATGTATGTGGACTCAGATGCCCCTAAAATCCCATGTCACTTAAAATGGAGATATTTGGGGAGAAAGAAGGAGTGAGGAAGAGATCACCCCCAAGATCAGCCCATCCAGGTACCTCTGCTGGGTCGACCTGGGATGAAACACAGATCAGAGCGAATCCGAGAGCAAGCAGAAAGGTCTTCATCTTGATGAGATCTGTCTTCCTGTCCTTCAGGAGATCAAGGTAGATGAGCGATTGAAGAGAACGAGATTGATTCCTCTTTATATAGTATTGATGGCTTGGCATGAGCAGCAACGGATCCATTGTTTTTCATCCTGAACCTTCCGTCTGCTCAGTGTTTCCTGGTTGGCTTGGCTGGGCCGTCCAGGACCTTCTGTTATTTAACTAATGAGATTAATATTAGCAGAAGATTAAGTTCGACCAGATCATTGCCCTTTATATAACACTCATGCACAAAGCCTGTCATTGACTCCAAGGGCAGAATGTGTATTTCCTCTTTGATTCTGATGGCTGTCATGGAAAATCAAGGACAAAACATCTATTCAGGCTCCTGTATCACGTCTTTAACATTTGGGTTGAATGCTTAAAGTTACTTCTAAAATCAAAGATGGTACCCTGTGGCCTAACCAAATTATTCTAAGGCATCTCGACCTCATATGCAAGGTAACAAGGCATCTCTCAAACAAGTCCATGTTTAAATTGTAGAAGATATTACCAAAATGTAATAATAATAATATTTTAAATCTGGCCTCTTGTCAATTTATTATATATATATATATATTTTTTTCTTTTTTTAATTGAGATGCATCTTACCTTAAGTTATCCAGTTGAATTTCCCCTTGGGTCAACCACTACATAGATCAACCACAGCCAATCACATTGAGAGAATCAGGGCACTTGCTATAGAATCCACTCCAATGGTACCTGTGAGGATCCTGTAGGTTGGATTTTTGACCCTGGTTTTCTTCTGGAAGTTTGGAAGTCTCTTGTCCATTTCCTACATTTTTGTATCAACTTGATATGAGTTTTGTGCAGGGTGAGGGACAGGAGTCCTACTTTATTTTTCTACAAATAGCTATCCAGTTTCCCTCATAACAAGTCGGACTTCCCCAAGAACATATTTTAGTCAACAAGTCAGTCATCAGATGCCTAGACTCATGTGACTTTGTCTCAGTGTCCTCTGTTCTGTTTCTTAGGACTTCATGCTCATATTACCAGGCTCTTTTTACTATACCGATCTGTAGTATATTTTCAGATCAGGTATTTTTTGCCTCCTGCTTTGACAATCTTACTTATTATTTCTTTTTTTTTTTTTTGCTCTGGGGTCTCTTATTTTTCCAAATGCATTTAAAACTTTTTATTTCCAATTCTGGGATAAGTGTCATTTTTATTTTCCTGGGGATTTCTCCGAATCTGTACATTGTTTTTAGTAGAATGGACATTTTTACAATATTAATTTTGCCTAACCAAGAACATGAGTCGTCCTGGAATTTTCTATGGACTTCTTCAATTTCTTTTTCTAGTGTTCACTGAATTTCATTGTACAGCTCGTCTATCTACTTGTTTAGATAATTTTCAAGTTTTTAAATATTTGAGGTCATTGAGAATTAAAGGTTTTCCAAATTTCTTTGCCTGCTGAATTACTGTGGCAGTATAAGGCATCTAATACTTTCTATATGTTGATTTTATATTATTTTCTTTGCTAAACTCATTTAAAAATTCTATAAGAATTCAGATGGTTTTCTTGCTTCCTGTAAATATTATAATACCATCACTAATCAGAGGTATTTGGATTTCTTTTTTATTTATACCCTTTTATTATTTTTCTTGCCTAATCACAATGGCTCATGTTTCAAGGATTATATCAAATAGGATTAGTAAAAGTAAACACTCTTTTGTGGTTTACAAATTAAAGGGAAATTTTTTCAGTATTGTTTCTCCATTAAGTATGATATTTACCTGTGGTTTATAATAAATGCCCTTTATGTCATTGACTTAAGTTACTTCAATTAGTAGTGAGACTCTAGCACATTAATGAGACTCTCTCTCAAAATTAAATATAGAAAGTGCTAATAATGTGGCTTGGTGGTTAAGTTCCTCTTGTTTTGATCCCTGAGAACAAAAAAAAATATTCATAATAATCAAAACATTACGAAAACCTGTGTCCATCCAAAGCATATAAAAACATGTAGCCTAATATTACTCAAGTGAAACCAGCCACACAATGAAAGGTTAACTCTTTCTGGCCAGTGATTTACCCAAGAGATAGAAGATGATGTAGCTCTCTGATAATCAATCAATGTAATTAAGCCCTTTATTAGAGAGAAGGTGGAGTTTCTGACATGGGCAGAATTGAGTTCCTTGTTGGCCAATTCCTCTGTTGAAATCTGTCCCCCAGGACCACTGTCCCCAATGGATAACTTAGCCATAATGAGGTACTTGGAGTTTGTACTAACTCAGTGTGGATCATGTCCATATAAAAAGAGGAAACGGGAACTTCCAAGGAGCAGGATGGATGGTGAAGAGAGAGAACCATGTGAGCCCAGGACAAGATGGCGGCCATGTGCCAGTCGACAATGGAGCTTCAGAGGAGCCAGGCCTGCCCACTCACTGGGGCGGTCACAGATGAACACTTTCCCATCATCTGTGATCCATGAAATGATCACTGACTCACATCATTATGTTTTCATGGCATTTATAGAACTTGTGGATACCCACATGAATTTCAGCAAGTTTCTTTTTGGTGACAGAGTTTTTAAATTAAAATGCTCATGTCCTTCAAACCCTTCATCTTTACCTATAGTGACGACTGTGTGGGATGAGTTAGTGGCTGGGGCTGCCATGCACGGCCCCACTCTGCTGCCTTATAGGGCAGGGTGTGTCTTCCCACAGTCCTGAGGGCTGACCTCTGAGTGGGCACCTCTGGGACCCATGACCTTCACCTCTGGGCAGGAAGCTCTCCACTGCCTGCTCTCAGCCCTCTCCCCCCAAAGTCTTCTAGGGTTCACATTTCCTGTGGCTTCCCCCCTCCCCACGCCGATGTGCTGTCCTGGGGACTGACTCAGTTGACCCTACCCATGGAGCCCTTGAGGTTTCAAATTCCTGAATTGTTTATTTACTTTTTATCTATTTAGGGAAGTTTTTTGGGTTTTGTTTTTTGTTTTCCAACAGGAACCCACCTTTTGAAGAATAATTTTGCTGTATAACGTCTTTTCTCTTTCTCCACTTGACTATGTTATACTATTGATGTATCATCTCTGGACTCTCTCTCAATATATATATTACATACTTTTATATTTATTTTATTCATTTTATATATGAATATTTATACATGTAAAAATAAACAAATATATACATATATGTTTGTATATATATTCTGGTTTTTTGCTTCAGGAATGGGGATTGAGCACAAGATTTTCCTACAACTGAGATACACCACCATATATTTTATCTTTTATTTATTTTTAAATTTAGAGACAAGGTCTTGCTCACTTCCTGAGGCTAGCATTGAACTTATGATCCTTCTGCCTCAGTCTCTTGAGTACCTGGCATTACAGTCCTGGATCATCTCACCACTGGGTTTGATACATTGGAGGATGTAAAAGGAATTGATCATTTTATATTTGTGTGGTCATCTTTCTGCTGTTTCCATGACTATTCTGACACTTTACATTTTTTGCACATTTGAACATAGTGTACCCCCACAGGGTCATCGGGAATTCTCCTACATGGAGTTCTTGAAATACTTGACATGTAGAAATTTTTTTTCTATGATTTTTGGTCTGAACTAATTCAGCAGGACTGGTGTTCTCTTTAATAAGTAGCCAGTGAAGTCCATTCCTTTTTAAAATTTTCTTGTAACATGTGTTATTTCTTTTAATTACTATGGTTTCAATTGTGTGTTCCTGAGAATGCAGAGGATAGACGTCAATCCTTGTTGTTCGGTTCCTTTAAACACCTGAATAAAACCACCCACAGTCTGTGCCCATGGATCCTGAGGTCTGCTGAACATGCATTCAGAGCCCTGAGGATTCACGTCTAGCTGGGGGTGATTCCTGTCCTGGTCTGTGTTTCCTGGATTCACAGCCCCTGATCTTGCCCGAGGTTTCCAAGTCCCCAGGCACGTGTCTGCACACGTGTCACCTGCCTGGAGCTGTCTCAGCTAACTGTCCTACTGTAGGTTTGGCAGCACCCACCTCCCTTCTCCTCCAAGGCATCTGTCTTAGGAAGGGGCATTTTCTAAAGGAAAACTTTCCTCAAACGGACAATGTTCTTTTTCTGCTCATTAGCATTTTATCCACCTTCTAAAGAACAATGACATACGCCAGCACCTTCTGATGATGGTTCTTTGATCATATGAGACCTTCTGCAGTCCTTGCACTCTGTGAATGATGTGTCCAAGTCTGCAAATGGGGACTTAGTGATCTCCTTCTGCCCTGGCCCCATGTTGGTTGTCACCTGTCTCTCCCACATCGATGACTAAGAACCACAGTCCTGAGAAATATGGGAAATATTGCTCTAGGAACAGGCAGGACTCTCTCTATCAATCTTAGTGTTCAGGACATTTCTCATTCTCAGCCAAAACACTCTCAGGAACCACCCTGCAGCTCAAATACTTAAAGATCTGATTATTGTCTGAAACTAGGAGGATTCTGACTAATGGGGTTCCTACTGTCTTCCATGTCAGATAGACATTTGCTTTACACACTCTCAGTCTCTACCATGACTTTTATTTCTCTTTTTTTGTTTAGGAGTCTGGACATGAAGCCTGGCCAATCATGTGATATCTGATTAAAAAAAATTCACTGCATCAGTGAATTTACTCAGTTGTCTTACTGTGGTGATGCAGTGCCTTACTAGAACAATTTTTAGAGGAGGAAAAGATTATCTGGGCTCAGGGTTTCATAAGTTCAAACTGTGGTTGGCCAACTCCATGGCCCTGGCCCAAGGGGAGGCAGAACAAAATGGCAAAGGGCCTGGAGGAGGAGAGCAGCTCAGGACAGGGCACCAGGGAGCAGAGAGATCTCTGCTCACCAGGGACAAAATATAAAGCCTAAAGGCACAACCCAGGGACCGAGATATCTCCTTAAGCCATACTTGAGCATTACCTGCCTAGAGTCAGCACCAAGTCCCTTCACATGAATTAATCCATTTATTAGGTTACAACATTCACATCTTATCATCTCATCTCTGACTATTCTTGCATGATCTCACAAAGGAGTTTTGGAGGGACACCTCATATCTAACCCCAATACACCACACCTGTGATGTTGCAGCCCATCCCGCAAAGTCAGCCATCACGCAATCCTCCTTAACTAAAATGACCTCCTGTTTTTTATAGATCCTGATTTTTAATAGGTACAGTGCAGTAGATATTTCTGAGCATTTAAATTCTCATTAACTTATCCAAAGACTTATATTTGAGCATATAAGATCGAATTTATTAATCAATTAGTAATACATGAATAGCAGGAAATATATTGAAGAGAACAGGCAGGAATTCTCTAAGACAGAGTTTGCACCTTCCTTGAAATTATGAAATCATAATTTTAAAGAAAGGGAGTATTTTGTCTTTATATAGATGATTCCGAAGTTCTTTAGATGATGATGTTGTAAACTCTTCTGATCTCATTAGGATCTGTGATTATTTAAAAGAAAAAAATCAAAATATGGCCAAGCTGATTTCAATTGCATGATATTGGGGAGTGTTTGAATGAAAGAAAAAAATCCACTCATAGGTACTGGAGTTCAGGACCGCTCACACACAGCTCTTCTCTCTGGATCTTCTCTGTTCATGTATGGGTTCTACAGGGATGATTTTCATAGGAAAATTTACATTTGCAAGGTCACTTCTTGCTTTGAGACATTCTAGGGCCATGTGCATGTGTGCAACAAATTAAGAATTTTGTGCTTAGAGCAATGGTGCATGGTTGTAATTCCTGGGACTCAGCAGGCTGTGGGATGAGTACCTCAAGATCAAGGTGAGTTTCTGAATCTTAAGTGCTGTGTCAGTATAAAGAATAAGATGGGATGGAGATGTATCACAGAGGTAGAGAATCCCTGGGTTCAACCCCTAGTTCCCCTCCTCCAGAACTGCAGTCTTTGAGAAATCTCTTCTAGGGTTATTGGAGATTTTCCAAAGCAGGGTACTTTTTTTCACATTGGAATTCACTAATGTTGTGACTATTCCATTCTCCATGACTTCACAGAAAGCTCTCCTACTGTCTTCCAATTTTTGAACCCCACTCTGAAAACTAAAGGGGTGTTGTTTGATCCATGTTTTAAACACATGTACTCATGTCAACAGCCTGAAGGAGGGACCATCCATTTCACTCGATGATACATATGTAAAGTATCATAAGGGGAAGAAAAGTACCTAAGAGAACAATGTCAGTAAGTACAAACCTCCAGGGTCTGCTCATCAAGCAAGGTCCTTAGGAATCAGGACAGTTATCTGGGAAAGAGAGGGGAAGAAAAATCTATATCAGTGGGGGTGCTCAATGCCTAAGGATTTGAATTTTGAAATGGAAGATATGAATCAAGCGCCCTGTCCGTTGATTCATTTCAGAATACTACAGGAACAGGGAAAGCAACTTTACCTGTTTCAATAACATGTCTTATGTTTTCCTTTGGAATGTTCTTTTCCACTGTCAGCTCTTCAAGCTTCTTCTGAACTTCTTCACTGAGTCTGTCTTCCTTAGCTGTTTCATGTGGGACAATGTGGAAGAGGCTTCTGTTAGAAAGCGTCCTCTGGGTCCCAGGTAGACCAGTTGATCCCACCACCTTCATGCTCTGACTAATGGTACTTCCGGGTCATTTATGATTGACATGGGAATGTGGATAAATTCCACTTATGGAACATCATATCATTTTGCAATTCTTAGGACTCCTGAGGACACTCAAGACCCTTTATTGTGTGAACTCAATTCTACCTAATGTTTTTGTATTGTCATGGGCTAAGCTTTTGGAATTCTTCTATACTGAGGCTTTTCATTTCAACTGTATCTATAATCTTGAGTCCATGCTCCAGTATTCTGGACCTTCATCCAATATTCAATAGCAGAAGAGGAGTGGTATTGATCTGAACTTTCCACCTAGCACATTAGCATGCTAATCTCTGCTAATGCAAAGAAAAAAAAGAGAGAAAGAAAGAAAGAAAGAAAGAAAGAAAGAAAGAAAGAAAGAAAGAAAGAAAGAAAGAAAGAAAGAAAGAAAGAAAATCTCCTCCTTCATTTTTAAGGGTTTGCAACTTTTAGGAGTGACTTTGAATAGGGCATTTTATAAAATGTGTCTCTATTTTCAGAAAGAAAATGTCTCTGTACACCTGACACAATGGACTGTATTCTAGGAAACATCTCTCTACTAGCACTATCTTTAGGTACAAAAATAGATAGATAGATAGATAGATAGATATACTTCTACTTTTCTCCTGAACTTATAACATAGAAGAAATTACTATACTGGATGGAGATGTAGCTCAGTTGGTAGACTGCTTGCCTCCTATACACAAGGCCCTAGGTTCAAATCCCAGCTATACAAAAATAAATAAAAATAAATCACTATGCTGTGCTTCAGATGATAAACGTCACTTCAGCATGCACATTCATATAGGTAATCTTGCTGTCTCCATCCACATTTATATTATAAAATACTATGACACCATTAGACAAGTACTCAATTTTGAAGAAATTTTGCCCTTTTTCTGTGATAGAAAAAGAAACACTTCAAAACTCTAAAATATCACCATTCTTAAAAAACTATTTGTTGTGACTTGCTGGCAACACACTATTGTGAACTCTTTGGTCCAGAATAATCTCTGTTTCACTAACGTTCCATGTCCTATGTTAGAATCAGGCACAAAACCTGCAGAGAGAGAGGCCAACAATTCCATGTCCCCATCTGAACATGGAAAGGGTCCCCATCCTTTGAATCACCTAGGCATTCGTGGATGATAACTGGATTCCTGAGAGCCAAGATCCTGGTCACAGGATCTGCAGAATCATGGTAGGTGGTATTTTTCAAAATTTGTTATTTTCAAGCCTAAATATAGAAGTCTGTATTATTTTGGGGGTTGCTTTTAGCTGAAGTTCAAATTAGGTTGAATTTAGTAGAAATATTTTGCTGTTATTTTCCCTATTCTCATTCTTACATTTGGGGTTTCAGACTTTCAGAACATAAATCCTTAATTGTATGTCTGTTTCACATCTTTTCATATTTTTTTAGTTTGTTCACTAAAAAGCAGGTATGATCATATCTGTCAGAGAAGAAGGCTAATTTTGAATAAATGTTGTAACTTAAGGTCATTTTAAAGAGCTCTCCATGCAGAGACACCCATGAGCTCTATAAACAGGGAACCCTTTTGACTCATCTTTAATACCAACACCCCACTTGGAACCTAAGATGATATGGACCTTATTCTAACTCTCTCTGGTGACTCCAATGCTCAACAGTTTACCAGCATTTCCAAGGTTGCATGAGCAAGGAGGAGTTTGCTAATAGTGGCCAGTGTCCACATCCCCTTATTTGTGTGTCCACCAAGACTACAAATCCGAACACCCCTCAAGAATTGGGTCATAGTGTCCATCTTAGAGCAAATACTCACACTCGGCTTCGTAAATATCATGAGGACCTTTGGATGATCTGACTAAGAACTTCTGACACTCCCCATTGGACCTTGAAAACAAACCAAGAGAAGCCCATTTTTGCTTATCTATTCTTGCAAAAATCTTTATATTTCACTTGAATAAGGGAATGAGTGAGAGGGTAACTGAGATGGGAAAATCAATCTACGATCTCCCTCTTCCATGTATTCTATGACTCTATAGGATGGGACCTTCTGGGTGATCTATGGCAGGGTTTCTCAACCCCGGTAATTACCAGCTCTGGGTGGGATGGGGTAGGTTGTGTTGGAGACTCCTGAAATTGTCCAGCTGTATAATCACTGCCCTGAACCCACCACATAACCTTAGCTCTCACTGCCATTGGGACACCATGGAGATCTGCAGGTCTGAACACACAGCCAGTGGAGGGGTTTGCAAGGGGACTCCCACTTCAGGATGGCAAGAAAAATTATGCAAATTCCTATGCATGTATACATACTATAGGTGCATAATATTTCTTTGCATAGGCATGCATACATTATCGATGTACTTAATGTTTATATTAAAAATCTTAAATCTTTAATATTACAAACATATAATATTCCACCTAAACAATCAATATGCATGTGACATTAATATATACAATATGCATGTGACATTAATATACACACTTTTATTTTCTCCAGTCTTAATTATCAGAGCTCCTACTCTCATATAAATGGTGCTGCTCCTGTGAATTCTGAAATTTGAATTCCTCACACTCTGTCCTCTCTATTTTCTGGGAATTCAGGATACAGTTCTTTCCAAAGAGGGACACAGACACAAACACAGATTTGAGGGAAGAAGTGGCCTCTGTTGTGTCAGAGGTGACCCTCATTTTTCCATTACATTGGGGGCGATTTTCACTTACTTGGAGTACAAGAGGAAGTCGATCTTGTTGCCTCCTTCACTACTTTCTAAGTGACCGAAATGGAACCTCATCTCTCCATATTCACTAATCTTCGCTAAGTCATCAGCTCCTGCAAAGGAAAAGTCCCCTGGGAATGGCTACAGGCTCCTCTTGTTCTCTTCTCATTCACACCGATTATAACCATGGCAGCTGGTTGAGCTCAGAAAAAATTAAATCTAATCATGAGTGAAAGAACGATCAAGGCTTGCCATTGGAGAAAATGCCCATTTATTGAGGAACAGCTCTGCATATTTATAGAGCGGGGGTGGTTTGACAGTTGGCATGGGGTGCTTTTTGATTGGAGGGTAAGGATCAGGTGAGCCAGGAGGGCTAGTCTGATTGGTGGGTAAGGATCAGGTAAGCAAGCAGGGCTCACCATTGGACAGCTCTTCTTGGGGGATGGGAAAGTTAGTCTTTGGAGCCAGGTGACTCCCAACAATGAAGTTGCCATGCAAGCCCAGCTCTCCACAAGGTAGAATTGTATCAATTCATGAATTAAATTGAGAGGCTCTGAAACAACTAAACGATATGAGCAAATATATGGTAAATAGTAGGCAGTACTTTGGCAGATTAAGTTGTTTTTTTTTTTAAATTTTACTTAAAGAGGAATGTGATAGTCATAAAAAAGTTAGATTACACAAACAGCAAAGGTTACCATCATGAATATACATGTATGTGGACGGAGATGCTCATAAAAATCTCATGTCACATAAAATTGAGAAATAGAAGGTGAGAGAGAAAGAGAGAGAGAGAGAGAGAGAGAGAGAGAGAGAGAGAAACCCTGCATCAGCCCATCCAGGTACCTCTGCTGGGTCAACCTGGGAGGAAGCACAGATCAGGCTGAATCTCAGAGCCAGCAAAAAGGTCCTCATCTTGATGAGATCTGTCTCCCACTCTACAGAAACTCAGGGGAGGTGGGTACAGGACAGAACGAGTTTGATGCCCCTTTATATCACATTGGTGACTTGACATGACAGGCAATGAATCCATTGTTTTCATCCTGAGATTCTCTGTCTGCTCAGTGTTTCCTGGTTGGCAGGGATAAGCTCTCTAGGAACTCCTGTTCTTCACCTAATGATATGGATATTGGAAAAGCTTTAGTGTGGCCAAATAATTGACCTTTATGTATGGCTCTTGAACAAAGCCTGTCATTGATTCCAAGGACAGTAATGTTTATTTCCTCTTTGATCCCTATGGCTAAAATGGAAGATAAAGAAAAAAACATGTATTCAAGTTCCTGTGTCACTTCTCTAACATTTTAGTTGAATGCTCACAGATACATCTAAAATCAAAGATGGTACCCTGTGGCCTAATGAAATTAGATTATGGCATCTCTACCTAAAATGCAAGGTAACAAGGCATCTCTCAAACAAGTTCAAGTTTAAATTTAAGAAGATATTACCAAAAAATGATAATAATCATACTAATGCTAGCCTCTTGCCAATTTATGATGTTTTTGTTTTGTTTTGTTTTGTTTAGATCAATGCTACTTCAAGTGATCCAGTTAAACTATCCCTGGGTCAACAACCACATGAGATCAACCACAGCCAATCATTCTGAAAGTATTAGGACACTTGCCAGAGAACCTCCACCAAGGGCAATTTTGAGGATCCTGTCACCAGCTAAAATACACCTGCCCATTGGATTTATGACCTGGATTTCTTCTGAAAGGTTTTAAGTCTTTTGTCTAATTCCTACATATTTCAACAATTTTGATACAGAATTTTGCAGGGTGATGAATACGGGTCCTATTTTGTTTTTCTAGCAATAGCTATCCAGTTCATCTGTGCCATTTTGTAAAGCATCTCTCATCCCCCATAATATATTCTTGTCAAACACCAGATAGGGACTTTGTCTCAGGGACCTCTATTCTATTTTTGGTCTTAATGCCCATATTGGTGGAATTTCCATGTTGTGTTTGCTCTACAGCTCTGTAGTGTCCTTTTCAGATCAGGTATTTTGGTGTCTTCTGCTTTGAGAGTCTTGCTTACTATTTCTTTCCCTGCTCAGGTTCTCTGATTCTTACAAATTAATTTAAAAAATATTTTTTCTAGTTTAGTAAAAATGCCATTCATATTTTTATAGGGAGTGCTATGAATTTGTTTATTGCTCTTGGTAGGATGTCTAGTTTTACAATATTAATTCAGCCTATCCAAGAACATGGAATGTGCTTCAATTATTTTCTTCAATTTCTTTCTTCAATGTTTTGTGAATTTCCTTGTAGGGCTCTTTTAACTTCTAGCTTAGATAATTTCCAAGAATATCTTTTTTTCAGATTGTTGTGAATGGAATGGTTTTCCAAATTTCTTTGCCTCCTGAACTAACTGTGTAGGCAATCTATCAGTTTAATATGTGTTTATCTTGTATCTTGATTCTTTGATAAACTCCTTTATAATCTCTAGAATTATTCTGGTGCAGTTTTTAATTTTGTGAATATGATAATATTATCAGCAATTACAGATAGTTTGCCTTCTCTTTTTTGCTTTTTGTATCCGTTGATTTTCTTTTCTTGCCTGATCACTTTGCCTAATGTTTCAAGGACTATATTTAATAAGATGGTGGCAGTGGACTCACTTATATTGTTCATGAATTAAAAAGAAATTCTTTTAGTTTTTCTCCATTTAGTACTATATTGACCTTGGGATTGCTATAAATGCGTTTATGTGGTTGAGATAAGCTCCTTCAATTATTAGTGAGATTCTAAGCAAGTTAATAAGATTCTATCTCAAAATAAAATATGAAAAGGGCTGGGAATGTGGCTCAGTGCTTTAGCTCCCCTCATTTTGTTCTGTAGTATCAAATAAATTAAGAATGAAATCATATTAAGTAAACCTATGCACACTCAAAGCAACGAGAATTATTTAGCATAATATCCGCCAAATGAAACCAGCCATATATTTAAAGGTTAACTGCTCCTGACCAAGTGATTGACCCAAGACATATAAGATGATGTAGCTCTCTGATAATCTATCAATTTCATTAAGACATTTATCAGAGAGAAGATGAAGTTACTGGTTGAGGCTGAATTGAATCCCCTGACAATTCCTACACTGAAATCTGTCCCACAGGACCAGGGTCCCCAGTGGGTAAGTAAGCTAAAAAGAGGCATTTAGTGGTTGGACCACTTCATTTAGATCATGTCTATGTCAAAAGAGGAGATATGAATTTCCAAGGATCAGCATGGACACTGGATAAGAGAGAGAATACCAAGCGATCCCAGGACAAGATGGCGGCCATCGGCCAACCAAAGAGGACACCTCAGGAGGACCCAGGCCTGCCCACTCATTGCAAGGACCACAGTAGATGCCTTCGCACTGCCTGTGATCCACGAAAATAACATGGACTCTCTCCATTACATTTTCATGTCATTAACAGCACTAGTTGATGCCTACATGAAATTCCCAAAGCTTTTTTTTTTTTCTTTTGCTAATGGAGAGTTTTATATTAGAAATCTCATGTACTTCAATCCCTTCCTCATCATCCTTGGTGAGGAATGTAAGGGATAGTTAGTGGCCCTGGCTGCCATGGCAAAGCCCCATGCTGCTATATCACAGGGCAGAATTTATCTCCCCAGAGACGTGAGGGCTGATGTCTGAGTACTAATAATCTTCACTTCTGGACAGAATGAACTTCTCTGCATTTTCTGATCCTTGTAGCAACCAAATTTTCTAAGACTGTAAATTTCCTTTGGATTTTCCCCATTCTCCTGATAAGCAGTCCAAGTGAATACCTGAGTTGATCTTACCACTCGAGCCCTTCAAGTTTCAGATTCCTTGTTGATTGGAGCTCTCCTCTCTGTTTCCTGAATCAGAAGAGCACCCTATTCTTCCACCAAGGTTTCCAAATCCCCAGGGACCTGTCTTCAGTTATTGGAATCTGCCTAGCGCTCTCTCTCTCTCTCTCTCTCTCTCTCTCTCTCTCTCCCCTCTCTCTCTCCCCTCACCCTCTCCCTCTCCCTCTCCCTCTCCCTCTCATCTTCTCCATCTTTCTTTCATAATATATATCAACACAATAACCCTGCAGGGACCAGGAGGAACTATCTCTAATCCTGATTATGGGGACATTTCTGAAACTCACTCCAAACCCCTGAAGTACATTCACGCAGCTGAAATACACAAATATTTAAATATTTTCAGAATTATGAAAACCGACATTTTTCAGGCCAACCAGACTATTAACTCTCATTCATATCAGAAGGGAAATTTTATTGCATCTTTTAAGCCTCTCTCATTTCATTTTTTCTTTCCTTTTTTTTTTAAGCATAGCCTGGCCTCTTAATTAATATCTGATTAAAAAAATTCTGTGGCATCCTAAAAGAACACTTTTAGTAAGGGTTTTCACTGTTTTGACACAAAGACATTATAAGTACAATTTTAGAGAAGGAGAATTTTTATTTAGGCCCATGGTTTCATAGGTTCAGTTCAAATTTTGATTTGGGCTCATGGTTGGCCAACTCCATGGCTCTGGCCCAGTGGATGGCAGAACAAAATGGCAGAAGGGCCTGGAGGAATATAGCCACTTAAAACCCAGCACCAGGAAGCAGAGAGAGCTTCTATCGGGTACAGGATAGAAACCCCACAGCACAGCCCAGGGACCCACCTCCTCCAGCCACACCCGACCTGCCCAGCCACCACCCAGTTAGTCCATTCAAGTGGATTAATCCACTGATTAGATCACACCACTCATACCCAATAATTTCACCTCTGAACATCATTCCATTGTCTCACGTGAGCTTTTGGGGTCCTTTCATATCTAAACAAGAACACACTCACATCTGTGTGATGTTGCAGCCCATCCCTTTCTCTGTACTCATGATACGTTCCACAGTTGCACAATCATCCTTAACTAAAATGGTCTTCTGTCTTCTGTAGACCCAATGGTGAATATTGCATCAGAGTAGATATTTCTGTAGATATTTCTGTGCATTGAAATTCTCATAAACTTATCCAAAGACGCACGTTTGTGCACATACGGTCAAATTTATTAATCAATTTGGAATACAGAAATAGCAAGAAAAATATAAAAGAGAACTGACAAGAAATTCCTTAGACAGAGTTTGTCCCTTTACAGAAAAGTAGAAATTACCATTTCAATAAAAGGGGGGCATACTTTTATCTTCATAGAGATGATTCCTGAGACTTTGAGAAGATGATGTTGCAAACATTCCTGATCTCATTAGTATCTGTAGCAATCAAAAGAAAAAAATTAAAATATTGCCAACCTGATCTTATTGGCATGATATTGGTAAGTCTTTGAGCTCAAAGGAAAAATCCAATCCTGGGTAGTGGAGTGTAACTCTTTTAATGGAACTTATATTTTCATGTATGAGTTTCACAGGGGTCATTTTCATAAAAAAGCCTATACTTTCAAGGCCACTCCTTGATTTGAGGGATCCTAAGGTGCATGTGCATGTGTGCAACACATGAATTTTGTGTGTGTGTGTGTGTGTGCCAGGAGCAATGGTGCATGCCTCTAATTCCAGGATTCAGAAACTGTGTCAAGAGCAGGAAGATCTCAAGTTCAAGGCCAGCTTCTAAATCTCAGAGGCCATGTGAAAATAAAGAATGAGACGCGGTGGACATGTAACTCAGTGTCAGATTGTCCCTGGGTTAAATCTCTAGTACCTTTCCCTCAAAAATCTGAAAGATTTTGAGAAATCTCCTTTAGCAATGTTAAAATTTTTGCTATTGCAAGGTAATGAATTCACCAATGTTAATACTATTCCATTCTCCATGGCTTCACAAAAAACTCTCCACTGTCTTCCAGTAAAAGGACGCACTCTGAAAAGTAAAGGGATGTTGTTTTATCCATGTTTTAAACATATGTAAACATCTCTAACCCTGAAGGAGGGATCATTTCACTCAATCATACATATGCCAAGTATCATAAGGGGAAAAATACCTAACAGAACAAACTGTCAGATTGTACAAACCTCAAGTGTTTGCTCATCAGGCAAGGTCCTTAGGCAGCAGGACAGTCGTCTGTGAAAGAGAAGGGAAGGGAAAGTCTAGGTCACTGTGGTTGCTTAATGTGTAATGATTTGCATTTTGCAAATGGAAGATATGAATGAAGCTTCCTCTCCTCTGGTTTATTTCAGATTACTACAGGAACAGGGAAAGTGACTTTACCAGTTTCAATAACATTTCTTATGTTCTTCTTTGGAACCTTGGATGCCACTGTCACTTCTTCAAACTTCTTCTTCTGTTCTTCACTCAGCCTGTCTTTCTTAGCTGTGTTTTATGGGGGATAGCATGGAAGAGGTTTCTGTTAGAAAGCGTCCTCTGGGTCCCAGGTAGACCAGTTGATCCCACCAACTAAGAGTACTTCCAGTTTATATATGGTGACATGGGAATGTGGGTAAACTCCACTTATGGAAATCATATCATGTGCAATTCTTCGGACTTCTGAGGGCATTCAAGACCCTTTATTGTGTGAATTCAAATCTGCCTAGTATTTTTGCATTTTTCAGAACAAATCCAGGGACTAAGCGTTGGAAAATATTCTGTACTGTGGTTTCTCATTTCAACTCTGTCTACATTCTACAGTTAGTACCCCAGTATTCTGGATAATTTATCCAATATTCAATATCACAAGAGGGGTGGTGTTGTTCTGAACTTTTCACCTCACACATTAGCATGTTCGTCTCTGCTAATGCAAAGCAAAAACAAAACAAAAAGAAAAGAAAAAAACAACAAAAAAAGAAAATCCTTTTTTAATCTTTGATAAAATAAGTTTCAAGCTGCATAAATTTCAAAGCTGTATCTATGACCTTAAAGGTTCAAATTCAGCTTTTGCTTGCTTTGGAGGCAAGACACAAGTCTCAGTCCCTGGAAGCATTGGAGCAGCATATGTGATGAGTGGTGCTCTTGAATAACTTTAAGTTTTGAAAGTATTCAAACAATTATGATAAGATGAAGGATTGATAGTGGAGATCAATATGGTCATTAATACTGAAATGAATGAACTTAATTTGAATTTTAATATACATTAGTATTTTTCCATATTGTTCATTGGTGCTTTATAATTTTTGATAAGAATTGGCTCAGCATTGCATATTCACAAGTATAGACATATAACCTGAATTCAACTTTTAAAAAAATAAGAAAGAAAAAAAGAAATTACTATGCTGTGCTTCAAGGGGTAAGTGTCCCTTATACTTACCACCAACATTAGTCATATGAGTAACCTTGCCGTTTCCATCCACATGTATATTATAAAATATTATGATACCTTTGGAGAAGTACTCGATTTGGAAGAAATTTTGTCCTGCATCTGTCATTGAAAAAGAAACACATTAAAACTCTAAATTATCACCTTTCTTAAAAAGTCATTTGGTGTGAGTTGCTGGCAACACACTATCATGGATTATCATGGATTCTTTTTCCCCAACAATCTCTGTTTCACTAATGTTCCACGTCCTGAGTTAGAACCAGGCACAAAAGCTGCAGAGAGGGCCAACAATTCCATGTCCCCATCTGAACACGGTAAAGACAACTCCTCCTTGGATTTGCCTAGGCATTCATGGATAGCAAGTAGTTTCCTGAGAGCTAAGATCCTGGTTGCAGGATCTATATAACCAGTGGGGGTGGAGAGCTTGCACTTTCTAAATCATCCCACAGAAACAAATTTTCAAATCCCCAGCAATTTTCTGACCCAATTATCCAATTTAAGCAATATTATCATTAATTCCACCCATGTTGAATGAATACATCACATTGAAATTGAAGCATAGAAAGTGCTGGATCAATCTCTCTCTGTCTCTCTCTTTCTCTATCTGTCTCTCTCTCTCTCTCTCTCATATATATATATATATATATATATATATATATGCATATATATGCATATCATAATATACTTGTACCTTATTGAAACATATTGCTGTGTATTCATATTCCAATGCAAAATAAATCTTATCTGATCAAGACTAGAATACCACAGTGAACATTTCTGTCTTCATCAAATGAAACATGTAGGCAATTGGTCTTTTAATATTATAGGATGTGTTTTTTAAAATTTTGTTATGCTAAAGCAAAAATATAGAAGTCTCTATTATTTGGGGGGTTGTTTTAGCTGAAGATTAAATTGGGTTGAATTTGGTTTAAATATTTTGCTGTTATTTTTTACTATTCTCATTCTTACATTTGGGGATTCAGACTGTCAGATCATAAATACTTGAGAGTGGGTCTATTACACATATTTTTAATATTCAGGTTGTTTGTTCAATGAAAAGCAAGACTAATCATATCTGTCAGGGAAGAAGGCTAATTTTGCAAAAATGTAGGTTTTATTGAAGGTCATTTTAAACAGCTCTCCATGCAGAGAACTTCATGAGTTATACAAAAAGAGAACCCTTCTAACTCATCATTAATACCAACATCCCACCTGGGAACCTGAGATGATATGGACCTTGTTCTAATTCTCTCTGGTGTCTCCAAAGCTCACCAGTTTACCAGCATTTCCAAGGTGGCATGAGCAAGGAGAAGTTCGCTAATGGTGGACAGTGTCCAGACCCCCGTGTGTGTGCCCACCAAGACGATGAATCTGAACACGCCGCAAGGCTTAAGTCATGCAATCAATATTAGAGAAAATACTCACACTCAACTTCAAAAACATCATGAGGTCCTTTTGTGGACACCACTGAGAACTTCTGACACTCCCCATTGGACCTTAAAGACAAACCAAGAGAAGGTCCCTTTTTTCTCATTTATTCTTGCAAAAATCTTTGTATTGGGCTTGAAGAAGACCCAGTACGGATATCTCAAACTTCAACTCACCTTCAACTTCATCAATAATCATTTAACAGGAGGTATTTGGATGTCATATGGTCTCTTCAACTTTTTTGGGGGGTGGGGGGAGGCATCAGCATGGGAAGAGATGCATCTTTGAAAACTTCAATGACCAATTGGCGTTGAAACTCATTGTCTGAATTATAAACAGACTCTGCTTCCTATGAATGAGTTCTCATTTTTATTTTCTCTTGGGTCTTGGTTGAAAATATTCGAGTCTTGTGTGATGTAATTGTCATATTTGTGTTTTTATTTTTTATTTCAAGGACCATTATAGTTGTTTATTTATATACACTTTGTCTTTGGGTTTTCCATTGAGTCATTCTTATGTGCAATGATTTCAATTGGAACCATGAAAATGAGACATTCTATATAACATCTATATGTTACATTTATATCTTATATAGATTTTAAATATTTGCCACACAATCCCAATATCCACATAACCCCAAATCATTCTACAGATATTAACTGCGTGTGCAAATATATTTCTATTGAATCAATTTTGTCATAGAAAATGTCAGCTGGAGAATCATGATTGACATGGATTACTGTGTAGATCCTGCTCTTTTGAATTCATGCTTAAAGATAATGGGTGCAATCTATTGTCAATAGACAGATAATGGAAAGAGCCCAACACACATGCAGGGCTCTGATGGACCTTTGCAATCAGCTCAGGATTAAAAGGTAAGAGTGTTTGCTCACTGTCTCGAGGTCTCTATGTTAGGGCATATGGTTCAACAGGATCTCAAAACCACAATCTCCTTCAAGAAAACACCAATAGTGGTGATTCTCTAGGGTCCTCCTGTTGATGTCCAGCTTCCTCACAAGAAAGAATACACGTCCATGAAGAGGTCAGAAGACTCCATTCTGTGAGCATCATCAAGACGTCTCACCATGGATTGGAGCCCAGCCCAAGTGTCAGAAGTGAACTATTTAGTTCCTTAACATGGGGACAGTTTTCACTTACTTGACATAGAAGGTGACGGCTAACTTCTCACATGCATCAATACATTCAAGGTGACGAAAACGGACTCTCATGTCTGAATCTTCACTAACCTTCTCCAAGTCATCAGCTCCCATGAGAATGGTGCGCCAGTCCCCGGTGATCTGCAAAGGAAAGGTCCCCTGGGAATGGCTACTGGCTCGTCTCTCATCCACACTTATTAGAACCATGGCAGCTGGTTTAGCTCAGAAGGAAACAACAAACCCAGTCAGGAGGTAGCCACGCAAGCTCTGCTCTCCAGAGGAAGAATCCCATCCGATAAGGTCAGATTCCCACAGGGAGCATGGAATTGAGAGGCGCTGAAACAGCTGAACTACATCACCAAATGTATGGGATCTAGTAGGTGACACTGTGGCACCTTAGCATTTATTTACTTCCTTACTGCAGGAGGAATGTGATAGTCACAGAGAGAGTTGGAATACAGAAGCAGAGAAGGAGCATCTCATAATTAAAATGTATGTGGATTGAGATGCTCATAAAATCCCATGTGGGAAGAGGGACAGAAAGAAGGATCCAGGAAGAGATCACCCCAAAATCAGCAAACCCAGGTACCTCTTCTGGGTCATATTGGGATGAAGCACAGATCAGAGTGAATCCAAGAGTGAGCAGAAATGTCCTCATCTTGATGCGTTCTGTCTTCCTCTCCTTCGGGGTCTCAGGGTAGATGAGCAATTGGAGAGAAGAAGTTTGATTCCTCTTTATATAGTGTTGATGGTTGGCATGAGCAGCAATGGATCCATTGTTTTTCATCCTGAACCTTCTGTCTGCTCAGTGTTTCCTGGTTGGCTGGGATGGACCATCCAGGATCTTCTGTTATTTAACTAATGAGATTAATATTAGCAAAAGCTTAAGTACGACCAGATAATTGACCTTTATATAATAGACTCATGCACAGAGCCTGTCATTGACTCCAAGGACAGTAATGTCTATTTCCTCTTTGATTCTGATGGCTGTCATGGAAGATCAAGGATAAAACGTCTATTCAAGTTCCTGTATCACTTCTTTAACCTTTGGGTTGAATACTTAAAGTTACTTCTAAAACCAAAGATGATACCCTGTGGCCTTACCAAATTACGGCATCTCTACCTCAAATGCAAGGTAACAAAGCATCTCTCAAACCAGTTCATGTTTGAATTTAAGAAGACATTACCAAAAAAGTAATAATAATAATAATTCAAATCTAGCCTCTTGTCAATTTATTATATATATATATATATATATATATATATATATATATATTTTTTTTTTTTTTTGAGATGCATGTTCCTTCAAGTTATCCAGTTGAATTCCCCTTTGGTCAACCAACACATGGATCAACCACAGCCAATCACTCTGAAAGTATTAGGGTACTCGCTGTAGGGTCTACACTAATGGTACCTGTGAAGACCTGTATGTTGGATTTTTGATCCTGTATTTCTTTTGGAAGTTTGGAAGTCTCTTGTCTATTTCCTACATTTTTTAACCAATTTGATATGAGTGTTTGTGCAGGGTGAGGGACACGATTCCTTCTTTATTTTTCTACAAATGTCTATCCAGTTTCCCTCATGACAAGTTTGACTTCCCCCAAGAATGTATTTCTGTCAACATGTCAGTCATCAGATGCCTAGTCTCATGTGACGTTGGCTCAGTGTCCTCTGTTCTATTTCTTAGGTCTTCATGCTCATATTGGGGGAATTACCATGTTCCGTTTTCAGGCTAAACAGACTCTTACCTTCATCCATGTAAGAAGAGGCATTTTACTGCATCTTGTAAGTCTCTATCATTTCCTAATTTCTTTCTTTCTTTTCTTTTTTAAGCCCAGTCTTGATACACTGCCTGACCTCTTAAGTTATATCTGATAAAAAAAAAAAACTATTTTCTGTTCCATCATAAAAGAACACTTTTAGTAAGTTTTTTCACTGTTGCAACACAAAGACCTTATGAGTACAATTTTAGAGGAGGAGAATTTTTATTTGTGGTTCATGGATTCAGAGGTTCAGTCCATGGTGGGCTGACTCCATGACTCTGGCCCAAGGGGAGGCAGAACAAAATGTTTGAAGGGCCTGCAGGAGGAGAGCAGCTCAGGACAGGGCACCAGGGAGCAGAGAGAGCTCTGATCACCAGGGACACGATAGAAATCCCAAAGGCACAGCCCAAGGAATCCCTCCTCCAGCCACACCCCACCTGCTACAATCACCATTCATTTAGTCCACTCAAGTAGATTAATCCACTGACTAGGCCACACCTCTCATATCTAATCATTTCACCTCTGAACATCATTCCATTCTATCACATGAGCTTTTGGGTCCCTTCATATCTAAAGAATAACACACTCACATCTGTGTGATGTTGTAGCCCATCCCTTCCTCTGTACTCATAATACAATCAGCAGTTGCACAATCATCCTTAACTATAATGACCTTCTGTATCCAGTAGACTCAATGTTGAATACTTCATCAGAGTAGATATTTCTGTAACTTGTAATCGTTATAAACTTATCAAAAGACACACGTTTGTGCATATAACATCAAATTTATTAATCAATTAGGAATACAGAAATAGCAAGAAAGGTATAGAAGAGAACTGACAGGAAATCCCTTAGACAGGGTTTGCAACGTTACAGAAATAAAGAAATTAGAATTTTAATAAAAGAAAAGCATTTTATCTTCATAGAGATGATTCCTGAGACCTTGATAAGATAATGTTGCAGACATTCCTGATCTCATTAGGATCTGTTGGATTCAAAAGAAAAAGAAATTAAAATATGGCCAAGTGGATCTTAATGACATGATATTGGGGAGTGTTAGAATGCAAAGGAAAAATTCAATCCTGGGTAGTGGAGTGCAGGAATGCTCACATGCAACTTTTTTCTCAGAACTTGTATGTTCATGTATGGGTTCTACAGGGGTCACTTTCATAGGAAAGTCTACACTTGCAAGGTCACCTCTTGTTTGAGGGATCCTAAGTTGCATGTGCATGTATGCAATACCTTAACATTTTTGTGTGTGCCAGGAGCAATGCTGCATGCCTATAATCCCAGGACTCAGAAACTGAGTCAAGAGCAGGAGAATCTCAAGTTCAAGGCCAGATCCTGCATCTTAGAGGCCATGTCAAAATAAAGAATGAGATGGGGTAGAGATGTAACTCAGTGGTAGATTGTCCCTGGATTAAATCCCTAGTACCTTTCCCTCCAAAATCTGAAAGTCTTTGAGAAATCTCCTTTAGGGATATTGAAGATTTTGCCATTACAAGGTAATGTTTTCACCAATGTTAATACTATGCCATTGTCCATGGCTTCTCAAAATGCTGTCCCATTGTCTTCCAAAAAAAGATCCCGCTCTGAAAACTAAAGGGATGTTGTTTGATCCATGTTTTAAATGCATGTAGTCATCTCAAAACCCGGAAGGAGGGACCATTTCACTCATTACTACCTATGCCAAGTATCATAAGGGGGAAAAGACCGAAAAGAACACATGTCAGGAAATACAAACCTCAAGTGCCTGCTCATCAGGCAAGGTCCTTAGGCAGCAGGACAGTCGTCTGTGAAAGAGAAGGGAAGGGAAAGTCTAGATCACTGGGGTTGCTCAATGTGTAATGATTTGCATTTTGCAAATGGAAGATAGGAATGAAGCTCCCTCTCCTCTATTCATTTCAGATTACTACAGGAACAGGGAAAGTGACTTTACCAGTTTCAATAACATTTCTTATGTTCTCCTTTGGAATCTTGGATGCCACTGTCACTTCTTCAAACTTCTTCTTATGCTCTTCACTCAGACTGTCTTCCTTAGCTGTGTTTCATGGGGGATAATGTGGAAGAGGTTTCTGTTAGAAAGCGTCCTCTGGGTCCAGGTAGACCAGTTGATCCCACCAACTAAGAGTACTTCTAGGTCATTTATGGGTGACATGGGAATGTGGGTAAATTCCACTTATGGAAATCATATCATCTTGTAATTCTTAGGACTACTGAGGACATTCAAGAACTTTTATTGTGTGAATTCAAACCTGCCTATTATTATTTTCATTTTCCAGAACACCTCCAAGACCTAAGCTTTGGAAAATATTCTGTACTGTGGCTTCTTATTTCAACTCTCCTACATTCTAGAGTTTATGTCCCCATATTCTGGACCATTCATTCAGTATTCAATATAAGAAGAGGGAAAGCATTGATCTGAAGTTTTCACCTAGCACGTTAGCATGGTCATCTCTGCTGCAAAGCAAAAAAAAAAAAAAAGAAAAAAAAAAGAAAAAAAGAAAAAAAGAAAAAAACAACCAAAAAGAGAAAATCTTTCTTTAATCTTTGATAAAATAAGTTTCAAGTTGCATCAATTTCAAAGGTGAATCTAAGACCTCAAAGTTTCAAATTTATCTTTTGTTTGCTCTGAGGCAACACACAAAAGTTTTATCCCTGGCAGTATTGGAACAGCATAAGTAATGAGCTGTTCTTGAGTATTTATTTAAAGAATGGTAACTTTAAGTTTTGAAAGTATTCAAACAGTTATGATAAGATGAAGGGTTGATGGTGGAGATCAGTATGGTCATTAATACTGAAATGAGTAAAATTAATTTGAATTTTAATATACATAAGTATTTTTCCATATTGTTCATTGGTGCTTTATAATTTTCCATAAGATTGGATTCAGCATTGCATATTCACAAGTATAGGTATATAATCTAAATTCAACTTTTAAAAAAATTAAGAAAGAAAATACTATGCTGTGCTTCAAAGGGTACATGTCACTTATACTTACCACCAACAGAGGTCATATGAGTAACCTTGCCGTTTCCATCCACATGTATATTATAAAATATTATGATACCTTTGGAGAAGTACTTGATTTGGAAGAAATTTTGTCCTGCATCTGTCATTGAAAAAGAAACACTTCAAAAACTCTCAATTATCAACTTTCTTACAAAAATCCTTTGGTGTGAGTTGCTGGCAACACACTATCATGGACCCTTTTTCACAGCAATCTCTCTTTCACTAAAATTCCATGTTCTGTGTTAGAATCAGGCACAGAAGCTGCAGAGAGAGGCCAAAAATTCCATGTCCCCGTCTGAACATGGTAAAGAGTCCTGACCTTGGAATCACCGAGGCATTCATGGAAGGCAATTGGTTTCCTAAGACCCATGATCCTGGTTGCAGGATCTGCAGAATCATGGTAGGTGGAGAGCTCTCACTTTCTAAATCATCCCACAGAAACCAATTTTCAAATCCTCAGCAATTTTATGACTCAATTATCCAGTCTAAGCAGTATTATCATGTAATTCCACCCATGGTGAATGAATACATCACATTGAACTTGAACCATAATAAGAGCTGAATCATATATATATATATATATATATATATATATATATACACACACATACACACATATTTATATATATGCTCATGTTATAAAAATGTCACCCTTCTGTTTTTTCAACACGTACATACATATATGTATAAATATGCAAATATATGCATATTATAATATAGTTGTACCTTATTGAATCACATTGCTGTATATTCATATTCCAATGAGAAATAAACCTTCTGATCAAGACTAGAATACCACAATGGACATTTTTGTCTCCATCAAATGAAACATATAGGCAATTGGTCTTTTAATATTATAGGATGTGGTTTTCAAAAATTTGTTATGTTAAAGCAAAAATATAGAAGTCTCTATTATTTTTTGGAATGCTTGTAGCTAGATTTTAAATTAGGTTGAATTTAGTTTAAAAATTTTGCTGTTGTTTTTCACTACTCTCATGTTTACATTTGGGGTTTCAGAGTGTCAGATAATAAATCCTTCACAGTGATAGATATTACACATCTTTTTAGTATTCAGAGAGTTTGTTCAATGAAAAGCAGGTGTGATCATATCTGTCAGAGAACAAGGCAAATTTTGCAGGAATTTAGGGGCTATTTAAGGTTGTTTTACACAGCTCTCCATGCAGAGAACCCCATGAGCTATATAAACAGGGAACCCTTCTAACTCACCATTCATACCAACATCCCACTTGGGACCCTGAGATGATATGGACCTTATTGTAACTCTCTCTGGCGACTCCAATGCTCACCAGTTCACCAGCATTTCCAAGGTTGCATGAGCAAGGAGAAGTTTGCTAATGGTGGACAGTGTCTAGACCCCCGAAGTGTGTGCCCACCAAGACCACAAATCTGAGCAAACTTCATGGAATGGGACATGCAGTCCACCTAAGAGCAAATACTCACACTCGGCTTCATAATTTTCATGCGGTCCTTTTGTGCCAACCACCAAGTACTTCTGACAATTCCCGTTGGACCTTAAACATAAACCAAGAGATGGTCCATTTTTCCTCATCTATTCTTGCAAAAATCTTTGTTTTGGGCTTGAAGAAGACCCAATATGGATATCCCAAACTTAACTCACCTTTAACTTCTCCAATAATCATGTTAACTAGAGGCATTTGGGTGCCATATAGTGTTTTCAAATTTGTTTGTTTTATTTTGTTTTGTTTGCCATCAGCATGGTAAGAGATGCATGTTTGAAAACTTCAATGACCAATGGGTGTTGAAACTCATGGTCTGAATTGTAACAGACACTGCTTCCTATAAACTAGTTCACATTTTTTTTCTCCAGAGTCCTGGTTAACAAATCTTTAAGTCTTAAATGATCTAATTGTCATACTTATGTTTTTTTATTTCAAGAAACCTCATAGTAGTTTATTTATGCACATTTTGTCATTGGATAAACCATCGAGTCATTCTATGTGCAATGATTTCAATTTGAACCATGAAGATGAGACATTCTATATATACCTATATGTTACGTTTATTTTTCTATAGATTTTAAATATTTGCCACACTATCCCAATATCCACATAATCCTAATCATCCTACAAATATTAACGTCCATGTCAAATATATATTGATTGATTCAATTTTGTTGTAGAAAGTGTCAGCCTGAGAATCATGATTTACACGGATTAATGTGTAGATCCTGCTCTTTTGAATATACACTTAAAGCTAATGGATGCAATCTTTTGTCAATAGACAGAGAATAGAAAGAGTCCCACACACATGCAGGGGTCTTGTGGACCTTTGCCCTCAGCTCGGGATTCCAAGGGAAGAGTCTTTGCTCAATGTCTCGGGGTCTCTATGTTAAGGGATATGGTTCACCAGAATCTCAAAACCACAATCTCCTTCAAGAAAACACCAATAGTGGTGAGTCTCTAGGGTGCTCCATGTTCCTCACAACCAACATCACACTTCCATGAGAGAGGTCAGAAGACTCGATTCTGTGAGCATCATCAAGACGTCTCACCATGGATTGCAGCCTAGCCCACGTGTCAGTTCCTCAACATGGGGACATTTTTCACTTACTTAACGTAGAAGGTGACGGCTAACTTCTCACAATCATCAATACATTCAAGGTGACGAAAACGGACTCTCATGTCTGCATTTTCACTAATCTTCTCTACGTTATCAGCTCCCATGAGAATGGTGCGCCATTCCCCAGTGATCTGCAAAGGAAAGGTCCCCTGGGAATGGCTACTGGCTCCTCCTTCTCGTCTCTCATCCACACTTAATAGAACCATGGCAGGTGGTTTAGCTCAGAAGGAAACAACAAACCCAGTCAGGAGGTAGCCACGCAAGCTCTGCTCTCCAGAGGTAGAATCTCATTAATAAGGACAGATTCCCACAGGGAGCATGGAATTGAGAGGCTCTGAAACAGCTGAACAACTTCACCAAATGTATGGGATCTAGTAGGTGACACTGTGGCACCTTAACATTTTATCAACTTACTTAATTCAGGAGGAATGTGATAGTCACTGAAAGAGTTAGAATACAGAAGTAGAGAAGGATCATCTCATGATTATAGATATATGAGCACTGAGATGCCCCTAAAATCCCATGTCACTTAAAATGGAGATATTTGGGGAGAAAGAGAGAAAGAAGGAGAGAGGAAGAGATCACCCCCAAGATCAGCCCATCCAGGTACCTCTGCTGGGTCGACCTGGGATGAAACACAGATCAGAGCGAATCCGAGAGCGAGCAGAAAGGTCTTCATCTTGATGAGATCTGTCTTCCTGTCCTTCAGGAGATCAAGGTAGATGAGCGATTGAAGAGAACGAGTTTGATGCCTCTTTATATAGTATTGATGGCTTGGCATGAGCAGCAATGGATCCATTGTTTTTCATCCTGAACCTTCCGTCTGCTCAGTGTTTCCTGGTTGGCTTGGCTGGGCTCTCCAGGACCTTCTGTTATTTAACTAATGAGATTAATATTAGCAGAAGATTAAGTTCGACCAGATCATTGCCCTTTATATAACACTCATGCACAAAGCCTGTCATTGACTCCAAGGGCAGTAATGTGTATCCTCTTTGATTCTGATGGCTGTCATGGAAAATCAAGGACAAAACATCTATTCAGGCTCCTGCATCACGTCTTTAACATTTGGGTTGAATGCTTAAAGTTACTTCTAAAATCAAAGATGGTACCCTGTGGCCTAACCAAATTAGACTAAGGCATCTCGACCTCAAATGCAAGGTAACTGGGCATCTCTCAAACAAGTCCATGTTTAAATTGTAGAAAATATTACCAAAAAGGTAATAATGATAATAATTCAAATCTGGTCTCTTGTCAAAATATTATATATATTTTTTTTCTTTTTTTAATTGAGATGCATCTTACCTTAAGTTATCCAGTTGAATTCCCCTTGGTTCAACCACCACATAGATCAACCACAGCCAATCATATTGAGAGAATCAGGGCACTTGCTATAGAATCCATGCCAATGGTTCCTGTGAGGATCCTGTAGGTTGGATTTTTGACCGTGAATTTTTTTCTGGAAGTTTGGAAGTCTTGTCTATTTCCTATATTTTTGTACCAATTTTTTATGAGTTTTGTGCAGGGTGAGGGACAGTATTCCTACTTTATTTTTCTACAAATACCTATCCAATTTCCCTCGTGACAAGTCTGACTTCCCCAAGAATATATTTCTGTCAACATGTCAGTATTCAGATGCCTAGTCTCATGTGACATTGTCTCAGTGTCCTCTGTTCTATATCATAGGTCTTCCTGCTCATATTGGGGGAATTACCAGGTTCTTTTTACTATACTGCTCTGCAGTATATTTTTAGATTAGGTATTTTTTGCCTCCTGTTTGACCCTCTTCCTTATTATTGCTTTCCTTGCTCTTGGTCTCTTATTCTTCCAAATACATTTATAACTGTTTATTTCCAATTCTGTGATAAGTGTCCTTTCTATTTTCCTGGAGAGTGCTCTGAATCTATACATTGCTTTTAGTAAAATGGACATTTTTACTATATTGATTCTGCCTATCCAAGAACATGAGTGGTCCTGCAATTTTCTATGGACTTCTTCAATTTCTTTTCCAGTGTTCAAGAATTTCATTGTACAGCTCTTCTATCTACTTGTTTAGATAATTTTTAAGTATTTAAATTTTTGAGGTCATTGAGAATTAAAGGTTTTTCAAATTTCTTTTCCTGCTGAATTACTGTGGCAGTATAGGACATCTATTCGTTTCTATATGATTTTTGATTTTGTATCTTTTTTTCCTTGTAAACTCATTTATAAACTCTATAAGAATTCAGATGGTGTTTTTCCATCTTCCAAATAGGATAATACCATCAGTAATCAGAGGTGTTTGGACTTCTTTTTTTTTCCTCTTTATATCCTTTTATTTCCTTTTCTTGCCTGATCACAATGGCTCATGTTTCAAGGACTATATCAAATAGGATTAGTAACAGTAAACACTCTTTTGTGGCTTCTCAATTAAAGGGAAATTCTTTCTGTTTTCTTTTCTCCATTTAGTATGATATTTACCTTTGTTTTATGATGAATGCCCTTTATGTCATCGACGTAGGTTACTTGGATTAGTAGTAGGACTCTAGCACATTAATGTGACTCTGTCTGAAAATTAAATATAAAAAGTGCTAATAATGTGGCTCAGTGGTTAAATTCCTCTTGTTTTAATCCCTGCTAACAAAAAACTATTCATTAAAATCAGAACATTGTGAAAACTTGTGTCCATCCAAAGCACATAAAAACATGTAGCCTAATGTTATTCAAGTGAAACCAGCCATACAATGGAAGGTTAACTCCTTCTGACCCAGTGAGTTACCCAAGAGATAGAAGATGATGTAGCTCTCTGATAGTCAATGAATGTAATTAAGTCCTTTATTAGAGAGAAGGTGGAGTTTCTGACATGGAATTACAGTCCTGTACCTGGAATTATTGACCTTGCTGCACAATTCCTATGTTGAAATTTGTCCCCCAGGACTGGTGTCCTCAATGGATAACTTAACCATAATGAGGCACTTGGGGTATGTACCAATTCAGGATGGGTCATGTCTATATAAAAAGAGGAAATGTAAACTTCCAAGGAGCGGCATGGATGGTGGAGAAGAGAGAGAACCATGTGAGCCCAGAACAAGATGGCGGCCATATGCCAGCCCATGAGGGAGCTGCAGAGGAGCCAGGGCTGCCCACTCACTGGAACGGTCACAGATGGACACCTTCCTGTCACCTGTGATCCATGAAAACATCACTGACTCACACCATTATGTTTTCATGGCATTTATAGAACTTGTGAATACCCACATGAAGTTCAGCAAATTTCCTTTTGATGACTGAGAGTTTTTTTTAATTAAAATGCTTATGTCCTTCCAACCCTTCATCTTTACCTACTGTAAAGACTGTGTGGGATGAGTTAGTGGCTGGGGTTGCCATGCACAGCCCCACCCTGCTAGCTTATAGGGCAGGGTGTGTCTTCCCACAGCCCTGAGGGCTGACCTCTGAGTGGGCACATCTGGGACCAATGACCTTCACCTCTGGGCAGGAAGCTCTCCACTGCCTGCTCTCAGCCCTCTCCCCCCACCAAGTCTTTTAAGGGTTCACATTTCCTGTAGCTTTTCCTGTCCTTCTGATGTGCTGTCTTGGGGACTGAGTCAGTTGATACTACCCATGGAGCCCTTGAGGTTTCAAATTCCTGACGTGTTTATTTACTTTTTATCAACTTAAGGAAGTTTTTAGCCAACAGGGATCCACCTTTTGAAGAACGATTTTGCTGTATAGTCTTTTCTCTATTTCTCCACTTTGAATATGTCTCACTTTTGTTTTATGATCTCTGGACTGACTCTCTCTCTCTCTCTCTCTCTCTCTCTCTCTCTCTCTCTCTCTCTCCCTCAAATATATACATACATATATATATATATTTATATGTGTATATTTATATGTGTAAAAATAAATAAATATATGCATATATGTATGTATATATATTCTGGGTTTTTTTTTTTTTTTTGCAGGACTGAGGATTCAGTACAGGGGTATCCTGCAACTGAGCTACACTTCCCCAATTTTTTTTTTAATTTAGAGACTGGATCTTGCTCACTTCTTGAGGCTGGATTTGATCTTGTGATCCTTCTGCCTCAGTCTCTTGAGTACCTGGAATTACAGTCCTGCACCATCCCATATTTGGGTTGTGATAAATTGGAGGAATACAAGGAATTGATCTGCCACAGTCTGGCTGGGCACAAATCACGAGCAACTGAAGCAGGAACAAACTTTATTTCTGAACTCCACCAGCACACTCCACACACGCTCCCGGGAACTCCCCCGAATGTTACGTGGCTCCTCCAGGAACCAGCAACCGGAAAATTCCTCCTCCAGCACTTCCCCAACCAATGGGAACTCTCTGGGAATCACCATGAGAGCTCAAGCGGAACTCAACAGGAACTCCACCAGAACTCAAAAGTCATCATCTTAATGGCTCGCTAGCATCACCTCTCAACCACTACATCTGGCAAAAAATGCCATGCGTTATCCCAACTCGGCTGTGGCCCTCAACATCTCCCCCCTTCTGTTTAATTAAACAACAAGCAATGTGGCTTAGGGACCGTGCCTGTTAGGCTGTCCAATACTACATATGGTCCTTACCCGTCATCGGATGATGTGTCCTCAAGGCATCAGTCTCCTGTTTTAGGTTGCTACCACTGCAATTGGATCATACCTGTCACTGACTACTGGTCCAGCATACAGCCATACTTGTGGATAGGCCTTTGAACCAATGTGGGGAGATTAGGTTCTTTGCCTCACCTCTGTTGGCCCCCAAATTTGGCCTTTGCACCAGTTGGGGGTGAGGTTTTTTGGCTCAACTCTGTTGGACCCCAAATTTGGCCTTGGTGCCAGTAGGGAGGTGAGGTTCTTTGCCTCACCTCTGTTGAGCCCCAAATTTTAGACCATCACTAGCAGAAGGGAGGAGGATGCAAAATGCCATGACACCAAGCCAAATGACGGCTCTTTTTGAAAAAATTGTACCACCAATGACACCATCTGCAAAGATACTCCAGCACTACCACAATTCACTGCAGCAACAGATAGTTCATAATGCATACAAGTGATACATAGTCCAGGCAAGTTCTGCAAGCAGTTCAAAGCAGAGGAATCCATCAATATGTCCATTTCCTCCCAAAGTAAATCAGCTCCTTGATTGAGCATTACTTGTTGAGTTATTATTCATTGCTGCATCAGTTTATACAGTTTGTTGTGATAACTATGGAAGAAGCTGTAGTTTGGTTTTATCTTTGTCTTCACCAGCACTGGGATGAAGATAGGAATTCTCGCAACAATGGCTAAAAAAAAAAAATTATGTAACATTCCAACAGGTACTAAGAAAACAACTTTCTGAACAATTTTTTTATCCTTAACAGAATTATTAAATATAATGAAAAGGAAAGGTGAAAGTAAGCAAACAGATCTGTTAACCTCCTTTTTTGCTCACATATTAAAACAATCCTCAACAGCTGTTTACCCAATTTAAATTAAACCATTTAAATCACTTGAATTAAAAAAATTCAGATCCATTTTTCATGAGCACTCCTCATATATGTTATTGTCATAGGCACATACAGACATACAACACAAACACAAGTGTGCACACATAACATACAACACATAAGACAATAGTAAAGGTCTTGTAGCTTTACACAGGTGAAATCTCCATTGCAATGTTTAAAAACTCCACCGTCAAAAAATAAAACTGGTCAGAAAAACATTAACCTAGGTCTGTATGAGCTCAAAAAATAAAATAGAACTTTATGATGTGAGAAAAGGCAATAATAATATAGATATTGAAAAAAGCATCCTAGTTAATCACTGTCACAGATGTAAGAATAGCCAAGCTGGAGTTCTGGATATCAGCTGTTATGAATTTGAGTCAAATCAACTTATTTTTGGTCTGTAGAAATTGCTTTGGTTAGTCTCTCTGGAATCCAAATCGGCTGCTATTCTCCATGTGGAAACAAACAAACAGAACTCCGACTCCAGACAGTCACTGGGTCAGAACCTTTCCATTGTCCTGTTAGAATATCCTTCCAAAGTACCTTAGGCTTATGTACACTTTTTGGACACATATGCCTTTCCACAGCACTAAGCCCTGATGAATCCAAATTTTAAAAGTTTAGAGTAAAAAGGGTTATTTTAAGTTTATCTTTGGGGGATATATACCCATTTCCAATTCCCTCTTTTTGTTTTAATAAGTACATTTTAATAGTTTGATGCCTTGTTTCAGTGGATTGTATGGGATTCCTGTTATATGAGTAATGCCAAATGATGAGCAAAAGTGTTTAAAAGAGGTAGAAGTATAGCCAGAGCCATTATCTGTTTTTAACTGTTTTGGAACGCCCACAGTGGCAAAATTATGTAAGCAATGAGCTATAATATCTTTAGATTTTTTCGCTGGCATGAAGGAAGCCCATGAAAAATCCAGGAAAAGTATCAACTGTAACACGCAAATATTTTAATTTTCCAAATTGTGGCAAGTGTGTGATGTCCATCTGCCAAATATGTTTAGGTATCAGTCCTCTAGGATTGACTCCAAGATTAACTTGTGGTAAAAAGGTCACACAATTTTGACATTATTTTATTATTTGTCTAGCTTGTTCCTTAGTTATTTTAAAATATTAGAATTGACATGAAACCTTTTATGAAAATTTGTAGCTTCTTCTAGTGTAGAAATAATATGTATGTCATGTGTAGTTTTATCTGCTAAATCATTGCCCAAATTAAGGGCTCCAGGCAATCCTGTATGTGCCCTGATATGTCCTATAAAGAATGGACCTTTTCTGTCCCAGATTAGACTTTGTATAGTGGAAAGCAAAGAGAAAACAGTAGAGGAAGTGGAAATCCTACCAGCATCTTCAAGGGATACTATAGCATTAACTATATACTGACTATCAGAAAATAGATTAAATACCGAATCTTTAAACATCACAAAAGCTTGTAATACTGCATTAAGCTCTACCTTTTGAGCTGATTATTTGGGTACTAAAAATGTAAAAGTTTGATCAGGGGTAACCACTACTGCTGTACCATTATTTGACCCATCAGTGAATATATTTGGAGCATTCATGATAGGTGTTTTTCTTGTCATTTTTGGAAAAACTACAGGATGCAAAGACCAAAAAGACAATAAAGGATTAGATGGTAAGTGGTTATCAAATGAAATGTTACATTTGCACATGATTATTGCCCAAGTATTTAACTCATTAGCTAACTCATCAATTTGATCCATAGTATATGGAGTAATCATTTTATTGGGAGAAATTCCAAACACTCCCTTTGCTGCTCTCATTCCTTTGAGTATTAATTGTCCTACAGGCTCAGGATACCTAGTAAGAATAGTGTTAGGAGAATAAGATAAATGTATCCACAATAATGGACCTTCTTGCCAAAATACTCCTGTAGTAATATTTTTTTTGGTAGTACAATAAATAATAAAGGCAAACATATCAATTCTATCCAAATGCATATTTTCTGTATAAGTTTCAATTTTTAATGCCTTTCTTGCTTCAGGCATTAACATTCGGGGTGAATTTGGATCTGATGGACCTTTTAGGATATCAAATAAAGGTCCCAACTCTCCTGTTGGTATGATTAGATAAGACCTTATCCAATTTATGTCTCCTAATAACCTTTGAAAGTCATTAAGTGATTTGAGTTGATCTACTCATATTTGAATTTTTGGTGGATGGACCATGGTTGAGGATAGTAGAACTCCTTAATAATTAATTGGAATATTTATTTGTAATTTATCTATTGCTATCTCTAGATTATAATTTTTTAATAAATTTTTAAGTGTGGCATAACATTCTAGCAATGTGTTTTTATCTTTATGTGCTAATAATACATCATGCATATAGTTAAATATTTGTAGTTCAGGATTTTGATTTCTAAGTGGCTGGATTGCTTTGTTAACATAGATTTGACACATAGTTGGGCTGTTAGCCATCCCTTGAGAGAGTACTTTCCATTCATATCTCTGATCAGGACCTTCATGATTTAATGCAGGGATAGTAAATGCAAAACGTGGACTATCCTCAGGATGAATTGGAATTGAAAAAAAAACAATCTTTAATATCTATAACTAAAACATACCAAGTTTTTGGCAAAGCAGACAATTGAGGAATCCCCGATTGAGGAGGTCCCATAATAACCATCTCATTATTAATGGCTCTTAAATCTTGCAATAATCTCCATTTACCAGATTTCTTTTTAATGAAAAAATGGGAGTATTATAGGGAGATATGGAAGGTTGTATATGTCCCTCCACTAATTGTTGTTTGACCAGGTCATGGGCTACTTGTATCTTTTCTTTAGTCAGAGGCCACTGAGGAACCCATACTGGTCTTTCTGATTTCCAAGTAATTTTTATTGTCTCTGTGACCCCTTCTGAAAACCCAATCCAAGTCTATCTATTCCTTGATCTATTTGAATTGGTGCTGCTATACCTTGTTCTTGTTCTCCTAATCTTTTTTCTTTTCTAAAACCTTGTCTAGCACTAATAATGGGCGCATTTGGATTGATGTTATTTGTTAATGTCAAACCGAATTGATCTAGGACATCTCGTCCCCATAAATATAGGAAGATGTTCCAATACATATGGCTGTATAGCTCCTTCACATCCTTCAGGATCCTTCCAATCTAATACCATTGCACTTTTATGGGGATTAGTCACCACTCCTAGGCCCCAAAGCATTTGAATGGTTTGTTGTAATGGCCAATATTTCGGCCATTCTTGATGAGATATGATGCTAAGGTCTGCACCTGTATTCAGTAGCCCATTAAATTCATGTCCTTGAATATTTAGTTTTAGCATGGGGCGAGAACCTAAATTTAAAGACAGCATAGCCCAATCTACTCCTGTGGAGCCTAATCCCCTGGAACCTCTTTCTATAGTACTGCTGGAATATTTATCATGTAGGCTGGGTATTATTAATAACTGTGCTATTCTATCTCCTGGTGAAATTACTGAAATACCCTTTGGAGAACTGGCTATAATTTTTATTTCACCTTCATAATTGGGATCGATTACCCCAGGACTTATTATAAGTCCTTTTAGAGTAGAAGAACTGTATCCTAACAATAAGCCTACTGTTCCTTTGGGAAGAGGTCCTTTCACCCCTGTGGGAATGATTTGAACTCCCATCTCTGGAGTTAGTACTGATTTGGCGGAGGCACAGATGTCCAACCCTGTGCTCCCTCTGGTTCGTCTGATGAGAGGTCTGATGGACAATGTGTCCTGGGCACTACCCTGATGGTGTTGCTGGGTTCCTCCATGGTGTTTCTGGGTTCCTCCTGTGCCCCATATATTTGTGGTCATGGGCCCCAGAGTATTGGGCCCCCCTGTCCGTTTTTTGGCAATGGAGCCTGATGCCTTTCTCCATGATATCGTGGGTAAACACCTGGTCCTTGTCCATTTTTTTGATAATGGAATACCCTCTATGGTGGTTTGAGAACTGTATTCATTAGCCCAAAGTCTCCCTCTATGGCATCGTGGGCAAATACCCAGTATTCTACTCCTTTGACACCTATCTTTGTTAAATCCTCCTCCTATGGGGCAATTCCTTTTAAAATGTCCAGTTTGTTCATAATTGTAGCATGTTTTTAGCCTGGAATCTAAAGCCTGTTGTACTGCAGCTGCCAAGACTTGCCTTTGTTTATTAATGTCTCTACATAATTTAATATATGTGTTTAAATATCCATGTTTCCATGGTCTAATGGCCTCCTTGCACCATCTGTTTGCTTGCTCAAAGGCTAGCTGTTTAATTAATGGCATTGCTTGTTCTGTGTCCCCAAAAACTCTGGTAGCTGTTTGAATAAGCCTATCTACAAATTCAGCATAAGGTTCATTAGCTCCCTGTATTACCTTAGATAATTGTCCTTGTAAATCTCCACGACCTTGTAAAGTCTTCCATGCCCTAACTGCATCTGCAGCAATTTGTGAATATATAGCAGGATCATATTCAATTTGTTGCCATTGACCCTCATAAGATTCTTTTCCTAAAAACATATCTAGATTTCTTTGAGGGTAACTGGCTGGTGCTTTTCACCTAGCTGTCTCCATGCAAAATTCCTCATTGGCAACCTTCCATAACAAATATTGTCCTCCATTTAGCACAGCTCTACACATACTAGCCCAATCTGCTGGCATCATGTTCAAGTTGGTAATGGATTCGACCATGCTTACAGTGAAGGGTGCTTGGGGACCATAGGTTGTTACAGCCTCTTTTAGCTGCTTCACTGTTTTGAAATCTAAAGCACATTGAATTCGTTGCCCTCCTGCCTGCTCAAGTACAGGGCATGCTAATCTTTGAGGTCCTGACTCAGGATCCCTCCTATCAACTATGGGGGTTGAGGGCCCCCTAGGATATGTTTTCTCTATAGGTGGAGCAGTTGGTTGGACACTTATGCCCTCTGGTGATAGAACGGCATTAGTAGCAATCTGCTGTTGTAGCTTCCCCCCTGATAGCTGTTTCTCCTCTCAGCTTTCTTCATTTAAATTTCCTTCCTCTGTCTGACTAGCTCGAGAGACCTTCTCTTTTGCTAGATCTAACATGTTTTCTACCATAGTCTGGACCTCTAACAATTTACTTACCACTCTTTCAGTTTGTTTTTTACTAATTTCTAATCTACTATAAAGATAATGCAACCCAACAAGATAACACAAAACAAAACCAAAACAGAATGAAACAAAAACGGAACAAAAAAATGTTGTATCAATTTTCCTATTTTCTTTTGCATTTATGGTCTATTTCTATCTCTTCCTCAGGGGCAAACAACTTCAAACCTTGAACAAACCATTTTTCCCAGTTTTTCTGAGAAAGTTCTAGGGATAGGCAGCTTGAAGAAAAACCAAAACCAAAACAAATTAAAACAAGAACACATTGTTTTTTGAAATGGTCACCCATTCACTTGTCTTCCCTTAGGGGCGAACAATTTCACTTACCTCCGAGCTTCAGGCATTCCCCGTACCGGCCACCAATTGACGCAGTCTGGCTGGGCACAAATCACGAGCCACTGAAGCAGGAACAAACTTTATTTTGAACTCCACCAGCACAGTCCACACACTCTCCCGGGAACTCCCCTGAATGCCACGTGCCTCCTCCAGGAACCAGCAACCGGAAAATCCCTCCTCTGGCACTTCCCCAACCAATGGGAACTCTCCAGGAATCCCCACGAGAGCACAAGCAGAACTCAACGGGAACTCCGCCAGAACTCAAAAGTCATCATCTTAATGGCTCCCCAGCGTCAACTCTGAACCACTAATTCTGGAAAAAATGCCATGTGCCATCCGGACTCGGCTGTGGCCCTCAACATTGATCATTTTATATTTGTGTGGTCAACATTCTTCTTTCAGTACTATTCTGAGCTTTAGCTTTTTGCACATTTGAACATAGTGTACCCCCACGTGGTCATCTGGAGCTCTCCTACGTGGAGTTCTTGAAATACTTGGAGTGTAGAAAATCTTTTCCTATAAAATTTGGTCTGAACTAATTCTGCAAGACTGGTGTCTTCTATAATATAAAGCCAGTGATGTCCCTCTTCCATTCCAAATTTTTCTTGTAAATATTGTTTTTTTTTTTACTTAGTTTGGTTTCAAATGTATGTCCCTGAGAAAGCAGAGGGTAGAGTTCAATCTTCTTTGTTCAGTTCCATTAAACACCTGAATAAAACAACCCACAGGCTGTACCCTTGGATAATGAGGTCTGCTGAACATGCATTCAGAGCCCAGAGACTTCACGTCTAGCCGAGGGTGATTCCTGCCCCGGTCTATGTTTCCTGGATTCACAGATCCCTAATCTTGCCCGAGGTTTTCAAGTCCCGAGGCACCTGTCTGCACACGTGTCACCTTCCTGGAGCTGTCTTTGCTGACTGCCCTCTTGTAGGTTTGGCAAAAACCACCTCCCTTCTCCTCCAAGGCATCTGTCTTAGGAAGGGGCATTTCCTAAAGGGAGACTTTCCTCAAAGGGACAATGTTTTTCTTTTTTCCTCCTCATTAGCATTTTGTCCACCTCCTAAGGGACAATGACATATGCCAGTATCTTATGATGATGGTTCTTTGATCATAATGAGACCCTCTGCAGTCTTTGGACACTGTGAATGATGTGTCCAAGGCTGCAAATGGCGACTTTCCTTGGTGATCTCCTTCTGCCTTGGCCCAATGTCAGATGTCACCTTCTCTTCAATATTGATGGCTAAGAACCACAGTTCTGGGAAATATTGGGAATATTGCTCTCGGGACCAGGAGGGACTCTGTCTCAATCTCAGTGTTCAGGACACTTCTCAACCTCAGCCCAGACATGCAGGGGCACCACCCTGCAGCTCAAACACATAATGATCTGATGAATATCTGAAACTAGGAGGATTCTAACTAATGGAATTCCTGCCCTCATCCCTATCAGGTGGGCATTTGCTTTACATACTCTCAGTCTCTGTGAATTTCCTTTCTCTTTTTCATTAAGCAGACTGGACATGCAGCCTGGCCTCCCACATGACATCTGATTTAAAAAAAAATGACTGCATCAGTGAATTTAGTCACCTTCATTACTGTGGTGATGCAATGTTTGACTAGAACTATTTTTAGAGGAAGAAAAGATTATCTGGCTCATTGTTTCAGAAGTTCAAACCGTATTGGCCAATTTCATGGCTCTGGCCCAAGGGGAGGCAGAACAAAATGGCAGAAGGGCCTGGAGGAGGAGAACAGCTCAGAATGGGGTACCAGGAAGCAGAAAGAACTCTGCTCACCAGGGACAGAATAGAAACCTCAAAGGCACAGCCCAGGGACTCCCTCCTCCAGCCACACCCACCTGCCTACAGTCACCACCCAGTTAGTCCACTTAAGTGGATTAATCCATTTATTAGGTTACAACATTCCCATCTTATCATCTCATCTCTGAATATTTTTGCATGATCTCACACAGGAGCTTTGGAGGGACACCTCATGTCTAACTCCAACACACTCACATCTGTCATACTGCAGCTTATCCCTTCCCCTATCCTCATTCTTAACTAAATGACGTCCTGCTTCTTGTAGACCTTGCTTTTTAATAGGTACCATGAAGTAGGTATTCTGTGCATTTAAATCCTCATTAACTATAAGACACATAGTTGTGCATATATGGTCAATTTTACTAATCAGTTGGGAATAAGGAATAGCAGGAAAGATATAGAAGAGAACTGACAAGAAATCCCTAAGACAGGTTTACACTTTCCCAAAAAAGAAGAAATTACAATTTTAATAAAAGGAGACATTTTATCTTAATAAAGATGATTCCTGAGCCCTTGAGAAGGTGATGTTGAAACATTCCTGATCTCATTAGGATCTGTAGGATTCAAAAGAAAGAGAAATTAAAATATTGCCAAGCTGATCTTAATGGCATTATGATCAGGCTCGTTACAGTGAAAAAACAAAAATCCCTTCCTGGGTAGTGGAGTGCAGGAATGTTCACTCACAACTCTCCTCTCTGGACCTTGTATGTTCATGTATGGGTTCTACAGGGAGCACTTTCATAGGAAAGTCTACATTTGCAAGGTCACCTCTTGCTGTCAGAGATTCGAAGGGGCATGTGGATGTATGCAACAAAATAAAAATTTTGTGCCTGGAGCAATGTTGCATGGACGTAATCCCAGGGACTGAGCAGGCTGAGGCACGAGGATATCAAGTTCAAGGTGAGTTTCTGAATCTTAGATGCTGTGTAAGAATACAGAATAAGATGGGATGGAGATGTAACTCAGGGATAGAGAGTCCCTAGGTTCATCCCCTATTTCCTACCCCCCAAAACTCTAAATCTTTGAGAAATCTCCTCTAGGGTTATTGGAGATTTTCCATTTCAGGGTAGTTTATTCACACTGGATTTCACCAATGTTCAGACTATTCCATTCTCCATGGCTTCACAAAATGCTGTCCCACTGTCTTCCAACTCAAGAAACTCAAGAACCCCACTCTGAAAACTAAAGGGGTGTTGTTTCATGCATGTTTTAAACACATATACTCATGTCAACATCCTGAAGGAGGGACCATTTCTCTCATTGATACACATGCCAAGTATCATAAGGTGAAGAAAAATACCTATCAAAACAAATGTCAGGAAGGACAAACCTCAAGTGTCTGCTCATCAAGCAAGGTCCTTAGACATCAGGACAGTTATCTGGGAAAGAGAGGGGATGAAAAATCTAGATCAGTGGGGTTGCTCAGTGTCTAAAGATTCAAGTTTTGAAATGGAAGATATGAATCAAGCTCCCTGTCCTTTGGTTCATTTCATAATACCACAGGAACAGGGAAAGCAATTTTACCTGTTTCAATAACATGTCTTATGTTTTCCTTTGGAATGTTATTTTCCACCGTCAGCTCTTCAAACTTGTTGTGGACTTCTTCACTCAGATTGTCTTCCTTAGCTGTTTTGCATGTGGGATAATGTGGAAGAGATTTCTGTTATAAAGCATCCTGTGGGTCGGAGGTAGACCAGTTGATCCTACCATCTCCATGCTCTGACTAATAGTACTTCCAGGTCATTTATGAGTGACATGGGAACATGGGTATATTCCACTTATGGAAATTATATCATCTTGTAGTTCTTAGGACAACTGAGGACATTCAAGTCCCTTTATTTTGTGAACTGAATCCAGCCTAATGTTTTTGTATTGTCAGGGGCTAAGCTTTGGGAATTATTCTATACTGTGGCTTCTCATTTCAACTCTGTCTACATTCTATAGTCTATGCTCTAGTATTCTGGACTTTTCATCCAATATTCAATACCAGAAAAGGGGTGGTATTGATCTAAACTTTCCACCTAGCACATTAGCATGCTCTTCTCTACATTAGCATGCTCTTCTCTGCTAATGCAAAAAAAAAAGGAAAAAATAAAAAAAAGAAAGAGGGAAATGAAGAAAGAAAGAAAGTAAGAAAATCTCCTCCTTCATTTTTAAGGGTTTGCAACTTTTAGGAGTGCCTTTCGATAGGGCATAATATGAAATGTGTCTCTATTTCCTAGAAGGCAATGTCTCAGTACAACTCACTCAATGGACTCTGACCTGGGAACACATTTCCGTACTACTATTAGTACTAGTGTTTAGTACAATATTTATACTAGCATTTGGTAAAAACTACGTATATGCTCATATTTTTCTCCTGAACTTATAATACAGAAGAAATTACTAAAGGGACTGGGACAGTAGCTTTCCTTCCAAGGCCCTGGTTTCAAATCCCAGCTATACAGGAAAAAAAAGAAATAAAGAAATAAATCACTACGCTGTGCTTCAGACAGTAAACGTCACTTATACTTACAAGCAAGAACAGTCATGTGCGTAACCTTGCCATTTCCATCCACATTTATATTATAAAATACTACGACACCATCAGAGAGGTATTCAATTTGGAAGAAATTTTGCCCTTTGTCTGTGATTGAAAAAGAAATACTTCAAAATTCTAAATTATCACCTTTCTTAATTTTTTTTTGGTAACTTCATGTCATTTTAAACAGCACTCCATGCAGAGAACACCATGAGTTATATAAACAGGGAACCCTTCTGAATCATCATTAATGCTCACATCGCACTTGGGAACCTGAGATGATATAAATCTTATTCTATGGTGACTCCAATTCTCACAAATTCACCAGCATTTCCAAGGATGCATGGGCAGAGAGAAGTTTGTTAAGGGTGGCCAGTGTCCAAACCCCCCAATGTGAGTGCCCACCAAGACCACAAATCTGAGCACCCCTCAAGGCTTGTCCACCTTAGAGCAAATACTCACACATGACTTCATAAATATCATGAGGACCTTTGGATGATCTGACAAAGAACTTCTGACACTCCCCATTGGACCTTGAAAACAAACCAAGAGAAGCCAATTGTTGCTCAGTTATTCTTGCAAAAATCTCCATATTTGACTTGAATGAAGGAATTATTGAGAAGGTAACTGAGAGGGGAAAATCAATCGATGATTTCACTCTTCCATGCATTCGATGTCTCCATGTTATGGGAGATTTCTGCATTTTCTATAACAGGGTTTCTCAACCTTGGCAATTACCAGCTCTGGATGGCATGGGTTAGGTTGTGTTGGAGACACCTGGACACTGTCAAGCAGTATGATCACTGGCCTGGACCCACCACATAATCTTAGCTCTCACTGCCATTGAGACAGCCATAGAGGTCTACAAGTCTGGCCTAGTAGCCAGTGGAGGGGTTTGCAAGGAGACTCCCACTTCAGGATGACAAGAAAAATTATGCATATGCCTATGCTTGCATAGATACTATATGTACGTGAAATTTATATGATATGCAAGTATACCTAATAGATGCACCTAATATTTATATTAACAATGTTAAATCCTTAATATTGTGAACGTATGATATTCCACCTAAACAATCTATATTTATGCATGTGACATTAATATACACACCTTTATTTTTTCCTGTCTTAATAATCAGAGCACCAACTCTCATATAAATTCTGCAGCTCCCGTGAATTCTGAAATCTGAATTCCTCACACTTTGTCCTCTCTATATATCTTCTGCGAATTCAGGATACAGTTGCTTCCAAGCAGGGACACAGACACAGACACAGATTTGGTGCAGAAGTGAAGTAAGTTGTGCCAGAGGTGACCCCCATGGTTGCATTACATTGGGCGATTTTCACTTACTTGGAGTAGAAAGTGAAGTCTATCTTCTTGCCTCCATCACTACAATCTAAGTGACGATAATGGAACCTCATCTCTCCATATTCACTAATCTTCTCTAAGTCATCAGCTCCCATGAGAATGGTATGCCAGTCCCCAGTGACCTGTAAAGGAAAGATACCCTGGGAATGACTACTGGCTCCTCTTGTTCTTCTCTCGTCCACACTAATTATAACCATGACAGCTGGTTTAGCTCAGAAGAAAAACTAAATCCAATCATGAGGTCACCATGCAAGCTCTACTCTCCACAAGTTAGAACTGTATCAGCCAAAGTCATGAATCAGATTCCCACAGAAGCATGGAATTGAGAGGCTCTCAAACAACTAAACTACATCCGCAAATATATGGTAAGTAGTAGATAACACTTTGGCAGATTAATTTTTTTACATTTATTGACTTAAAGAGGAATGTGATAGTCAAAGAAAGAGTTGGATTACATCAACAGGGAAGGTTACCATCATGGATATAGGTGTTTGTGGACTGAGACCTGCTCATAAAGTCTCATGTCACATAAAATTGAGAAATGTGGGAAGATAAAGAGAGAGAGAGAGAGAGAGAGAGAGAGAGAGAGAGAGAGAGAGAGATCCCCCAAGATCAGCCCATCCAGGTACCTCTGCTGGGTCGACCTGGGATGAAGCACAGATCAAGCTGAATCCGAGAGCAAGCAGAAAGGTTTTCATCTTGATGAGATCAGTCTTCCACTCTACAGAAGCTCAGGGGAGATGGGTACTGGACAGAATGAGTTTGATGTCCCTTTATATCACATTGGTGACTGGACATGACAGGCAATGAATCCATTGTTTTCATCCTGAGATCTTCTGTCTGCTCAGTGTTTCCTGGTTGGCAGGGATGAGCTATCTAGAAACTCCTGTTCTTTACCTAATGCTATGGATACTGGAAAAGCTTTAATTTGGCCAAGTAATTAACCTTTATGTATGGCTCTTGCACAAAGCCTGTCATTGATCCCAAGGACAATAATGTTTATTTCCTCTTTGATCCCCATGTCTGAAATGGAAGATCAAAGACTAAACATATCTTCAAGTTCCTGTGTCACTTCTCTAACATTTTAGTTGAATGCTCACAGATACTTCTAAAATCAAATATGGTACCCTGTGGCCTGATCAAATTAGATTATGTCATCTCTACCTCCAATGCAAAATATCATGGCATCTCTGAAATCAGCCCAAGTTTAAATTTAAGAAGATATTACAAAAAAAATGATAATGCTAATACAAATGCTAGCCTCTTGCCAATTTATGATTTTGTTTTTGTTTTTGTTTTTCAATTTTGATCCATCTCTTTCAAGTGATCTAGTTGAATTCCCCTTTGGTCATCAACCACATTAGATCAACTACAGGCAATCACTCTGAAAGTATTAGGACACTTGCTATAGAAGCTACACCAAGGGCAACTGTCTTGATTCTGTCAGCAGCTACAATACACCTTCGTGTTGGATTTTTGACACAGGATTTCTTCTAGAAGTTTGAAGTATGTTTTCCAATTCCTACATTTTTGAACAATTTTGTTATGGGTTTTGTACAAGGTGAGGGATAGGGGTCCTATTTTATTTTACTACAAATAGCTACCCAGTTTACCTGTGCCATTTTATAAAGCATCTCTCGTCTCCCAGAATATATTTTTGGCAACATGTCAAACATCAGATAGCTATACTTATAGAAATTTGTGTCAGTGTCCTCTATTCTATTTTTGGTCTTCATGCCCATATTGGTGGAATTTCCATGCTCGGTTTGCTCTACAGCTCTGTAGTGTCCTTTTCAGATCAGGTATTTTGATGTCTTTGGCTTTGATAATCTTGCTTAGTATTCCTTTCCCTGCTCAGGTTTTCTTATTCTTACAAATGCATTTAGAAATATTTTTTCCATTTTTACCCCAAGAAATATTTTTTTCCAATTTAGTAAAAATATTTCATTCATATTTTCATGGGGAGTGCTTTGAATTTATTTATTGCTCTTGGTAGGATGTCTAGTTTTGCAATATTAATTCTGCCTATCCAAGAACATGGAATGTTGTTCTTCTATTTTTTTTTCAATTTCTTTCTTTAGAGTTCTGTGAATTTCTTTGAAGAGCTATTTTAACTTCTTGCTTAGATAATTTCCAAGAATATATTTTTGAGATTATTGTAAATGGAATGGTTTTCCAAATTTCTCTTCCTGCTGAATTAAACTATGTAGCAATCTATTGATTTATATGCATTGATCTTTTATATTGCTACTTTGTTAAATTATTCATAAACTTTAGAAGTCTTCTGGTGTAGTTTTTCATTTTATAAATATGATAATGCTACCAGCAAACACAGATAATTGGCCTTCTCATTTATCTTTTTGTATCCATTGATTTCCTTTTCTTGCCTGATCACTTTGGCTAAAGTTTCAAGGACTATATGGAATAAAATGGTGACAGTGGACACATTTTAATGTTCCTAAATTAAGATGATTTTTTTATTTTTTCTCCATTTAGTTTGAAATTGACCTTGGGATTATCATAAATGGCCTTTATGTGGTTGAAATAAACTCCTTCAATTAATAGTGAGACTCTAAGCAAGTTAGTGAGATTCTGTCTCAAAATAAAATATAAAGATGGCTCAGTGATTTAGTTCCCCTTATTTTGTTCCCCAGTAACAAAAAAATATTAATGAGAATGAAAATATATTGAGAAACCCTATGTCACCCAAAGCATTTAGAAATATGCAGCATAAAAACCGCCAAATGAAACCAGCCATACATCTAACGGTTAACTTCTCCTGACCAAGTGATTGACCCAAGACATATAAGATGATGTAGATCTCGGATAATCAATCAATTTCATTAAGCATTTTATCAGACAGAAGATGAAGTTACTGTTAGAGGCTAAATTGAGTTCCCTGTCTGACAATTCCAATACTGAGATCTGTCCCTCTGGACCAGGGTCCCCAGATGGTAAATAAGCTACAATTATGTTCTCGGTGTTTGGAATACTTCATGTGGATCATGTCCATGTCAAAAGAGAAAATGTGAACTTCCAAGGATCAGCATGGACACTTGAGAAGAGAGACAATACCAAGCAATTCCAGGACAAGATGTCAGCCATCTGCCTATCCAGGAGGGCACCTCAGGTGAAGCCAAGCCTGTCCACTCACAGCAAGGACCACAGGAGATGCATTCCCACTGTCTGTGATCCATGAAAATGGATCTCACCATTTTTATGTCATTAGCTGCGCTAGTTGATGCCTACATGAAGTTCACCATGCTTCCTTTTGATAATGGAGAGTTTTATATTAGAATGTTCATGTCCCCCAAGCCCTTCCTCATCATCGATGGTGAGGAATGTAAGGGATGAGTTAGTGGCCGGGGCTGTCATGCCAAAGCCCCATACTGCTCTCTCACAGGGCAGAGTTTATCTCCCCAGAGACTAGAGGGCTGATGTCTGGGTACTAATAATCTTCACCTCTGGGCAGAAGAAACTTCTCTGCAGCTTCTGAGCCTTCTAGCAACTAAATTTTCTAAGAGAGCAAATTTCCTTTGGATTCTCTCCATTCCCATGAGGAACAGTCCAAGTGATTAACTGAGTTGATCTTCAGATTTCCTGTTGATAGGAGCCCTCTCCTTGGTTTCCTAAACTCAGAGCACCCTGATCCTGCACCTAGGTTTCCAAATACCCAGGGATCGGTCTGCAAGTATTAGAAGCTGCCTGGCTGGTGATTAGCATTCTGTCCACATATAAGGGAACCTTCCTTTATTTCAGCATCTTCTGATGATGGTCCTTGATCAAAGGAGACCTCTACATTCATTAGATTTGGAGAAGGATCTGTCCAATTCTGCAACTAGAATCTTTACTCAATGCTCTATTTCTGCCTTGACCCATATCTGATTTCACTTGTCTTATGCATAATGATGACTAAGAATGATAGTCCTGGGAAATGTGGTACAGATCTCTGATATCCCCCGTCTCCCGCCCTCCCCTCTGATCTTCTCCATCTTTCTTTAATAATATATATCAACACAATAACCCTGCAGGGACAAGGAGGAACTCTCTCTAAACCTGATCACTGAGTACATTTCTGAAACTCTCTCCCAACCCCTGCAGTACATTCATGCAGTGAACCACAAAAATATTTAAAGATTGTCTGATATTATATAAATGGACATTTTTCAGACCAAACAGACTCTTCATCCTCATTCATGTAAGAAGAGACATTTCTATTACATCTTGTAAGTCTATGAATTCCTATTTTCTTTTCTTTTTTTCTTTTTTTAGCACAGTCTTCATACACAGCCTGGTCTCTTAAGTTTATCTGATCAAAAAAAAATCTATTGCATCATAAAATAACACTTTTAATAAAGTTTTTGCCATTGGCGATACAAAGATTTTATGAGTACAATTTTAGAGGAGGAGAATTTTTAGTTGTGGTTCATGGATTTAGAGGTTCAGTCCATGGATGGCTGACTTCATTGGCTCTCGCCCAATGGGAGGCAGAACAAAATGGCGGAAGGGCCTGGAGGAGGAGAGCAGCTCAGGAAAGGGCACGAGGAAACAGAAAGAGCTCTGCTCACCAGGGACAGGATACAAACCCCAAATTCACAGCCCAGGAACCCCCTCCTCCAGCCACACTCCACCTGCCTGCATTTACACTATTAGTCCATTCAAATGGATAATAAAACTGATTAGGTCACACCTCTCATACTCAATCATTTCAACTCTGAACATCATTTCATTGTATCACTTGAGCTTTTGGGTCCCTTCATATCTAAACAAGAACACACTCATGTATGTGTGATGTTGCGGCCCATCCCTTCCTCTGTACTCATGATACATTGCATAGTTGCACAATCATCCTTAACTAAAATGGTCTCCTATCTCCTGTAGACCCACTGTTGAATATTGCATCAGAGTGGATATTTCTGTGAACTGAAATTGTCATAAACTTATCCAAAGACACATGTTTGTGCATGTAAGATCAAATTTATTAATCAATTAGGAATACAGGAATATCAGAAAAAATATAGAAGAGAACTTGTGGGTAATTCCTTAGAGAGGGCTTGCAACTTTACAGAAAAGAAGAAACTACCATTCTAATAAAAGAGGGGCATTTTATCTTCATAGAGATGATTGCTGAGCCCTTAAGAAGATAATGTTGCAAACATTCCTGATTTCATTAGGAACTGTAGGATTCAAAAGAAAAACAAAGTAAAATACGGCCAAGCGGGTCTTAATGATATGATACTGGGGAGTGTTAGAATGCAAAGGAAAAATCCAAACCTGGGTAGTGGAGAGCAGGAACGCTCACATGCAACTCTTTTCTCGGAGCTTATATGTTCATGTATGGGTTCTACAGGGTTCACTTTCATAAGAAACCTACACTTGCAAGGTCACCTCTTGTTTGAGGGAACCTAAGGTGCATGTGCATGTGTACAATAATTTAACATTTTTTGTGTCATGAACAATGGTGCATGCCTCTAATCTGAGGATTCAGAGACTGTATCAAGTGCAGGAGGATCTCAAGTCCAAGGCCAGCTTCTACATCTTAGAGGCCATGTCAAAATAAAGAATAAGATGAGGTAGAGATGTGACTCAGTGGTAGATTCTTCCTAGGTTAAATCTCTGGTACCTTTCCCTCCAAAATCTGAAAGTCTTTGAGAAATCTTTTTTAGTAATATTGAAGATTTTGCCATTGCAAGGTGATGTATTCCCCAATGTTAATACTATGCCATTCTCAAAATGCTGTCCCACTGTCTCCCAATAAAAGATCACACTCTGAAAACTAAAGGGGTATTGTTTGATCCATGTTTTAAATGCATGTAGTCATCTCAACACCCTGAAGCAGGGACAATTTCACTCATTTATACCAATGTCAAGTATCATAAGGGGAAAAAATACCTAGCCAAACAAAATGTCAGGAAGTACAAACCTCAAGTGTCTGATAATCAGGCAAGGTCCTTAGGCAGCAGGACAGTCATCTGTGAAAGAGAAGGGAAGGGAAAGTCTACATCACTGGGGTTGCTCAATGTGTAATGATTTGCATTTTGCAAATGGAAGACATTGAATGAAGCTACCTCTCCTCTAGTTCATTTCAGATTACTACAGGAACAGGGAAAGTGACTTTACCAGTTTCAATAACATTTCTTATGTTCTCCTTTGGAATCTTGGTTGCCACTGTCACTTCTTCAAACTTCTTCTTCTGTTCTTCACTCACCCTGTCTTCCTTAGCTGTGTTTCATGGGGGATAATGTGGAAGAGGTTTCTGTTAGAAAGCATCCTCTGGGTCCAGGTAGACCAGTTGACCTCACCAACTAAGAGTACTTCCAGGTCATTTATGGATGACATGGGAATGTGGGTAATTTCCACTTATGGAAATCATATCATCTTGTAATTCTTAGGACTACTGAGGACATTCAAGACCCTTTATTGTGTGAATTCAAATCTGCCTTGTATTTTTGCATTTTCCAGAGCACCTCCAGGGCCTAAGCTTTGGGAAATATTCTGTACTGTGGCTTCTCATGTCAACTCTGTCTACATTATAGAGTTAATGCCCCAGGATTCTGGACAATTCATCCAATATTCAATATCAGAAGAGGGGTGGTGTTGATCTGAACTTTTCAACTAGCACACTAGAATGGTTCTTTCTGCTAATGCGAAGCAAAAGCAAAACAAACAAACAAAAAAAACCTTTTTTTAATCTTTGATAAAATAAGTTTCAAGCTGCATCAATTTCAAAGCTGTACCTATGACCTCAAATGTTCAAATTCAGCTTTTGTTTGCTTTGACACAAAAAACTCAGTCCCTGGCAGGATTGGAGTAGCATATGTGATGAGCAGTGTTCTTGAGTAACTTTAAGTTTTGAAACTATTCAAACAATTATGATAAGATGAAGGGTTGATGGTGGAGATCAGTATGGTCATTAATACTGAAATGAGTGAACTTAATTTGAATTTTAAGATACATAAGTATCTTTTCATATTATTCATTGGTGCTTTATAATTTTCTGTAAGATTTGGTTCAGCGTTGCATATTCACAAGTATAGGCATATAATATGAATTCAACTTTAAAAAAAAAAAGAAGAAAGAAAAAAAGGAATTACTATGCTGTACTTCAAAAGGTAAATGTCCCTTATACTTACCAGCAACATTAGTCATATGAGTAACCTTGCCATTTTCATCCACATGTTTATTATAAAATACTATGAAACCATTGGAGAAGTACTCGATTTGGAAGAAATTTTGTCCTGCATCTGTCATTGAAAAAGAAACACTTTAAAACTCTAAATTATCACCTTTCTTAAAAAGTCATTTGGTGTGAGTTGCTGGCAACATACTATCATGGACCCTTTTTCCCCATCAATCTCTGTTTCACTAATGTTCCACATCCTGAGTTAGAATCAGGCACAGAAGCTGCAGAGAGAGGCCAACAATTCCATGTCCCCCCTCCTTGGAATCGCCTAGGCATTCGTGGAAAGTGGTTTCCTGAGAACCAAGATCCTGATTGCAGGATCTACAGAACCAGGGTAGGTGGAGAGCTCACACTTTCTAAATCATCCCACAGAACCAATTTTCAAATCCTCAGCAATTTTTGGACCCAATTATTCAATGTAAGTAATATTATCATGTAATTCCACCCAGGTCAAATCAATACATCACATTGAACTTGAAGCATAAAAAGAGCTGCATCTCCCCTCTCTCTCTCTCTCTCTCTCTCTCTCTCTCTATATATATATATATATATATATATATATATATATATATATATATATATAATAAAAATGTCACCCTTATATTTTTTCAATACATATGTATAAATATGCAAATATATGCACTTTATAATATATTTGTACCTTATTGAAACATATTGCTGTATATTCGTATTTCAATGAGAAATAAAGCTTCTCTGATCAAGACTAGAATACTACATTGGACATTTTTGTCTCCATCAAATGAAACATATAGGCAAGCAATTGGTCTTTTAATATTATAGGATGTGTTTTCTTTAAATTTTGTTTTACTAAAGCAAAAATATAGAAGTCTGTATTATTTGGGGGGTTGTTTTAGATGAAGTTTAAATTAGGTCGAATTTAGTGTAAATATTTTGCTGTTATTTTCACTATTCTCATTCTTACATTTGGAGTTTCAGACTGTCAGACCATAAATCCTTGATAGTGTGTCTAATACATATCTTTTTAATATTCAGATACTTTGTTCAATGAAAAGCAAGAGTGATCATATCTGTCAGAGAACAAGGCTAATTTTGCAGGAATTTAGGTGTTATTTAATGTTGTTTTAAACAGCTCTCCATGGAGAGAACCCCATGAGCTATATAAACAGGGAACCCATTTGACTCATCATTAATACCAACATCCCACTTGGGAACCTGAGATGGTATGGAATTTATTCTAACTCTCTCTGGTGACTCCAATGCTCACAGTTCACCAGCATTCCCAAGGTGGTATGAGCAAGCATAAGTTTGCTAATGGTGGCCAGTGTCCAGACCCCCGTGTGTGTGCCCACCAAGAACATGAATCTGAACACCCCTCAAGGCTTGGGTTATGCTGTCCACCTTAGAGGAAATACTCACACTCGACTTCATAAACATCATGAGGGCCTTTTGTGGACTCCACTGAGAACTTCTGACACTCCCCATTGGACCTTAAAGACAAACCAAGAGAAGGTCCCTTTTTTCTCATTTATTCTTGCAAAAATCTTTGTATTGGGCTTGAAGAAGACCCAATATGGATATCTCAACTTCAACTCACCTTCAACTTCATCAATAATCATTTTAACAGGAGGTATTTGGGTGCCATATGGTCTTTTCAAATTTGTTTTTTGTTTGTTTGTTTGTTTGAGTGGGGGGAATTGGCATGGGGGAAAGGATACATGTTTGAAAAGTTCAATGACCAATTGGTGTGGAAACTCATGGTGTGAATTGTAAACAGACTCTGCTTCCTACGAATGAGTTCTCATTTTTATGTTCTCCTGGGTCTTGGTTGAAAAATATTCCAGTCTTTCGTGATGTAATTGTCATATTTGTGTTTTTATTTCAAGGACCATTATACTTGTTTATTTACACACAATTTGAATTTGGGTTATCCATTGAGTCATTCTTATCTGCAATGATTTCAATTGGAACCATGAAGATGAGACATTCTATATAACACCTATATGTTACATTTATGTTTTATACAGATTTTAAATTTTTGCCACGCTCTCACAATAACCACACAATCCTAATCATTCTACAGATAACTGCTTTGTACAAATATATATCTATTGAATCAATTTTGTCATAGAAAATGTCAGCTGGAAAATCATGACTGACATGGATTAATGTGTAGATCCTGCTCTTTTGAATTCATCCTTAAAACTAATGGTGGCAATCTGTTGACAATAGACAGAGAATGGAAGGAGTCCAACACACATGCAGGGGTCTGATGGACCTTTGCCCTCAGCTCAGGATTCCAAGAGAAGAGTCCTTGCTCACTGTCTCGGGATCTCTATGTTAAGGGATATGGTTCAACAGGAGCTCAAAACCACAATCTCCTTCAAGAAAAAGAGAGGTCAGAAGACTCCATTCTGTGAGCATCATCAAGACGTCTCACCATGGATTGGAGCCCAGCCTACGTGTCAGAAGTGAACTATTCAGTTCCTTAACATGGGGACAATTTTCACTTACTTGATGTAGAAGGTGACAACTAACTTCTCACATGCATCAACACATTCAAGGTGACGGAAAAGGAATCTCAGATCTCCATCTTCACTAATCTCCTCTAGGTTATCAGCTGCCATGACAGTGGTGCGCCATTCCCCGGTGATCTGCAAAGGAAAGGTCCCCTGGGAATGCCTACTGGCTCCTCCTCCTCATCTCTCATCCACACTTATTAGAACCAAGGCAGGTGGTTTAGCTAAGAAGGAAACAACAAACCCAATCAGAAGGTAGCCATGCAAGCTCTGCTTTCCAGAGGAAGAATCCCATCTGATAAAGTCAGATTCCCACAGGGAGCAGCTAAAAAATATCACCAAATGTATGGGGTCTAGTAGGTGACACTGTGGTGCCTTATGGCACCTTAACTTTTATTAACTTCCTTACTTCAGGAGGAATATGATAGTCACAGAAAGAGTCAGAATACAGAAGTAGAGGAGAATCATCTCATGATTATAGATATGTGTCGGCTGAGATGCTCCTAAAATCCCATGTCACTTAAAATTGAGAAATGTGGGAAGAGAGAGAGAAAGAAGGAGCCAGGAAGAGATCACTCCCAAATCACCCCATCCAGGTACCTCTGATGGGTCATATTGGGAAGAAGCACAGATCAGAGCAAATCCGAGAGTGAGCAAAAAGGTCCTCATCTTGATTGCAATCTCTCTTCCTATCCTTCGGGGGCTCACTGTAGATGAGCAATTAGAGAGAATGAGTTTTCTGCCTCTTTATATAGTGTTGGAGATTTGGCATGAGCAGCAATGGATCCATTGTTTTTCATCCTGAACCTTCTGTCTGCTCAGTGTTTCCTGGTTGGCTGGGATGGACCATCCAGGATTTTCTGTTATTTAACTAATGAGATTAATATTAGCAAAAGCTTAAGTTCGACCAGATAATTGACCTTTATATAATAGACTCACACACAAACCTGTCATTGACTCCAAGGGCAGTAAAATATATATCCTCTTTGATTCTGATGGCTGTCATGGAAGATCAAGGACAAAACACCTATTCAGGCTCCTGTATCACTTCTTTAACATTTGGTTTAAATGCTTAAAGTTCTAAAATCAAAGATGGTACCCTGTGGCCTTACCAAACTAGACTAAGGCATCTCGACCTCAAATGCAAGGTAACTGGGCATCTCTCAAACAAGTCCATGTTTAAATTGTAGAAGATATTACAATAAAAGTAATAATAATACTAATTCAAATCTGGCCTCTTGTCAATTTATGACATATATGTTTTTTTAATTGAGATGCATGTTCCTTCAAGTTATCCAGCTGAATTCTCCTTGGGTCAACCACCACATAGATCAACCACAGGCAATCACATTGAGAGAACCAGGGCACTTGCTATAGGATCCACTCCAACGGTACCTGTGAGGCTCCTGTAGGTTGAATTTTTGACCCTGGTTTTCTTCTGGAAGTTTGGAAGTCTCTTGTCTATTTCCTACATTTTTGAACCAATTTGATATGAGCTTTGTGCAGGGTGAGGGACAGGAGTCCTATTTTATTTTTCTACAAATGTCTATCTAATTTCCCTCATGACAATTCTGACTTCCCCAAGAACATATTTTTGTCAACATGTCAGTCATTAGATGCCTAGACTCATGTGACTTTGTCTCAGTGTTCTCTGTTCTATTTCTTAGGTCTTCATGCTCATATTGGTGGAAATACTAGGCTCCTTTATCAGGCCAAACAGACTCTTCACCCTCATTCATGTAAAAAGGGGCATTTTTACTGCATCTTGTAAGTCTCTATTATTTCCTATTTTCTTTTCTTTTTTTTTTTTTTAAGCACAGTCTTCATACACTGCCTGGTCTCTTAAGTTATATCTGATCAAAAAAAACGTTTTTTCTGTTGCATCATAAAAGAACATATTAGAAATGTTTTTCACTGTTGCAACACAAAAATCTTATCAGTACAATTTTAGAGGAGGAGAATTTTTATTTGTGGTTCTTGGATTTAGAGGTTCATTCCATGTTTGGCCGACTCCACGGCTCTGGCCCAAGGGGAGCAGAACAAGATGGCGGCAGGGCCTGGAGGAGGAAGCAGCTCAGGACAGGGCACCAGGGAGCAGAGAGAGCTTTGCTCACCAGGGACAGGATAGAAACCCCAAAGGCACAGCCCAGGGACCCCCTTGTCCAGCCACACCCCACCTGCTGCAGTCACCAGTCATTTAGTCCATTCAAGTGGATTAATCCACTTACTAGGCCACACCTCTCATACCCAATCATTTCACCTCTGAACATCATTCCATTGTATCACGTGAGCTTTTGGGTCCCTTCATATCTGGAGAATAACACACTCACATCTGTGTGATGTTGCAAGCCCATCCCTTCCTCTGTACTCATGATACAATCAGCAGTTGCACAATCATCCTTAACTAAAGTGATCTTCTGTATCCAGTAGACTCAATGTTGAATATTGAATCAGAGTAGATATTTCTGTGAATTGAAATTGTCATAAACTTATCCAAAGACACGTTTGTGCATATAATGTCAAATTTATTAATCAATTAGGAATACAGAAATAGCAGGAAAGGTATAGAAGAGAACTGACAGGAAATCCCTTAATCCCTTAGACAGGGTTTGCAATGTTACAGAAATAAAGAAATTATAATTTTAATAAGAGAAGGGCATTTTATCTTCATAGTGATGATTTCTGAGCCCTTGAGAAGATGATGTTGCAAACATTCTTGATCTCATTAGGATCTGTAGGATTCAAAAGAAAAAGAAATTAAAATATGGCCAAACTGATCTTAATGACATGATACTGGGGAGTGTTAGAATGCAAAGGAAAAATCCAATCCTGGGTAGTGGAGTGCAGGAACGCTCACACGCAACTCTTTTCTCAGAGCTTATATGTTCATGTATGGGTTCTACAGGGGTCACTTTCATAGGGAAGTCTACACTTGCATGGTCACCTCTTGCTTTGAGGGATCCTAAGGTGCATTTTCACGTGTGCAACATTTTAAAATTTTGTGTCTGAAACAATGGTGCTTGCCTGTAATCCCAGGACTCAGTAGTCTACGTCAGAATAAGGGGTATCTCAAGTTCAAGGCCAGCTTCTGCGTCTTAGAGGCCATGTCAAAATAAAGAATGAGATGTGGTAGAGATGGAACTCAGTGGTAGATTCTCCCTGGGTTAAATCCCTAGTACCTTTCCCTCCAAAACCTGAAAGTCTTTCAGAAATCTCCTTTAGGGATATTCAAGGTTTTGCCATTACAAGGTAATGTATTCACCAACGTTAATACTATTCCATTGTCCATGGCTTCACAAAAAGCTCTCCCACTGTCCCCCAATAAAAGAATCCACTCTTAAAACCAAAGGGGTGTTGTTTGATCCATGTTTTAAACACATACAGACATCTCAACACCCTGAAGGGGGGACCATTTCAGTCATTCATATCTATGCCAAGTATCACAAGGGGAAAAATACCTAGCAGAACAAAATGTCAGGAAATAACAAACCTCAAGTGTCTGCTCATCAGGTAATGTCCTTAAACAGCAGGACAGTCATCTGGGAAAGAGAGGGGAAGGAAAAATCTAGGTCACTGTGGTTGCTCAATTGTAATGATTTGCATTTTGCCAAAGGAAGATATGAATCAAGCTACTTGTCTTTTGGTTCATTTCAGATGACTACAGGATCAGGGAAAGTGACTTTACCAGTTTCAATAACATTTCTTATGTTTTCCGTTGGAATGTTCTTTTCCACCGTCAGCTCTTCAAACTTCTTCTTCTGCTCTTCACTCAGACTTTCTTCCTTAGCTGTTTTGCATGTGGGAAAATGTGGAACAGGTTTCTGTTAGAAAGCGTCCTCTGGGTCCGAGGTAGACCAGTTGATCCCACCATCTCCATGCTCTGATTAATGATACTTCCAGTTCATTTATGGGTGTCATGGGAACGTGAATAAATTCCACTTATGGAACATCATATCATTTGTAATTCTTAGGAATATTGCAAACACTCAAAACCCTTTATTGTGTGAACCCAATCTTGCCTAATATTTATGCATTCTCCTCAACACCTCCAAGGCCTAAGCTTTGGGAATTATTCTATACTGTGCCTTCTCATTTCAACTCTGTCTACATTCTAGAGTCTATGCCCCAGTATTCTGGGCCATTCAACCAATATTCAAATACAAAAGGGGGTGGAATTGATCTGAACTTTCCACCTAGCACATTAGCATTATCATCTCTGCTAATGCAAAGAAAAAAAGAGAGAGGGAAAAAAACACTCTCCTCGTTCATCTTTGAGAAATTAAGAGTATTTAATCGCTCCTTCTATTTCAAATGTTGATCTAAAACCTCAAAGGTTCAAATGCATCTTTTGTTTGCTCTGTAGCAAAACTCAAAAGTCTATATCCCCATCAGGATTGGAGCAGCATACATGAGGGGCTGGTCTTATTAAGTATTTATTCAAAGAATAAAAATCTAAGTTTGGAAAATATTGGAACAATTATGATAAAACAAAGGGTTTATAGTGGAGATCACTATGGTCATTAATACTGAACTGAGTGTACCTCAATTGACTTTTTATATGTACATAAGAATTTTTTCCATATTGTTCACTGGTGCTTTATAATTTTCTATAAGGTTGGGATTCACAATTGTACATTCACAAGTATGGGAATATAATTGGAATTTTACTTTAAAATTTTGGTTCATTAGGTGCCAAACACCCAGTTGTACTACTGTGTATACCACTATGAGATCTGCAGAATGTGGTCTGCAACATTTAGGAGTGATTTTTGATAGGGCGCCATATGAAATGAATCTCTCATTTTCAGAGAGACAATCCCTCAGTACACCTGAATCAAATGGATCGACTGTGGGAACACATTTCTGTACTAGTGCCTTAGTTCAGAAAACCTATGCTCATGCTTCTCTCCTGAATTGACAACATAGAAGAAATCACTATGCTGTGCTTTGGACAGTAAAAGTCACCATACTTACCTGCAATCAGTGTTGCATAGGTCACCTTGCCGTCTGCATCCACATTTTTATTATAAAATAAAATGATACGATTTCTGACGTACTTGATTTGGAAGTAATTGTCACCTGAGACTGAGACAGAAAAAGAAACACTTGAAAACTTCTTGGTCTTTACCAACAGGACTTAAAATAAGCATATAACAGTGCTGCCACCACATCAACATTTATAGCAGTTCAGCTCCCAGTAGCCAAGCTATGGAACCAACCTAGGTGCCCTTCAACAATTGAGTGGATAAAGAAAGTGCGGTCCATATGCAAAACAGAATATTACTCAGTCATAAAGAAGAATTAAATCATGGCATTTGCCAGTAAATGGATGGAGCTGGAGAATATCATGCTAAGTGAAATAAACCAATCCCCCCAAAACCCAAAAGCTGAAGGTTTTCTCTAATCCAGAGATGATAATTCACAATGGGAGGGGGCTAGGGAAGAATAGAGGTATGTTGGATAAAGCAGAGTAAAGGAACTGAAGGGGGCATGTGTGTTACCCTATGTACACATATCACTACATGACCCGTGTGATTTTACATGAAGTATAACCAGAATAACGAGATATTATAGTCCATTATATATGATTATATATTGATATAGATATACATAGATACAGATATAGACATGCACACACACACATATAGATTTGTATAAGTACATATCATAAAAATGTCACATTTATATTTTTACATACATATAAAGTCTAAGTGTATAAGTAAGCATATATACATATGCACATGTAAATATGCCTAGTTGTATTTTATTAAATCATGTTGCTGTATATTCATGTCATTTTTTTAAGTTTCAGGGATTGAACTCAGGGGCACTCAACCCCTGAGCCCCATCCCCAGCCCTATTCTGCATTTTATTTAGAGACAGGGTCTCAATGAGTTGTTTAGCACCTCACTTTTGCAGAGCCTGGTCTCCAACTTGCAATCCTCCTGCCTCAGCCTCCTCATAGATGTAGAAGTGCCCACATGGGAACCTGAGATGATATGACCTTATTCTAACTCTCTCTGGTGACTCCAATGCTCACTATTTTACTAGATTTTCCAAGGTTGCATGAACAAGTCAAAGCAGAAAGGTCCGGAGCAGCATCCACACATGGTGGTATCTGTGGTCCCCAGGACCACGAATTGTCATGCACATCAAGGTCTGGGTCATGCAGAGGCCAAAAGAGCAAATACTCACAATCAGTTTCATAGACCTCATCAGCGCCTTTGATTCCCTCGACTGAGAACTTTTGACACTCTCCGTTCAACCTTAGAAACAAACCAAGAGAAGCCTCCTTTGACTCGACTATTTTTGCAAAATCTTTTATATTTAACTTGAAGAAGGTAACTGAGATGGGAACATCAATTGATGATGTCACTCTTCCATGCATTTGATGTCCCCATGTAATGGGAGGTTTCTGGGTGTTCTAGGGCAGGGTTTCTTGACCTTGATGGTTCCTAACTCTGGGTGGGATGGGTCAGGTTGTGTTGGAGACTCCTGGACATTGTCCAGCAGTATGATCACTAGCCTGGACCCAGCACATAACCTTAGCTCTCACTGCCATTGGGACACCATAGAGATCTGCAGGTCTGAACACATAGCCAGTAGAGGGGTTTGCAAGGGGACTCCCACTTCAGGATGACAAGAGAATATATGCACATTCCTATGCACACATTCATACTACAGGTGCATAATATTTCTGTGCATATGCATGCATACATAATAGATGCACCATATATCTATATCTTACATTTAATAATGTTAAAGCATTAAGATGTTACATAATATTCCACCTATACAATTTATATACACATACATGACATTAATAAATCATTAATAAATTATTTTTTTCTTCTCATTATATCATGGCCCCAGATCTCCTATAAAGGTCCCTCCTTAATTCTGCATTTCTCACTCTTGGTGCTAACACTTTAACTTGAGGTAATGCAGGATACCATTATTTGCAAGAATTTCTGAATAGCCAGGGATGGTGGGAGGTTCACAGACCTAGGACCCTGTGGCTATGGACCCAGACGTAAACAGACTGTATTTGCACCTCACACACAGACCTGAGGATGCAGATCCATTATTGACATCTCAAACTTCAGCTCCCACTCGAGGTCACGATTCACTATTTTACCAGGACTTGTTTGGTGGGTCACATGGTATTTTCAGATCTGTTTTTTACCGTCAGCATGTTAAGGGATGCATGTTTGAAAATTTCCATGTCCAATTGGTAATGACAGTCCTGCTCTGAATCCTATCAGATCTCTGCCTTCCTATGCATACTTCTCATTTTTCCCCCTTGGGTCTTGGTTGGAAAATATTCTTAAGTCTTTAGTGATGTAATTGTCATATTTATGTTTTACTTCAAAGAATGATATAGATGTTTATTTATTCACATTTGGTGATTGGATTAAACACTGAGTAATTGTTATGCACATTGATGTCGATTTAAACCATGAAAATGGGACATTAGATACACATGTACATGCAACACGTATACATGCACATATAGAGAGAGGGTTTGTAATTATTTTTGCAATACTATCACAATGTCTTTATGTTGCTCATCATTCTACAAATATTAACTTCCTTCCGGAAGCATATATTGATTGATTCCATATCATCATAGAAAATATCAGCTGGAGAATCATGATCGACATGGATCAATGTACAGATCCTGCTCTTTTGAATTCATCCTTAAAGCTAATGGGTGCAATCTATTGGCAATAGACAGAGAATGGAAGGAGTCCAACACACATGCTGGGGTCTGATGGACCGTTGCCGTCAGCTTGGAATTCCAAGGGAAGAGTCTTTGCTCACTGTCTCGGGGTCTCTATGTTAAGGGATGTGGTTCAACAGAAGCTCAAAACCACAATCTCCTTCAGGAAAAAGAGAGGTCAGAAGACTCCATTCTGTGAGCATCATCGAGACGTCTCACCATGGATTGGAGCCCAGCCCATGTGTCAGAAGTGAACTATTCAATCCTCAACATGGGGACAATTTTCACTTACTTGAGGTAGAAGGTGATGAGTAACTTGTCACATTCATCAACACATTCAAGGTGACGGAGGTGGACTCTCAGGTCTCCACCTTGTTCGATCTTCTCTACATGATTAGCTCCCATGAGAATACTACGCCAGTCTCCGTTGATCTGCAAAGGAAAGGTCCCTTGGGAATGGCTACTGGCTCCTTCTTCTTGTCTCTCATCCACACTTATTAGAACCATGGCAAGTGGTTTAGCTCAGAAGGAAACAACAAACCCAATCAGGAGGTAGCCAAGCAAGCTCTGCTCTCCAGAGGAAGAATCCCATCCGATAAGGTCAGATTCCCACAGGGAGCATGGAATTGAGAGGCGCTGAAACAGCTGAACAACATCACCAAATGCATGGGATCTAGTAGGTGACACTGTGGCACCTTAACTTTTTATTAGCTTACTTACTTCAGGAGGAATGTGATAGTCACAGAAAGAGTAAAAATTCAGAAGTAGAGAAGGATCGTCTCATGATTAGAGATATATGAGGACTGAGATGCTCCTAAAATCCCATGTCACTTAAAATGGAGATACTTGGGGATAAAGAGAGAAAGAAGGAGCGAGGAAGAGATCACCCCCAAAATCAGCCCATCCAGGTACCTCTTCTGGGTCAAACTGGGATGAAGCACAGATCAGAGCGAATCCGAGAGCGAGCAGAAAGGTCCTCATCTTGATGAGATCTGTCTTCCTGTCCTTCAGGAGATCAGGGTAGATGAGTGATTGAAGAGAACGAGTTTGATTCCTCTTTATATAGTATTGGCAACTTGGCATGAGCAGCAATGGATCCATTGTTTTTCATCCTGAACCTTCTGTCTGCTCAGTGTTTCCTGGTTGGCTGGGATGGACCATCCAGGACCTTCTGTTATTTGACTAATGAGATTAATATTAGCAGAAGCTTAAGTTCTACCAGATCATTGACCTTTATATAAGACTCATGCACAAAGCCCGTCATTGACTCCAAGGAAGGTAGTGATTATATCCTTTGATTCCGATGGCTGAAATGAAAGATCAAGGACAAAAAGTCTCTACCCAGCTCCCGTAATCAATTCTCTAAGGTTTGAGGGAAATCCTGAAAGTTACATTCAAGAACTCATGATGGTACCCTGTGGTCTAAGCAGATTAGATTATGGCATCTCTGTATTCAGTGGAAGGTAACAAGTCTGGTTGGAATTAAAAAGGCACATAAAAGAATCACAAATGCTTCCCTCTTAGTGAATATATGAGTCTTTCTTGGAGTTGAGATCCAAGTTCTTTTTAGTATCCACTTGAATTACCAATGGGTCGCCAACCCCATTAGATGCACCACCATGATCAATCACTCTGACTATGTAACGAGAGTTGATGTCAGATCTGCACCAACCCTAGCTATGAGCTTCACGTCAATGGTTAAAATAAATCCAGATGGAAAGATACTGCTTCGGGGTATCAAAATCTGGATAGAGACGGGGAGGCTGAGGCAGGAGGATCCCAATGTGAAGGCCAGCCTCAGCAGCTTAGCCAGGCTCTCAGCAACTTACTGAATTCTGGTCTCTAAATAAATAAATAAACAAACAAACAATCAAATGGATTTAAAAAATGGCTGGTGATGGGGGGTCAAAAATAAATTTTTAAAAATAAAGTAAAAACAATGGGGCTGTAATTCTAAAGGCTCGGGAGGCTGAGGCATGAGTCTCATGTGTTCAAATCCAGCCTCAGCAACTTAGCGAGTCTCTGAGAAACTTGGCAAGGTCCTGTCTCTAAATACTACTACTACTACTACTACTACTACTAATAATAATAATAATAATAATAATAATAATAATAATAAAATTAGAGAGAGAACCACAAGTATATAATCAAAAATAGCTCAGTCTAAATTATTTCCATACTGGATTGAAAGATGAATTGGATACAAAATGTCGTTGCGATGTAAGTGACATACAACAATATTTCTCCTGTTAAAAGGAAGCATAACAAAACTTGATTGATGGACCCAGGCTGTCCTATGAAGGACTCTTTCCTGCCCTAAAAAGACACCATTGACACATGGTTCTCAACAACTTGGTCAGACTTGCATCTTTGTTTTTGTGGGATTTCTTGTTCCGCTTCTTGGATTCAGCCAGGTTATTTTGACATGAGGCAATGGTGTCTGTCTTGATTCATGACAGAGCAGGTATTGCACAGATGTGTCACTTTGTAATTCATTTTAAAACACTGGTGGATTTGCATTCCTGGCTGTTGATCTTTGCAAACCCAACTAAACCTGAAGGTACTCATCTTCACAAAGCACTGTTCTGCTTAGGACTCAGCAGATGCTCACAATTGAACTGAGTGAAACAAAGTCCCTGGGTCATTTCACCTCCCACCGAGGCTTGGGAAAACTTCAAAAGCTCCAAATTCTCACCCATCCCCACCAGGTTCTGTAGTTTTGAGTAAAATCATTGTAATAGATACACAGTGGGAGTCAACTGAAAAATAAGGGAGCTCAGGGAGACTCTGTCTCTAAATAAAGTACAAAATAGGGCTGGGGATGGGGCACAGGGGTTGAGGATCCCTGAGTTCAGTCCCTGCTACCTCAAAAAAAATTCTAATTAAAATTATTTTCCCATTAATAGGTTGGCTCCCCCTGGGAAGAGAGAGAGAGAGAGAGAGAGGGAGAGAGAGAGAGAGAGAGAGAGAGAGAAATCAGCAAATATGTCCTTGCAAGGTGACACTTTCCTTTCCACCCTTTAAATGCATCTCTCAAAGAGCTAAAATATCTCAATTTAGAGAAAATTCTGGCAAATTGGATACAAAAACACATCAAAAAGATCGTGCACCATGATCAAGTAGGATTCATCCCTGGGATGCAAGTCTGATTCAACATACGGAAATCAATAAATGTTATTCACTACATCAATAGACTTATAAATGAGAACCATATGATCATCTCGATAGATGCAGAAAAAGCATTCGACAAAGTACAGCCTCCCTTTATGTTCAAAACACTAGAAAAACTAGGGATAACAGGAACTTACCTCAACATTGTAAAAGCTATCTATGCTAAGCCTCAGGCTAGCATCATTCTGAATGGAGAAAAGTTTAAGGCATTCCCTCTAAAATCTGGAACAAGACAGGGATGCCCTCTCTCACCACTTCTGTTCAACAGAGTTCTCGAAACACTGGCCAGAGCAATTAGACAGACGAAAGAAATTAAAGGCATAAAAATAGGAAAAGAAGAACTTAAATTACCACTATTTGCAGATGATATGATCCTATACCTAGCAGACCCAAAAGGTTCTACCCAGAAACTTCTAGAGTTAGTTATGAATTCAGCAAAGTGGCAGGATATAAAATCAACACGCATAAATCAAAGGCATTCCTGTATATCAGCGACAAATCTTCTGAACTGGAAATGAGGAAAAACACTCCATTCACAATATCCTCAAAAAAATGAAATGCTTGGGAATCAACCTAACAAAAGAGGTGAAAGATATATACAATGAAAACTACAGAACCCTAAAGAGAGAAGTAGAAGAAGACCTTAGAAGATGAAAAGATATACCCTGTTCATGGACAGGCAGAACTAACATCATCAAAATGGCGATATTACCAAAAGTTCTCTATAGTTTTAATGCAATGCCAATCAAAATCCCAACGGCATTTCTTGTAGAAACAGAGAAAGCAACCATGAAATTCATATGGAATAATAAAAGACCCAGAATAGCAAAAACAATGCTAAGCAGGAAGTGTGAATCAGGTGGTATAGCGATACCAGATTTCAAACTATACTACAGAGCAAAAGTGACAAAAACAGCATGGTACTGGTACCAAAACAGGCGGGTGGACCAATGGTACAGAATAGAGGACACAGAGACTAATCCACAAAGTTACAACTATCTTATATTTGATAAAGGGGCTAAAAGCATGCAATGGAGGAAGGATAGCATCTTCAACAAATGGTGCTGGGAAAACTGGAAATCCATATGCAACAAAATGAAACTGAATCCCTTCCTCTCTCCATGCACAAAAGTTAACTCAAAATGGATCAAGGAGCTTAATATCAAATCAGAGACTCTGCATCTGATAGAAGAAAAAGTTGACTCCGATCTACATATTGTGGGGTCGGGCTCCAAATTCCTTAATAGGACACCCATAGCACAAGAGTTAATAACAAGAATCAACAAATGGGACTTACTTAAACTAAAAAGTTTTTTCTCAGCAAGAGAAACAATAAGAGAGGTAAATAGGGAGCCTACATCCTGGGAACAAATCTTTACTCCTCACACTTCAGATACAGCCCTAATATCCAGAGTATACAAAGAACTCAAAAAATTAAACAATAAGATAACAAACAATCCAATCAACAAATGGGCCAATGACCTGAACAGACACTTCTCAGAGGAGGATATACAATCAATCAACAAGTACATGAAAAAATGCTCACCATCTCTAGCAGTCAGAGAAATGCAAATCAAAACCACCCTAAGATACCATCTCACTCCAGTAAGATTGGCAGCCACTATGAAGTCCAACAACAACAAGTGCTGGTGAGGATGTGGGGAAAAGGGTACTCTTGTACATTGCTGGTGGGACTGTAAATTGGTGCGGCCAATTTGGAGGGCAGTATGGAGATTCCTTGGAAAGCTGGGAATGGAACCATCATTTGACCCAGCTATTCCCCTTCTCGGACTATTCCCTGAAGACCTTAAAAGAGCATACTACAGGGACACAGCTACATCAATGTTTATAGCAGCACAATTCACAATAGCTAGACTATGGAACCAATCCAGATGCCCTTCAACAGATGAATGGATTTAAAAATGTGGCATTTATACACAATGGAATATTACTCAGCACTAAAAAATAACAAAATCATGGCATTTGCAGGGAAATGGATGGCACTAGAGCATATTATGCTAAGCAAAATCAGCCAATTCCTAAAAAAACAAATGCTGAATGTCTTCTCTGATATAAGGGGGCGACTCAAAGCAGAGTAGATAAGAAGAGCATGAGAAGAAGATTACCATGAAATAAGGAAAAGAGGTGGGAGGGAAAGGGAGGGAGGAGGGAGGAGGGGGATTGTATGGAAGACGGAAGGAGACCCTCATGGGTTCACAAAATACATATACAATGGTGTGAGAGGGAAGGAAAGAAATAGAGAGAGAGAGAGAGAGAGAGAGAGAGAGAGAAGTGTCACAGTAGAATGGGTAGAGAATAGGAATGGGAGGGGAGGGGAGGATAGGGAGGGCAGCAGAATACAACTGACACTAGGATTGCTGTGCGTATACACATGGACGTATAACCAATGTGATCCTGCAATCTGTACACGTGGAAAAATGAGAATTCATACCCTATTTGAATCAAATGTAGGATATGTCAAGATCATTGTATTGTCTGGAGCAACTAATTTAAAAATTAAATAAATAAATAAATAAAAATAAAGATCCATTGATTAATCATATATAATATAAATATATATAATGCATATTATTATATGCATTTATAAAATTAAACCTATTTTATATTATATTACATATAATGTATGTATTTATATACTATATATAATATAACATAAATATATATTATATATTTTATGTAATATAATATATATGTATAATATATATGATATATAATATATATCATATATAATATATATTATATTATATTACATATAATATATTATATTACATATAATATTATATTATATGTATTTATATATAATATTACATTGTATTACATATGATATATTACATATAATATATATGTATATATTACATATCATATATTGCATAGAATATAAGTACATATAATACTTATTATTATATGCATTTATATTCTATCACATATAATACAAATATATATGATACTTATTATTATATGCATTTATATTATATTACATAAATATATAAATATATATAATACATTTTATTATATGCATTTATATTATATCATATAATATAAATATATATTTATTATATGCATTTAAATTATATTACATAAATATATAAATATATATAATACATTTTATTATATTCACTTATATTATATTACATATAACATAAATATATATAACATGTATTATTGTATGCATTCATATTAATTACATATAATATAAATATATATAATAATTATTTTTATATGCATTTATATTATATTACATGTAATATAAATATATATAACACCTATTATTATGTGCATATGTATACATTATATATATATATGTACTAAAACGACCTTGAAGTGCTATCACTATATATATAGAGAGAGAGAGAGAGAACATGGTATCAATGTTTGTGGAAATTTCATCCTGCAAATTCTCACCTATACCCAGTCATTTTGAGTGAAAACATGGTAATCGGTATACAGTGGTGACCAGTGAAGGTCTTTCTTAACATTTGTTCCATGAATCAAAAGGCAGGAAACCTTTCTAAGCCACTCGAGATATAGACATAGGTATAGACATATCCTATTCCCCTATTTATTCTTTCATTCTGGGAATGGAACCCAGGGACACTTGATCACTAAGCCTCATCCACGGCCCCTTTTATTTACTATTTTTGTTTGTTTGTTTTTTGCTTTTTAAAATTTTGGAACAGCATCTCACTACGTTGCTGAGGCTGGCCTCCAACTGGAGACCCTCCTGCCTCCTGCCCCGAGTCACAGGGACGATAGGCGTCCACTCCCACACCCAGCTACCAATTCTGCTCCCTTTCCATGGATGGAAAACTCTCCTGTCTGCGTCCTGATGATTTTGCATCATACAGACATTGCAGAAGGGTCTCATCGAGTCAGGTAACTAGTGCACTGTGGGGAAATCCCTCGAAATTCATTTTATTCCTTCTCCCAATAAAAAAATAATGATAACGAGGTGAACTAGGGTCAGAGAGCCACCGACTGCTGACCATCTTGCTAAGTACCTGTTGTGTAATGCTCCCTTGAGTGACAGTTGGCTCAAGGACCCTTTGTTCACAGAGTGGCTGCACAATCCCCGTCACGGTGCCCCGCCCGCCAAGGGACATCACCTCCTAAGCAGACAGTCACCTCTTCCTCCTTCCTGGTGCCTTAATCCTCTTCAATGAGAGACACTCCCATGAGAAATCCCACTGACCTTGCTGGGGTCAAGTCCACGGGCCACCGCCCAGCCCTTCACTGCAGCCCTGCACCGCAGTGACCAGGTGGGCACGTTGGCTGGTCTTTCTCTCCCTAACCCCGGGAAGGGTAGTCCTCATCCTGAAAGAATGAGTCAGACTCCTTGGTGTCTCTCCGCCTCCTGGCATTTCCCAGGACCTGCAGGGAAGGTTTCTGCTTTGCTTTATTTTTCTATTTCTGCCTCTTCTTATTTTCTTTTATGGCCATGAGTCAGGCCAGCACCCACCCAGAGCCAGCTCAGGGACACATGCAATCCTTAGGCTGCTCCCTCTTTGTTTGATGTCTGATTTTTCAGCAAAGGTTGGCTGCAGAACGGGGTCCCCACGCTGCTTCTTCAACAGCTCATGTACCTTTGTGCTCCGAAAAGCCTGACCTATACCTTTGTTGATAGGACCATCTTCTTTTCTTTGTCCAGTCCTCAACTGTCCATCTTGAGATGTTCCCTTTTCACTAATATATTTCCCTGGGTCTTGCTTCATCTATTCCCCTACTCTGAAGGCTAAAGAGTGGAAATCGGTCAAGAGTTAGGTGGATCTTACAAATGTCCTCTTTCCCACCATGCTTTGCAGGATCCAGAGATGGGTTTCATCCCAGCTAAAAGGTTGTACCCATTGCTCCCGGACCTGGGTCTCCTTACAGACCATTCACTTTGGAAGGTTTTGATTGGAGACCTACAGCTTGTATTCCCTAAAAGTGGACCCTGAGTCCACCCAGACTTACCAACACCTGTAATCCCAACAGCTCGGGAGGCTGAGGTCGGAGGATGGCACATTGGAGGCCAGCCTTAGCAACTTAGCGAGACCCTGCCTCAAAATCAAACTCAAAGGCTGAGGGTGTGACTTAGGGGTTAATAACCTCAGGTTCAATCCCTGGTGTCAAAAAAGAAGAAGAAAAGAAAGATGTCATATCATTTTCATTTTCTGAACTTTCTTTCACTTAGTGTCCGTTCATATACAAGAGGAACAAAGTACAAATAAAATCAAAGCCCCCGACCACCCTAATATTAAGTTTGTAAAAGTCAGAATTCAATTCTTTGTGTGATCTTTGCAAATCTTCCTGGGCTTTACCATTCTGTTCAGGTTTCTATAACTATGTAGGGTATGTCTCTGAATTTGCAAAATTCCACCCCGACGATGCACATATTCCCCCATTTATTGATTTATTCATTGATTTATTCATTATTCATTCGTTCCAGGGATTGAACCCAGGGGCAATTTATCACTGAGCCAAGTGCACAGTCCTTTTTATTTAGATTTTTCTTTTCTTTAAATTTTGAGGCAGAGTCTCACTAAGTTGCTGAGGCTGGCCTCCAACTTGTGACCCTCTCCTACATCACTGGGCTGACAGGCATGCACCACCACACCTAGTGACAAATCTTTTTTTTTTAATTGATAAAATTGTAGCTACATTTTTTAATTATACAGACATTGCACATGGTTGCATCTAGTCGATTAGCATTACCTTTAAATGTTGGTGCTAAGGATACTTAATATCCGCTCATTTTTGCATCTTTCAAGAAGGTAATAGATTGAATCAGAGTCACCTTGTTTATGTATATCTCTCACACACCTGTATCCTGCCATTGTGTATGCATGATTGACACCTCCTTTAACCACTTTGGATTCTGATAACTACCCTTCTACTCTCTGCTTCCATGAGATTTTTAGATTCCCCGTAGGAGTGAGCTCAAACAGTACTTGTCTTTCTGTGTCTGGCTGATATCACAGAACCTACCAACCTCCAGTTCCAGCCACATGGCTAAAAAAGACAGGACTTCATTGTTCAGTGGTGAGTAATATTCCAATGTGTATGTGTACCACCATTTCTTTATCCATTCCTTAGCTGTCAATTGACAGTCTGTCAATTCCACTTATTGGCATTTGTGAAGAGCATGGCCATGCCCATAGGGATACTCATGTCTCATTGACACACCAGTATCATTTCCTTTGGATATAGACCCAGGATTGGTATTATGGGATCTGTTTTTAATTTCTTTTCCACATGGACTCTACTAGTTACCTTCCCACCAACAGGGTAAAGGTGTTCTCCTTGCTCCACATCCACACCACACCGACACCTTTTCTCTTTCGATAACAACCTCTTAAGAGATGTGCGAGGTGATCACTCTTTATATTTCAATTTCCACATCCCTGATCTTTTCCAGGGTGAGCGTGATTTCTTCCACCTGTTGGCCATCTCTGTGCACCCTTTTGAGAACTATCTCAAGGAAACGCCCTCCCGTCCATCCTCTGTGGACACAGGAGACAATATTCAAAAAGCAAAAATCTCCGACCTATTCAATGACCCTGCTAATCCTCCAGGAACCTTCTAGAATAAACAGCAATGGGCAGGGCCAGAGGTGATAGGTTCCTCATGTCTAAGAGGGCAGCTCTCGGGAAGAAAGGTTCTTGGACTCTTCCCTCTGTTCACCGTCTGGTTTATGTTCACGCGTCACTGTTGCTTGGTGTCTGTCCAGTCCTGATTTTAATTTCACTGTGTGTGACTGAGTCAGTGGTGGACACCTGATTTTCCTGGTGAGTGTGTTGGGGCCGCCATTTTGGATGAAGAGACTGGAGTGTGTTGGGGGCGCCATTTTGGATGAAGAACTTGGAGTCTGTCCAGTTCTGATTTTAATTTCACCTTGTGTGACTGACCCAGTGGTGGACACCTGATTTTCCTGGTGTTTTGGGGGCGCCATTTTGGATGAAGGGATTGGAGTGTGTTGGAGGTGCCATTTTGGATGAAGAACTTGGTGTCTGTCCAGTCCTGTTTTTAATTTCACCTTGTGTGACTGACCCAGTGATGGACAACTGATTTTCCTGGTGAATGTGTTGGGGCCACCATTTTGGATGAAGAGACTGGAGTGTGTTGGAGGCACCATTTTGGATGAAGAACTTGGAGACTGGAGTGTGTTGGGGGCACCATTTTGGATGAAGAGACTGGAGTGTGTTGGGGGCACCATTTTGGATGAAGAGACTGGAGTGTGTTGGGGGCACCATTTTGGATGAAGAGACTGGAGTGTGTTGGAGGCACCATTTTGGATGAAGAACTTGGAGACTGGAGTGTGTTGGGGGCACCATTTTGGATGAAGAGACTGGAGTGTGTTGGGGGCACCATTTTGGATGAAGAGACTCGAGTGTGTTGGGGGCACCATTTTGGATGAAGAGACTGGAGTGTGTTGGGGGCGCCATTTTGGTTGAAGAACTTGGAGTCTGTCTAGTCTTGATTTTAATTTCACCTACTGTGTCCATCACCCAGTGGTGGACACCTGATTTTCCTGGTGAGTGTGTTGGGGGCCGCCATTTTGGATGAAGAGACTACTCCACAGAACAGCCTTGGAATCAAGTTCTGACAATAATCATTAGGGACATAGTAAATATGCATCTATGGGAAGAAGATGTTGGGAAGAGAGAAAAAGAAAATTGCAAGATCCTTGGAGAGACCCATTGGTCGCATTTGTCCAAATTCTGCACATGTGTCCACCTTCGATAGAGTATCCTCCTGGTGAAAAATTGATCAATATGATCATCACGTTCCACCATGTTATTCCAAAATACAGGTATGAAGACACGAATTGGTGTGAATATACTTTGTGTGCAACCAGAGAGATGAAAAATTGAGCTCTCTATGTGTAATCAGAATTGTAATGCATTCTGCTGTCATATATCAATAAAAATATATATATTTACAGGAAAAAAATGATCAATATGTGTAAAAATCATGCACGGGTTTGTTGTTGGTAAAGTGGGAGCATTGAGAAGTGATGATATATTCCAAACAGGAAATGTGAGATATTCAATTAAAGCGTCTGATTTTTGCAAATCACGTGTCATCTCTGAAGATACCCTGACCTGAAAAGTAATGAAAAGCAAGAAAAATAACGAGAAAATGGTTCTATTTCTATTTTATCCCTTCTGCTGTGTATATGCAAAGACTATATATCAACGTCGTAGCATTTCTGAGCGTCTATGTAAATGCATGCAGAGGTATAATGTAGACTTTGCTCCAATCGGTGGAGGGTGACCCATTCTCTCCAGAGCCATAGAAGTAAATGCTAAGAGGGATTCATTTTTAATATTAAAATATGCAAATAAATCAATTTTAATATGAATTTTTAAGTGAGGTTGGAGTCTTAGTGTTATTAACGGGTGAGTGTTCCCGGATGGCTTTTTGAGAATATTGCATCTAAGTTCACCACGAGGTTCACCTACTGAAATGACCAATGAGTGAAACGCACACTTTGAACGTGTTCGGGGGAAATTTCTATGAAGCCAGATTCGATTTCTTTGCTGGATAAACCATCAGAGATGAAGAGTCACCCAAGACTATGACAAGATTCAGAAATGTGGTTGGTGGGTGGGAATATAAATGGACAATATGATGGGAAAACCATATGGAGATGTCTCAAAAAGTGACATGCAGGAATATTGCATTTTTCAATGACCCTACAGGGCATGTGGCTCAGGTCCCAGATAAGGGGAAGACACATTTGCGCTCCCGTGTTTAGTGACATCTATAATCCCAGGAACCAAGGGACGGGATCAACCAAGTGGCTCCTGGCACTTGACTACAGACAACATGGCGGCATTATACAATGGAAAATTCCCACCCCAACCAAGTACAAAATCCCATTAGGTGTGACGGTGTGGCTGAGCCTGAAGGTCAATTCAACAGTCCTTCCTTGGCTCCACTTCTACTAATGGCCACTCTGACCTGAAGCTCTACCTCTCCCCCCTGTGGACAGGCCAAGCCACAAGGTTGTGCCTGTCCCCTTAATTATGCAAATGAGCACTTGGAAGTTGTGCCCTTGGGATTGGCTCATGAAACCCAGAGCTTGATTGGTCCAGCTGGCATCCCTCATTAACATAGCCCCCACCAACCACCAATAGGAAGAGATCAGCCCATAAAAACCCAGGACAAGAGACCCCCCCCTGGGCAGCCCACACCTGGGACACCCTCCTCATCAGGAGCTGGGCTTTCTATTACTCTGAACAACCCTTTGTCACTTTGCTGTCACCCTTGGTTGCCTGGATTTGCCTCCTCACATTGGTGAGATAAGGAACCCAGCCCTCCAAGCTGCGTGCTACCTTAGGACCCACGAACTGCAGCTTTCTATTTATTTGCACAGTGCCCGACGTAGACTCCATTTCATGCACTGCCCATTTCCACACAGCTATAGAAATAGGATCTTCCAATGCACACACCAGAAAGAAATCATGCACGTGCAAGGGAATGGGCTAAGCTAACGGCCTTGGTGTTGATCTCTTGCTAAAGCACACGTGGACCAAAACAGTCACCTTGTGCCCCATCAATAGGTGCAATTATTGTGTGCCCCTCAGAAACAAAAATCCCCAAGGAAAAAATAAAGAAGGCAAACCTGTCTGTTCAGAGGAGATAGCTGATTTCCATCCTAGAGGAGGCTTTTGTCCTTTGGAAATGCATCGGGTTTCCATGTCCCTGACAAACTTACCGCCTGTCTGTCAATTGCACATGTCTGTGGAGGTGGTGCTGATTTTGATGGGTGCAGGGTGATGCTGGGCGTCCTTTGTGCAAACAGCTTCAGATAAAAAGCCTTTTCTCAGCACCAGGATGTAAAGGCACAGATTGAAGACATCTTTCAAATTGAGGTCAGAGATGACATTTCCTTGACAAAGGGACACACAGGAATTTCAAAGGTTTAGGATTAAGAGCAAGGGGAGGGGGGGTGTTTTCTGTGGCTGTGTGCACTCAGCTACAACCTTGTGCACAGGGACATGAAAAATAAAAGCCCATCTTGCAGGAAAGGACGGGCCATCTCTCTGGGGACAGAACAGCAGGTTGGGAGCAACACCGGGGCAGAGCGTGCGTGAGCCCTGATGTGCCTTCAAAATTGTGTCAGTCTGCAACGTGGGCATCAGGTCATGTGTGAAAATCTTCCGTGCAACCTTGCCAAAGGTTGACAAGATGCCCTTTCAAAGAAGTTAGCACCCCCAAGTCCTAAACTCTTCCGCCACTTTTTGAGGCAACTGTGCCAACACAGGGATTCCTCTTTCTGGGTGCTTTCAGAAAAATAAATGAGGCTCCTTCTCCTATTGTCATGCAAACAGCTTTTAAATCCTCTTTGCTTGAGAAATCAAAACTGAGCCCTTCCCTTCGACTTTCCTATTCATCCTATCAGAAATTGCATTTGCAGGACTGTCTTCCTCTCGGAAAATCCTCTTGAGCATTTTGCATATCTTTTTTTTAAACAAAATGCCACCCAGGTATGGAAATTCCCTGTTTGTAGGCAGCTTCCATCTACAAAGAGAAGAAGGGGTTCACAAAAGAGCATTTATTGGGGCTCCCTGTTGGGAGTCTTTGACTTTAAATAGATTTGCACTTGCTGACTGGCAAGATAGAAAATTCCAACAGACACCGGCACGTCGTCCGCATTTTAAATATTTTCTTCTGGGGTGTATTTAATGTCCTTTGTAGGAATTAAGTTGCTTACTATTTTCAGCCCAAAAGTTGGGTCCAAATTGAAAGCCTGCTTAAACACAGATTGGCTTTTCATGTCTTAAAACTATTTTTAAGCGGACACATCAAAATGCAGCCATGATACACGTTTCAGAGGCACTTTGGGATATTTTGAAATATGCATCTACTGTGTGACATTTTTAAAAAGTTCAAATCATCTGTTTTCTCAAACATCTGTCACCTGATGACGATGGAAATTCCTTTCCTTTGGGCTTTCTAAAATAGACACCGCCTGATTGTTTTGCTTTTTTACACTCTCGTGCAGTGCACACCAGGCCTCCAACAGCAGTGCATGAGCCGATCACCACAACCTGATGCATGGATACCCTGGAATAGCACTCAGCCCTGAAAAATGATGCAACTCTCTCATTTATAGAAATATGGCTAGACCTGGGAGGCACTTCCCAGGTTGTCAAAGCTGTGGACTCAAACAGCAACGTGCCCGTGGGTTTGTCTTTCTGGGTTCAATGTGGTGTTCCAAGTCATGCACCTGACTGCAAAAAAATCAACGGGTTCATCCCATCGCCAAACAAAGCCGCTTATATTAGGCTGTGCATGAATGCTCAGAGGGGAAAAGATTGCAGTATGAGAACTCGGACCTCATCAGTGGATTAATCCATTTGATGGGTTAGTAGTTTGAACACTGTACTAGTTGGAAACGGTAGGCAGGTGGGGCATGGCCGGAGGGAGTACGTGACCAGGGATATGCCCTGAGAGGACTGTATTTCCCTGACCCATCTCTCCATGTTCCCCAGTTGCCATGAACTAAGTACGGGCGCCATCTTGGTTTTGCAATGGAGCTGGCTGGCCTGCAGTTATTTTGCTAAAGATACCCATCCCCAAAAATCATGTGGTTGAAATGCATATGAAAATATATAAAAGTTATGCAAGTGGTTCAAAAATGTGGTTCAAATGTATATTTTAAAAAAATGAAAACCTACATCAGAACAAATACATCAGCGGATTAATGGAAGACCATGGTATCCAATGGACTGCCGTGAACACATTCGTTCTGAACAATCTTGGAAAATGAAGATCCATCGGGAAGATGCGAGCAGCATTGCTTTAGAGATTTATTAATCCGTAAACTATTCATTCCCTTAAAAAAGAAAAAGAAAACACAGTGGAGTTTATGAGTCTATGGTGAATGTTTACACTGCTGCATAATATTCCAAAATATCGCTTTTGTAGCTCGAATTTTAGGAGAACACGATCCCGCAGGCTGATTTGCTTTCTGCTCATTTTTTTTTCCTGAAAATCTGAACCTGCTTGAAAAGATGAAGTCTCTCAAGAATAAAAGACAAAAAAAATGAATAAATAAATAGGAAAAATCAAAAGGATCCTATTGGAAGACAATTATTGGCAAGAGAGAGCAATCTAGGAGATCACGCGTCACATCAAGGGGAGGAGAGATCAGGGAAAGAACGTAAAGATCCACCGGTGGGAACTAAGAGAAGGGGATTTGAGGGTGAGGGGACCTGTCTGTGGTCAGGGAGTCTGTCCTGTGAAGGGCTTCCTGAGCTGGACCAGGGGTCTTGACACATCTTTCAGAAAACAGCCTTCAGACTGCGATGAGACCCAACTGTGGGAACAAATGCCCCATTTTCCATTTGTTGATATAGTTACAAGACCAAAAGGATACAGAAAAGCATGCCCAGGAGGAGGCACACCCCAATAATCCTAAGGCTTGAGAGGCTGAGGAAGGAGGATCACAAGTTAGAGGCCAGCCTCATCAACTTAATGAAGCTCTGTCTCTAAATGAAAGAAAGAAAGAAAGAAAGAAAGAAAGAAAGAAAGAAAGAAAGAAAGAAAGAAAGAAAGAAAGAAAGAAAGAAAGAAAGAAAGAAAGGCTGAGGATGTGGCTCAGTGGTTAAGCACTGGGTTCAATCCCCAGTACCAAAAGAAAAACATATTAAAATAAAATAAGAGGCAATAATAAAATAGAATGATAAAATAAAATGACTTTCTGAAGACCCCACAAGACCACCAGACATGCCTTCATGCATCTGAAGCTTGCAAGCCTCACTTACCCTGGTGCAGATGTCTGTGACGAGGTTCCTTGTCACACCTTTAAGACACCAGCAACTCGGACATCGGGGATCTGAGTCCAACTCCTGTGGAGACCAATGTCCTTTGATACCAAAGAGCTTCTGAGAACGTCTTCCTGTTGCCAATAAAAGGTTCCCTTTTCCTCCTCCCTCCCCAGATGCACCTGGGACTAGTGTTGCTGGGCATCCTGGATCACTGTCCTCTTGTTTATTTGAATCATCTCTTTACATATGAAGGAATCTATTTTTTTATCTCACGTTCTCTTTTGACAACACGAAGCTTGAGGAAGCCAAGACTGTACTGTGAAGTGAAGTGAAAGCATTCAGATTTCATCTCCAAAGACAAATAATAATAATAATAATAATAATAATAATAATAATAATAATAATAATGTTTTCTTAGATCTTGGAAATGCATATAGACACTCATATTATCAGGAAGGGTCAGGCAGAGCCCAGAGGGGGTCCTACCCACTCTCTCGTCTTGAAAAAAGAAAGGCCACGGATTCTCTTCTCAGGGTTAAAAAGGCAGGGAAATTAATAATAATAATAATAATAATAATAATAATAACATTTCAAAAAAATACAATTTACTGAACATATATTTTCAGTTTAGAAACCCACTCAACTTTACCCATTAAAGCATTTTTTGCAAGCCCTAACCAAGATTTTGTCATCTAACAATGGAATTGACGATCTTTGTTGAAATGCCTGCCAAGGATCAGAGATCACCTCTATTAACCACCTGTCAATCTCGATATGTGTGTGTGTGTGCATATATGTATCTCCATCTGTTCCCATATCTGTGTATCTACATATCTATCATCTATTGTATCTATCTATATCTATGTATATCTGTACCTCTTTGTATCTAAATATCTATCATGTATCATAGCTATTAATCTCTATGTATGTGTATACATATGGCTGTATATAAATGCATGTGTGTATACACATGTATCTATATTTATTCCTATATCTATGTATTGGCGGTCTATAATATTTATCTATACCTATATCTAACTGTATATCTTTCTATTATCTCTCATATTCATTATATACCTATAAATGCATGTATGTGGGTACATATTTGTGTATACAGGTGTATGTACATGTGTGTGCATCCACATGTATCTATATCTATTCCTGCCTGTATCTATATATTTTTCTATCATCTTATCTATCTCTATGACTATACCTAATCAATTACATAATATTTATGCCATGCACTATATCTGTTTATATAAATGCATTAAAACTTACAGATCGAAAGCACAAAGATCAATATTTTATTCACCCAGCAGCGACTAGGACCCATATTTTTCTAAGGAACCTTCATATTTCACTCTCAAAAAAAAGAAAAAGTGGCAAATTTCATTCTTAAGAGTGGGTTTTGCTGTTAATTCCTGCATAACAGCTTTAAAAAAAAAATCGAATGCTTTTCTTTCTTCATAATGGTATTTTCCTCCGAGAAAGTGCATTTTTCACAGAAAATGTCTACGAGTCTCAACGGATCACAAAAACCCAGTTGTTAACCGTGATTAGGGATTAGTCACAGCTGCTGGGGTCTCTGCGGCGTCGAAGCAAAACCTTAGACCTTGTATTTTAGGACGATGATTCTCGCAGTCGACTTCCTCTTAGAAGAAAGGAAAGCAAAAATTACCCGGCACGTCCGTCCCGGTGAAATTTCAGAGCAGTGAATGAAACAGAGCGAAAGACAGAAAACCTGGTCATTGATCGTCAAAGCCGAAACATTGAGCATCCGGAAATCCAGGCAGAGTACCAGGCTGCACCGACCACGTTCTGAAGCTGAGCACTTGATGGACACGTTCTGCTGACACCCACATTTCCATAATGGAGGATTGATAGGCCTGGTTCACAGAGGAGGAGGAGGATGCTGATATCATTATTATGATTATTATTTGCAATGTTTAAATAAGTAAAAATAATAATTGCGTGGGAGGCTGAGGCAGGAGGATCACAAGTTCAAAGGCAGCCTCAGCAACTTACGAAGGCCCTAAGCAATGGAGGGAGACCCTGTCTCAAAATGACATAGAAAAAAGGCCAGACCTGTCACTCACAATGACAGGCAGGAGCGTGTTGAAGAGGTGGAAAGGGGAAAGGGACACTTTCAAGGGACAGAGGGGTCCTCTCAGAGGGGACAGGGACAGCGTGCCACTCCTGCCCTCCAGTTTTATGGGGTCCCAGGGAAGTCCCCAGAGAGCCCCGCCCAGGTCCCCTCCTGACTTTGACAGACAGCAGGGTGACCTCCGACCCTCCAGTCCTCAGGGCCATGGCCACTCTGGGTCCCCCTGGCCCCTGCTGCCTGGTGCTCAGTGGAACCTGTTCTTGCAGATTTTAGGGTTGGAGGAAGGAGCCTCGTCCCCCTGGGTCCCGGGACCTGGTCGGCGTCAGGGTCACAGAAGTCCCCCCTTCAGGGTCTCCTGGCTCCTCTCAGGGACGTGACTTCCCGCCTGCATGTCCCCTGCAGGTCACAGGTGGTGTGTGAGGACGGTGGCGGAGGCTGTGCCCGGAGGCCAGGCAGGGCTGCAGGTCCAGGGCTTCTGGGGAGGAAGCTGTGGGGTCAGCACCGGGGGCCGTTGATAGAACTGTCCCCTGGACCTCATTCCATGTAGCCGAAATGACACTTGACATCCACATGGGAACCATCCAGCTGTGTCCTTGGACAGACCCATTAAGGAATTGAGAAAGTCCCCCTGAATGGACTTAAATCCTGGGCTTGAACCATCTTCTTAGCCCATCAGGTGAACCGACTTTGTGACATGCAAAAACTCTCTTGGTCATCCAAGGAGCCATGGATTTCTTGTTTTCTAACAGGGATGACAACATCGTTTTCCTAGAATCTCATATTTACGTTGAGATGCAAGCGATCACCGGTACAGAGTATGATTGAGTAAGAGGGGAATTTGGCCGACAGATTGGCTACAAGTGTCACGTCCACTAGGAGGAGTAGACTCGCTCGATTTATTTGTTAGTGACCAAAAATAAATTGATTATAATAATAATAACAAAAATGAGGAAAAAGAAAAAGGCAAGTGGTAAATGAAATAAAAATAGTGTATCCCAGGGTGGGTTCTCCCTATGCAAAATGAAACAACAATTAAACAAAAGTTGCAAGAGGACTTCAGTTCACTCTGTGGACAGAAGGGGGCGCCATTGAGATTAAAAACCGATTTGGTCATTAAAAATCCCCCCCATAAAAATTCACCCCAAGAACAGGAGGCACTCAGGCTGCTAATGGCATGTGGAGACAACCAACTGAAAATATAGAGACGAAACTCACTGCAAACTATTATTTAATATATTTTTTTAGTAGTAGACGGACACGATACCTTTATTTTATATATTTATTTTTACATGGTGCTGAGGATCGAACCCACAGCTTTGCATATGCCAGGCGAGCTGAATCTCTTCCTTTTAGAATCTGGTCACAGGTCTTAAGACCTTGATACGACAATTTACATTTTTATCTATTCCTACATTTTCACCGCTCACCTCCAGTTTCCCCTATTTTCCTAATCTGCTTTCTTGTCCACTCCCTTACGTCTTGGTAGATGGGACGGTTCATGGCTACGCTTTGGACAAGTGTCACTCGGCATTACCCTCACGGTCACAATCATCATCTCGAGAGCAGTATCTCCATCATCCACAGATACCACCGTCTTCACCACCATGACCACCATCATCACCTCCACCATCAAGATCACCACCATTATCATCATCATCACCAACACCACCATAATCACCACCATCATCGTCGTCATCGTCATCACCGTGATCACCAATATCAACACCATAACCATCATCACCATCACCATCATCACCTCCACCATCACCATCACCATCATCACCTCCACCATCACCATCACCACCACCATCATTACCACCACCATCACCCTCACCATCATCACCACCACCATCATTACTATTATCACCACCATCACCACCACCACCATCACCTCCGCCATCAAGATCACTGCCATTATCATCATCATCACCAACACCACCATAATCACCACCATCATCGTCATCATCATCATCACCGTGATCACCAATATCAACACCGTGACCATCATCACCATCACCATCATCACCTCCACCATCAAGATCACCACCATTTTTATCATCACCACCATCACCAAATCATTGTCATCATCATCACCGACATCACCATAATCATCATCATCATCATGATCACCAACATCACCATCACCACCAACATCATCACCATCACCATCACCACCATCACCACCACCACCATCACCATCACCACCACATTCATCACCACCATCACCACCACCATCACCATCACCACCACCATCATTACCATCACCATCACCCTCACCATCATCACCACCACCACCATTACTATTATCATCACCATCACCACCACCATCAAGATCACTGCCATTATTATTATCATCACCAACACCACCATAATCACCACCATCATCGTCGTCATCATCATCACCATGATCACCAATATCAACACCGTGACCATCATCACCATCACCATCATCACTTCCATCATCAAGATCACCACCATTTTTATCATCACCACCATCAACATCTTCATCATCATCACCATAACTAAATCATTGTCATCATCATCACCGACATCACCATAATCACCATCATCATCATCATGATCACCAACATCAACACCGTCACCATCACCACCATCACCACCACCATCACCAACATCACCACCACATTCATCACCACCATCACCAGCACATTCATCACCACCACCATCACCACCATCACCATCACCATCACCATCATCACCATCATCACCATCACCACCACTATCACCATCACCCTCACCACCATCACCACCACCACCACCATCATCACCATCTCCATCATCACCACATTCATCACCACCATCACCAGCACATTCATCACCACCACCATCACCACCATCACCATCACCATCACCATCACCACCACATTCATCACCATCATCATCATCACCACCATCACCACCACCATCACCACCATCACCACCATCACCACCATCACCACCATCACCACCACCACCATTACTATTATCACCACCATCACCATCACCACCATCATTATCATTACCATCATCACCGCCATCATCAAGATCACCCAAAGTAAACGGCACTAAAGCTAAAAGAATATATAAAACCTCGGCCATCCGATTAAGACATTGGGTTTGCAAAGAAAGCAAAGCTGACAAGCTTCAACCTGGGAACCAGAATCATAAACGGATCTCTGCTCCCTGAACGACTCAAGGTTAACACGTCCGTACTTTGGAATATTACTCACCCCTAAAGAAGAAGGCAATTGCGGCATTTGCTGGACAATGGAGGCGATCATGCTCAGTGAAAGAAGCCAATCCCAAAGGTTAATGTTCTCTCTGATATGGGGGAGCCAGCTCACAATTAGGGATTCCGGGAGAATAGAAGTTCCTTGGATTAGACAAAGTAGGGATGAAGGGAAGGGAAGGGGATGGGAATAGGAAAGACAGTGGAATGAACCAGAACTCCACTTTCCTTATGATTTTTAGTAAATAAATATAGAAATCATTTTTGTACATTTAGATGGTATTTAGATGAGGAAGGAGAGCATAAGAGCGTGAGAATCATGTTCCTGTAGTCACAGTTTACCATCTGCCCACCGTGGGTCGCCCCAGGCGCCTGTCAATCACTGGAATCGGGAAGGTCACCTGTCGCTACTCACACGAGCCTGAAAAGTCCCCAGTTTAATTATGTGAAGACATAACATAGCCAAGAGTAAAAGTCCTCTTCCATGAAAACAAACCTTAAACCTCTGTCCCAGAGAGGAAGATTTTACCTCTGTGTTTGCTGACGATCCAACCAACTCAGGAGGCTGAGGAGGGAGGTTTGCAAGTTCGGAGGCCAGCCTCAGCAACTTTAGCAAGGTCTTGAGAAAATTTAGGGAAAAAAATGCAAACTGGATTTTTCCATGTATATGAAATTGCAAAGCGATTTAAGCCCCGGTAGTGAAGCAAATACTGGGTTGCTGTGGTCGACCTGCAAGGGGTGGGGATGGAGGTGGGGATCGCAAGAAGGAGCAGAATGAGTTTTTCATGAGTAACACTAAAAAAGAACAAATTAAAAAATCACTAAAAATAAACTTTCAAAATGCAAAACAAGAAAATAAATTGAAAGTTTAAAATAGAAAGGAAAAATAGAAATTTGCATGCTGTTCAATGTCCGCTGAACTCAACCCAAAGAAAAAGTAGATCTGAAAAAAAAAAAAAATACATAGAAAGTTAAGATGTTTGAAAATCCGCATGGAAAGAAGGAGGAACCCTTGGGCAATTCAATATTCAATAATAAAAATTCAATATTCGACAATAAGGCAATTCAAGCAAAACACATTTATGCTCCTGCTCCATAAGTGTTCATTGTCGCAGGCTTGCAGTGTTCGTGAACCAGAATTTTAATAATAAATTAGAAAAGTAATTTAAGGCCAGGCTCAGTGGCACACGCATGTAATCAATCCCTGCAGCTTGGGAGGCTGAGGCAGGAGGATCGTGAGTTCAAATCCAGCCTCCGCCAAAGTGAGACCCTAAGCAACTCAGGGAGACCCTGTCTCTAAACAAAATGCAAAATAGGGCTGGGGACGGGGCTCAGGGGTTGAGTCTCCCTGAGGTCAATCCCTGGTACCTCCTAACCCCCCCCAAAAAAAAAAATATCCTTCCCTGTCTGGACCAGACTCTGTTTAAATGGATGTAACTAGGACTTCACCTAATTTGCAACTATGAAATTCAGTCAGAATAAGGAAAATAGAGAAGGCATCTCGTCACATACCACAAGGCAGGGACAGATGGTGCCTCTTATATCCCAAAATGCACAATTTAATACATTCCAGGGCCAACCTTGCCATCTGCCCGCCAGGTCTCCAACCAACTTTCAATCATAAAATTTTTTTTCGGGGTAGGGGGATGCCAGGGATTGAACTCAGGAGCACTGACCACTGAGCCCCATCCCCAGCCCTTTCTTATATTTTCATTTAGACGCAGGGTCTCACAGAGTTGCTTAGAGCCTTGATAAATTGCTGAGGCTGGCCTCCAACTTGCGATCCTCCTGCCTCAGCCTCCTGAGCCTCTGGGATGATAGGCATGCACAGAGCTATTCTGGGTATTTAAAAAGGGCTTTATCAACTCATTCTGTTTTATAATAAAAGTTAAATCAGGACAATCATCATGCAGGGGCTGGCTGTCCAGACCACGTGCAATGAATGTATCTATTAAGTGTATTTTAATATGTATGACTGTGTCTATTAGCCACTACACAACAGGAACACAACATTTTTTTTTTCTTATTTAAGTGCCCTCCCCTATTTGAAATGCTCCTATCAATTTTTGCTTCGTACCTATTAAAACAAACTGTCTGGAACCAGATTTCATAATCACTTGGTAAAGCAAAACATTACCCTGCGAGAAACTTTCCAAAATTCTGAATATCCCTGGCTAATTTATTTTCTTTTTTTATTGACTTTTTTTTAAAAAAAATAATTGACAATGGAATGCATTTTTATTACATGTATTTTTTTCATCCACATAGACCCCAGAACCTTTCATTTTTAATGATGAGGAATATGAATTTATCACAAGAGAAGAGCTGATTTTGAAATCGACCACACAATCCCACCATTTTTTTCTAGGCGATATAAGATTTGGAGCGAGTTGGCCCTCAGAGGTTAAAAAGCCTGGTGCTATAGAAGCTTATCAGATTCCGTAATCCTGGAAAATTATCTCTAATCCCATTTATGTTCTCCCACTGGGTGAATCAGATGCGAAGTTTGCTATTGCAACTCGGATTTGAAAAGACAAACAGCCCTGGAAAATCCAGGCGGAGCACAACCGAGCGGCGTTGGCCACAGCTCCCTGCGCTCACATGTGCAATCGATATGGGCTCAGTTACCAGAAATGATGGAAATCGTCCACACTTCACTCCAGAAGTTTAATACGCTGGCAAGATTTATTGAGCTATATTTACCCAAAGAAAACCATGCAGTGGTGTGTGACAGTGTTGTTACTGTAGCATTGAGAAAGCTCACACGTGTAGACCCCAGGGGCTGGTGTGGGAGGGGGCTCTGGGAGGGCTGAGCTCATGGAGTGCAGCCCATGAAGGGGATTAGGGTCTTTATAATAGAGACCTGGGAGCCCCCTGCCCGTCCACCATGGAGGACCCAGGAGAAGGCGCCTCTGGGAGCAGGAAGCAGCCTCAGCTGACCCCTGGCTGCCCCACCTGGACCTCGGGCTGCAGCCTAGAGCTGGGAGCATTAGCTGTCAATCACTTAAGGGGCCCTAATGGACCATCAGGAGGTACCAGACCCCTCCACTAGCCACGGGGCACAACCCCTTGATGTTGGCCATGCCAGGGGGTCTTCGGGTGGGTGCCCTTTGCAGACGCACCCCCGAATCTGAAAGCTAAAGGGTGCAGCTCCATTCCTCTGGCCTTTCAACCTAAAAAAGGGCTCAGTGATCCCGGAATTCCCTGAACCAATATGGCAGCCCAAACCTCATGTGATAAATGCCCCAATCCAATATGGCAGCAGGAAACTGACCAAATAGATGCCCCACACCAACATGGCAGCAGGAACCTCATGCAATAAATGCCCTGGACAAAAATGGCAGCAGGAACCTCATGTAGGCAATGCCCCAAACCAATATGGCAGCTTGAACCTCATGCCATAAATGCCCCAAAGCAATATGGCAGCAGGAACCTCATGTAACCACACAAGTCAAAGGTGGTGTGTTGACCCTTCCACCCAGGTGCTGCTGTGGAGGGTGGGGGGCTCTGGGAGGGCTGAGCTCCCAGGTGCAGCCCATGAAGGGGATAAGGACCCAAGAGCCCCCTGCCCGTCCACCATGGAGGACCCAGGAGAAGGCGCCTCTGGGAGCAGGAAGCAGCCTCAGCTGACCCCGGTCGGCCCCGCCTGGACCTTGGGCTGCAGCCCAGAGCTGAGGGCACTACCTGTCCATCATTTAAGCTGCCTGGTCTCTGGTATTTTGTTACAGCAGCATAAATGGACCAGAGAGGATCTCCTGAGGCCCCAGTACATTGTCACTCCTCCTCCTTTTTTAACTCTCAGCCCAAAACTTCCCTGTTTATTCAAATAGAGACTTCATGGAGCAAATTTTCTGATTTGAGAAACATGATTTACAAGAAATTTCCCCGAGGAACTGAGCCAAAGTGTGAAGATGTTTCTTTTAACGTTGTCTCTTTTTTTTTCTCATTTGTGCATCTACTTGTATGTCATTCAATTCTTCAGAGGGCAAAACAGTTCAGTGATGAAATGGGATTCTTCAGGGTCCACAGAAGACAACAGAATCCACTTTTAATATTTTCACACTCTGTACAGTGAAAGTGTTGCATTAACACGCAGAAAAAGCTCATGGGAGTAAATCACTTAAAATGCAGTTTCATTTTTTTGTCGAGTCTATTCGGCATTAAAAGAAAAAATGCTACCAGCCTCACACGGTGCCCAAGGCCGAAGGAATCAAAATTGGCAAATCCAGTGTCACCTGCTCTCTGTCATGCCAAGTCTAGGTGCTGACGTTGGGCATCTGCCTTCTGTGTACCTCTGGTTCCTGACGTCCGGGTTTTCCAATTCGGTAACTCCAAACAAAAGCCGTGTGTCCAAGCCAGTGTCGGGGATGACAGTGAACATGGTTGTGACAATAACACTCTGGTCTCACAGCTTCGGAAAGTCTTTGCAGTATTCAGCTGCAGAATTCCAACATAGGAAAAATGACAGTACATTCCACTCAGTGCAGAAATGGGGAAGTGGTGTTTCTGACCCAGATAGTGCAGGATTTCTGGATTGACCCTTTTACTTCCAAGTACCTGCAGCGCAGATGATGCTCAGCATCGTCCGGGTGGCTACTGAGAGCAGGAATCCCACCTTGCTCCTGCGTCTTGGCAGCTCAGGTTCTTCTCCGATGCGTTTGTCCACCTGTGCTTCTAAAGCAACCTTAAAACCATCGCCAACCTTCCGTTCCCATCATCTCCTGTGCAATCTTATTCAATTCCATGAAGCTCTCTGATGCTTTTTATTTTGAATGCTTTGATTACTGCATCATGGTTATATCTAATTTGGTGGTTTACTTTGACATTATCAGGCATGCAGGGGAATCAGTGACCTCCATTTTGTCCCCAGGAATTCCTTCCCCCATCGGTGCCCCTACCCGAATGCTACTGATCTTCCTTTGCTCTCTAAATTTGTCTAAAAAGGTAAAATCCTGTGGTTAGGGTTTAGAGAGGAGGTGTCCCATAAAGCTCATGAGTGAGAAATTCAAGAATATTCAGAGGTGAAATGAAGAGTCTATGATAGGTGTAGCCTAGTCAGTGGATTAATCCACTTGGATGGACTCACTGGGTGGTGACTGCAGGCAGGTGGGTGTGGCTGGAGGAGGGGGTCCCTTGGCTGTGCCTTTGGGGTCTCTGTCCTGTCCCTGGTGGGCAGAGCTCTCTCTGCTCCCTGGCGCCCTGTCCTGAGCTGCTCTCCTCCTCCAGGCCCTGCCGCCATCTTGTTCTGCTCCCCTTGGGCCAGAGCCATGGAGTCGGCCACCAGGGACTGGACCTCTGCCACCAGGAGCCCCAAGTCAACTTCTCTTCTTCTAAAATCTCATGTGTGAGACAGTATAACAACCTTCAGATGTGAAATGATTGGGATAGGAGAGGCGTAACCCTCTCAGTGGATTAATCCACTTGGATGGACTCACTGGGTGGTGGCTGCAGCAGGTGGGGTGTGGCTGGAGGAGGGGGTCCCTGGGCTGTGCCTTTGGGGTCTCTGTCCTGTCCCTGGTGAGCAGAGCTCTCTCTGCTCCCTGATGCCCTGTCCTGAGCTGCTCTCCTCCTCCAGGCCCTGCCGCCATCTTGTTCTGCTCCCCTTGGGCCAGAGCCATGGAGTCGGCCAACCATGAACTGAACCTCTGAAACTGTGATGCAGAATCAACTATTTGTGCCCTAACTTGTTCTTGTCAGGACTTTTGGTCCAAAAAACAACAAAAAGGTGATTGAAACAATTTGTTTAACCTTGTTGTTTTAACTTCCAATGAATGTGCCCGTCTCTTGCAGATTTTTGCAGTCCTGCCAGTTGAGGGTGGATCCTGCCAGAAGGGAGCCACTTCTTTCCTTTATATCTGTCTCCATTTACCCCCGCAGTGAGCCTGAAATGGGTGGCCCAAGATATGGGTCATTGTTCCGTTCTTTTTCTCTTTACAGCCAAAATATCTCCCTCAGCACCCTTCATTGTGCGCCTGCCACAGGAAATCTTGGAGCTGTGTCAAATGCTGTCTGCTCTTGGATTCTGCACCCTTGTCTACTTTCTTTTCAAATTCGCCCAGTTACTCAGCGAGTAACTCTGTGAGGCCCAGGACTCATTTCCATGACAATGTTGAGCTTTTGACTATTGTAGGAGACTGATGTAAGTCCTGTGAATGAACAGGCAAGATTTGTTCCCTCGTGGGAGATTAGAGCTTAGGGAAGGGAGCTGGGGAAATGAGCCAAAGGATCAGGCATGCCGCCATGTTTTCTGCCCAATCCAATGCAACTCAGTCCAATCCAATCTCATCTAAACCAATTTAATCCAGTCTGATTCAGTCCAATCCAATCCAATCTAAACCAATATAATCGGGTCTGATAGAGTCCAATCCAATCCAATCTAATCCAGGCCAGTCCAATCTGATCCAATGTAATCCAGTTCAATCCAACCCAATTCAATCTAATGCAGTTCAATCCAATTCAATCTAAGCCAATACATCACAATCTAAACCAATCTAATCTTTCCAATCCAATCTAATCTAATCCAGTCCAATCCAATGCAACCCAATCCAATCAGTCTAGCCCAATCTGACCCAATCCAATGTAATTCAGTCCAATCCAATCTAAGCCAATTCATCTCAATCTAATTCATTCTAATCCAGTCCAAAAAATTCAGTCCGGTCCAACCTAATCCAGTCCTATACCATTCAACCCAATCTAAATCTAATCCAGTCCCATCCAATCCAATCTAAACCAATCAATTCCAATATGAATCAGTCTAATCCAGTCCAATCCAATCTATCAATTCCAATCTGAATCAATATAATTCAGTCCAATCCAATCTATCAATTCCAATCCGAATCAATCTAATCCAGTGCAATCCAATCTAAACTAATCAATTCCAATCTGAATCAATCTAATCCAGTGCAATCCAATCTAAACTAATCAATTCCAATCTGAATCAATCTAATCCAGTGCAATCCAATCTAAACTAATCAATTCCAATCTGAATCAATCTAATCCAGTCCAATCCAATCTAAACCAATTAATTCCCACCTGAATCAATCTAATCCAGTCCAATCCAATCTAAACCAATTAATTCCTATCTGAATCAATCTAATCCAGTCCAATCCAATCTAAACCAATCAATTCCAATCTGAATCAATCTAATCCAGTCCAATCCAATCTAAACCAATCAATTCCAATCTGAGTCAATCTAATCCAGTCCAATCCAATCTAAACCAATTAATTCCCATCTGAATCAATCTAATCCAGTCCAATCCAATCTAAACCAAATAATTCCAATCTGAATCAATCTAATCCAGTCCCATCTAATCCAATCTAATCCAGTCCAGTCCAACCCAATGCAATCTAATCCAGTCCAACCCAATCCAACCTAATCCAGTCCAATCCAACCTAATCCAGTCCAATGCAATTAAATGTAAGCCCATCCAACCCAATCTAAACCATCCAATCCAATATAATATAATGCATTGTTCAATCAGCCATACCTATTGATTATCTATTTATATCTATCCATTTGACTATGCTATCTCTCCCTCCTGTTTATCTATTCTTTTATCTATCTTTAATCTGTATTATCATCCATATCTTTCCATTTAGATATATCCACCTATCATCTCTCTGTATCTATCTATCATCTATCTTTCTCCCTTTAATTTTATTTTATGTAGTTTTCACTTTTATTTTTAAAAAAATGAAGCAATACACAAATATTTCACATTCCCAAATCTAGATTTCTTTATCTTGATTGAAATCCCATGCTTATTTTACACAGTAATGACTACACTGATTTTTAGTGGGATTTGTTGTGTCCCAGAGGCAATTTTTTAATTGTCCAATTAATGGTAATATTTAAAATATTTAGAAAAGCACATCAGCATTTTGCAAACAAGAGGTTGATTAATGACGGAGCCATTTCCTGTCAAAATCAAATGCATGAAACTTAACACCTTATTTAATAATTGGGATCCTGTCCTTAACTGTCATTGCTGCATAAAGCTTGCATCTATTTGGTGTGAGAAATCCAATAATTCTTGGCCCATCACCACCCCCTGTATTCTTCGAAGGCATTTCAATTCATGAAAAAAGAATACTTATCACATGGGTGTTGAAAATGGAAGCATTTAAATATCTCTCACATGGTTTTATTTGTAGTAAAAACGTACAAAATTGTGGATAGGCACCAAAGATGCGTAGATGATTGTGTACATTGATTTATATAATATTGATTTGCACACTGGGCGGGGGGAGAGCAGAATCTAATTGCTGTCAAAATCAATGATTGATTGATGCGCTCTCTCTCTCTCTCTCTCTCTCTCTCTCTCTCTCTCTCTCTCTCTCTCTGTTTGTGTTTTATTTTGAGAAACGATCTCACTACATTGCTGAGGGCCTCACTAAGTTATAGAGGCTGGCCTCCATGTTGCAATCCTCCTCCCTCAGCCTCTAGCCTGGCTCTACTTAAACTTTTCAAAAAAACCCTTCTAATTCTCTAATTTGGAAGGATGGACTCAGGTTTATTTTCCCTTTAACTGCTTCACTTTGGACCTTGAGGCACTCATCTTTGTAGTAACATGATCCCGTCACCTCCTTTTCCTGGCTGGAGCACAGGGTGAGTTATTGGGATGTGCAGATAATCGTTACGGGCAATAAATAACATTCTAGAGCTCAGCAGCGTAAGCAAGTTGGACACATGATTGTCATCCAACAGATATTTAATGATTCTGGGCATATAGAGGAGAACATGCTATTTTGCTTCAACATGAGGGGGACTCGGGAAGGAAAATCGTTCACCTCTGGACACCCCAAAATCAGGGCAGCACGAGATCCAAGCCGCCCAGCCCAGTGGAGTGTGCAGGGGGAGCCCATGGTCTCCGTTGATGGAGCAGAAATAGATCCACCAGCCAGATGGCTATTGCTGGCATTGATTCAGCTGTTTTGCATGTAGGATTTTTGTCAAAATATCAGATTTTTGAAATATCCCCGGGACCATGGTTACGACCATGATTAGATGATCCTGGTAGACCTTTCGTTTTGTTGACAACGTGAAACACGGCATTCAGGAGAAGTGAAATGGCTCTTTCTGCTCCAGATGAGGAGCATCGCAAACTAAATCCATAGCAATATGGGCTGCCCCTGTGTCTACAGGTGACATAGAGGTCATTGGCCGCAGCCCAGGGGCAGGGAACAATGTGGGTCCGTGCAGGGTCCCACTGTAGATGGGAGGAAAGGTAGTATTATAAGAGGGTTTACTGCTAAAAAAGTAACTTCTAAAAAAAAAAACATGATCCGACCACATAAAATGCCAAACAGGATGGTGTACAACTATATAGAATGCCAAACAAAAATAAAACAGAATATTAAAGAGTAACAAGTTTAAATACAAACAACTCGGTTGAAAGCGTGACGTCAACGGGAGATAAAAACGTGTAAAGTCCCAACAAAAGACATTTGGAAGTTGCTGTGTTGACATCTGATAATACATTCCATGCAGGGAATATATTAATTATATATTATATATTAATATTAATATAGTAATTATATATTAATCAATATATTGATATTGATCAATATATAATCAATATAAATCTCAATTTATTTCCATAAATGGAGATTTTTACAAAAAAGGTAAAGGGCTTGGTTCTCCAGAAAGGTATAAAAAATCCAGATTGTACATACACCTAAGAACTGAATTATTTTTTTTTTAAATGAAGCAAAACTTGTGTCATTGATAGAAGAAGTCGATAGCTGCTCAGTTTTGTCTGAAGATTTTACCTTCCGGGTCTCGGGAGTCAAAGAACGGTAAAGAGGCACCACCTTCAAGAAATCTCATTCCAATCAAAAAGAACATCCACTCTATTCTGCACTGCTGGTGGGACTGCAAATGGATCTGACCCGTTTGGAAAGCAGGATGGAGATTCCTCAGAAAACTAGGAATGGAGCCACCATCTGACCCAGCCATCCCACTCCTAAGTCTATACCCAAAGGACTTAAAATCACCACACGACAGGGACACAGCCACATCCATGTTTATAGCAGCACCATTCACAATAGCTAAACTATGGGGCCAACTTAGATGCCCTTCGGTGGATGAATGGATAAAGAGACTGTGGTACATATATACACGATGGAATATTACTCAGCCATGAAGAAGAATGAAATCACGGCATTTGCTGATAAATGGATGGAGCTGGGGACTATCATGCTAAGTGAATATGTGGATGGTCATTTACACTAAGGGGTGGGAGGGAATAATAGAAATCCACTGGTTAGACAAATCCAACTTAGATGCCCTTCGGTGGATGAATGGATACAGAAACTGTGGTACATATACACAATGGAATATTACTCAGCCATGAAGAAGAATGAAATCACGGCATTTGCTGATAAATGGATGGAGCTGGGGACTATCATGGTAAGTGAATATGTGGATAGTCATTTACACTAAGGGGTGGGAGGGAATAATAGAAATCCACTGGATTAGACAAAGGGGAATGAAGGGAAGGGAGAGGGAACGGGAATAGGAAAGACAGGGATTGAGCCAGACATCACGTTGCTATTTCCCTATAGGATCACACGACCAGTGAAACTCCACATCGTGCACAACCAAAAAAATTGGAAAATCATCCTCCCCGTGTGTGTATCAAATACACTCTTCTGCCACTTATCTCTAAAAAAGAATGAATCCGTAATATTCATTAAAACATTTTAAAAGAAATACCCGGGGAGGCATCTGCAAAGCTAATAACAAGCCTGTCCTCCCACGCACACCCATTGATTCAGGTCAACCGAGATTCTGCAGAAAAGCGTTCGTCATTTAAAGTAAAGACACCTAAACTCAGAGACCTAAGTGGGCGTCAAATGCACATCTTTCCCCTGAGCCATCGACATGCAGTTTTCACCCTGCTAATCTGCACCGAGACAGAGACTGACCTTGGCAATGTCGAATGTCATTGCTCCTCTATTTTTATTATTGGCAAACCCCTTCTGTTTTGCTGAGGGGTGAATGTGATATCATATATATTCACAGCAGGGTCTCCCCCGTCTCCCTGGGCCGTGATCCGCAGAGACTCTGGAGGCTGAGGCAGGAGGATCCCAAGTGGGAGGCCAGCCTCAACAACTTAGCAAGGCCGTAAGCAGCTCAGGGAGACTCTGTCTCTAAATAAAATATAAAAAATGGCTGGGGATGGGGCCCAGGAGTTAAGTGACCCTGGGTTCAATCAATCACTGTTACTAAAAGAAAAAAAAATTGACTAAGTGACTTATAAGAAGGTTTTTCTTTCCGTTACTATGAAAGGGGGATCTAGTGTTTCCCGAGATTTCTTCTGTCTTGCAAAAGTACGGGGCTCCGTGGACATCCGAAATGTCGGCGGGTGTCATCAAAAATGTGCCCTTCAACCCACGCTGTGGGGAAAGTCCCTGGGGCATGCAGAAACCACTCTCTAAAAATAAGAAATTAAATACCACGGGTCGTTGTTTGAAAAGCCTATTAAAGACGCAGCTTTGAAAAAAAAAAAAAGATCAATATCCGCCCGGCTCCGTGTTCTACTTTTATAGGAAAACTCTCAGCCGAGTTCGTTGGTTGAAGATATTTGCAAGTATTGCACGGGAGAACCAGGGAGCGACATAGAAAATGCATACAATAAATATACGATTCGCCAGATGGTTCCACCGACTTGAGGACGGTGGACAATAAAAGAAAGAAAAATTTTTAAAAAAGACGAGGCCGGGAGAAAAATTGCAGCTACCTGGACGTTCATGCAGATTGATCGATCCCACGTTAACTCTGAAATAAAATGAGAAAGCAAGGGTAGCTACATGAAATTAGAATGTGCAGTCGCAGCACCCAGAACAATTTAGACTGGTCCTGGTTTGGAATGGAAGACGGGTGGGATATTGTCAATACCCGCAGAGGAACTAGATTTAAAAAAAAAAATTAAAAGATAAGATCTTTAAATATTTCAACACATGGAGGCTGAGGCAGGAGGATCCCAATTTGGAGGCCAGCCTCAGCAAACTTAGTGAGGCCCTGAGCGACTCAGTGAGACCCTGACTCTGAATATCATACCATGATCATTTTTTTTTTAAATTAATTGATTTGTTTGTCAGTTCTAACCAGTTCCACGACAAGATTCATGACAAACCAATGGAGCAGAATTTTCCGCGTCTCTGGCTGTGCATACAGTGGGGTCACACGATTGGTGAAATTTTATGTGTTCCTAAGGTCATGGCGTCCCTTTCACTCCACCACGGAGCTGCATCCCCTTCTCTTTATAATTATCGGTTCATTTTTAAAATTTTAAATCTTGCTCAATTGCTTAAGGCCTTTCGAAGTGGCTGAGGCTGGCCTCCAACTTGCGATCCTCCTGACTGAGCCTCCCGAGTTTTTTGGAATCCCAAGTTTTTGGAATCGGCAACCACAGTCCATTTTTTGATAAGAGGTTTTGGTTGCTATTTTTTTTTTTCTCTTTCTCTGCTCAGGAATCCTGTTTGAATCCAATGACTCTCCCAGACGGGCTGGTCCAAAGGACATGGCGAATATCACCACGAAATTATACGGTTCTGTTTGCTTTGCCAACGAGTGTTTGCAGTTTACCTGCCCCATCATCCACGCTCCATAAATTCTGTCTCCCGAGGTGCATTAGGGAAATAACCCGACATTTAAAAACCCAGCCTGTCCACACAGCTCGTCACCCCCTGAAATACATCCTGCGTCTTTCAGGACGGAAAAGTGTGAATAAAATGAAATGCATATTTTTGGTTTTCGTGGTGGCGGTGGTAAACGAGCTATTAAAAGCAATTAGGAAAAACACACCAAGTCGGTATAATTTTATGGACCGTCGTAAACGTGTCGGCTGCACACAGAACCACAAACACACACGGGATGGATGGCGGGCTTTAATTTCAGAGACACAATTAAAACCCAGAAAGACTGAATGGCTGGTGGGGATTGCAGCCGGACACGAATCTCAGACGGTTGACCCCTAGAGTCACACAGCGGTCCCACAGCAGTCGCGGGGCATTTGATCCGAGGACACCCTGGATGTCCACATCTGCAGATGCCCCTCGTAGGAAATTTTGAAATATTTGCAAAGAATCTTGCATATTTCTCATGCACACGTCCCAAATACTAAAATCATCTCTCAGTGACTTAGAATACCTGACACCTTGTGCATGCTCTGCAAATTCTTGCTATACCATGCTGTTCTGGGGGGTACCAGGGATTGACTTTAGGGGCCCTCGGTCCCTGAGCCCCGTCCCCAGCCCTATTTTGCATTTTATTTAGAGACAGGGTCTTCCTGAGCTGCTTATGGCCTCCCTTTGGCGGAGGCTGGCTTTGAACTCACCATCCTCCTGCCTCAGCCTCCCGAGCCGCGGGGATTCCAGGTGATTATTTTTTATTTCATTCGTTTTGGGTGGTATCTGCAGGTGGAGAATCTGCAGACACAGAGTTTAAGCACTCTTTCCCTGTGCATTGATCGACAATTGTAAAAATTTCAGAAAAAAAAATTGATATTGTGACTATGAGTCAGACGGGCTGCGTTGGGGGATGATTTTCATAACATAATCTTAATGATCACATTTGTGGGGTAGGAAATGAACATGGCCAACTGGGGTCATTTTACTCATTAGAACACAGACAGCAAGTTCTCTCCAACTCCACAAAGAGGCGAACCACTTAATACCACTCTCTGTTTTTATCTAAAAGCATTAAATTCAACTTATGGGTGTTACGGCACTTATAGCAGCAAAATTCCCAATATCCGAATTAAGGAACCAGCCGACGTGTCCACGAATGGATGAACAGGTACAGAAAACATGATGCACGTCCACAGAGGAGTCGTACTCCCCGTAAAGAAGAATAAATTGAGGTCATCTGCAGGGAAATAGATGGGCCCAGAGACAGCCACGCTAAGTGGATTAAGCCGGACTCAGAAACTCATGGGTCAAATATACACATTATTTTTTTTTCATATGCAGAAGCTACAGAGAAACGAGGAAAGAAAAAGAGGATTTCAGGAAAACCGAAGAGAGATCAAACAGGAGAGGAAGGGTTTCCCGGTGGAGGCAGGGTGGGTAGAAAAGGGAAAGAAGTGTGGAATTCAATCGAACAATTATGCCAAGGGTTGGTAAGAAGATACCATAATGAGTTCCACCTGTATGCATAAGCTTAATGCATCCATTAAAAATATTCAATCAACACCTACGAGGAAGGTCAGTACTGTAGAAGAAGAGGAACTCCCGGAAATGGAATGGGAGCACATTTTTCTTTTATGCCTGTATAAGAATATGTTGCAATAAATCCCAGAATTTTCTACACTTATAATTTGCAAATGAAAAACCACAGGGAATGCTTAGGAATAGGGGTGAGAGGAGTCGCTCCGGCAACGGAGATGCAGGATGAGACAGGGAAGGACTTGGAGGATGGATTTGCTTCTCTGTGCAAGTCCTCAACAGAAACCTCACCCACAACAGTAGGAAATTTGAGCAAAACCTCATACATTTCTAGTGCAGGGTCCACGTTAATATATCTCTTATTATTCTGAAAAATTATTTGGGGCTCATGGTTTCCGAGGTCCAGTCCCTGGTGGCCGACTCCATGGCTCTGGCCCAAGGGGAGGCAGAACAAGATGGTGGCAGGGCCTGGAGGAGGAGAGCAGCTCAGGACAGGGCACCAGGGAGCAGAGAGAGCTCTGCCCACCAGGGACAGGACAGAGACCCCCAAGGCACAGCCCAGGGACCCCCTCCTCCAGCCACACCCCACCTGCTGCAGCCACCACCCAGTGAGTCCATCCAAGTGGATTAATCCACTGTTAGTCTACACCCAGTGAGTCCATCCAAGTGGATTAATCCACTATGAGTCTACACCCAGTGAGTCCATCTAAGTGGATTAATCCACTATGAGTCTACACCCAGTGAGTCCATCCAAGTGGATTAATCCACTATTAGGTTACACCAGGGAGCAGAGAGAACTCTGCCCACCAGGGACAGGACATAGACCCCAAAGGCACAGCCCAGGGACCCCCTCCTCCAGCCACACCCCACCTGCTGCAGTCACCACCCCGTGAGTCCATCCAAGTGGATTAATCCACTATGAGTCTACACCCAGTGAGTCCATCCAAGTGGATTAATCCACCATGAGTCTACACCCAGTGAGTCCATCCAAGGGGATTAATCCAGTTTTAGTCTACACCTCTCCTAACCCATCTTCTCATCTCTGAACTTCCTTAGCATATGTCACCCAGGAGCTGCTTGGAGACTCCTCCCATCTGAACCATCACAGATATCTTAGGGACGGGACCCAAGTCTAAACCCCCAATTCTCTCGTGACAACTCTTCTTGACCTGAGTTTTCCCAGGGAAGCAAATACCTCTGACTCAGGTTGGCGAATCGACTTGTGTCCCCTGTACGAAGACCCATACTGGATGCTGCCAGTGTTTCCAACGTTGTCCAGGAAAAGACGTCTCTTTCCTAGAGATTTCAAGCGGGATCATCACCTGGAGGTGATCTCTCAAGTCCCCTGTCCCTCTTGTCGGAGCAGCGGCCACTGGAAAGCCTGCTGCAGCTCATCAATCAAATTCTCTCCTGACGAAGACATTCTGTAGTTTGCAGCTTTTGACAAGCAAACGAAAGGTTTTCATAAAAAAAATCAGCTAATCAGACGTCTCTTTGCTTTCCCCCATGGACAGCGAAGACACAGGCTCCAATCCACATCAGACAATTTCCCATCCGTCATTCAGCATCTTTTCGGCATTTTTGATTTCTATTTTTTTGCTTCACTCTATTTTTCCGTCCGTCACCCCCAAATGAATTCTGACTGTGTTGCAGGTGGATAGATATATATTTATGATTCTATGCATGCTTATATTTGTATTTATGCCCATGTATTGGCGTGTGTGCTTTACGTTACAAATCGACTCAGAGTTTTAAATCATGTCATAGAATGGATCACTTTACTCAAGCCACCTACGTAGGAATACGCAGAACTGGAGTTAAATTGGCATTTATCTTCAGACACATGTGGTCGAGTTCTTAAAAATCCATTGCAACTCGTTGCCATCAGAAATAATGACAATGTCTATGGCGATCGTGGAGAAGAATGGGAAAACCAAAGTGAGGCTCCTTTGGGATCAGCAGGATTGCTCTTCAAGGGTCTTGAGACAATGATTCAATTTTATTTGATTTTTGTTCGAATTCGGAAGGTAAGGATGATTCCCCCAGAGATGACCGTGCAGCAGATCTTGAAAGTATTTTGTAAATTCAAAGACAAATGCAACCATAGAAATGCAAATTCTGTGGAGCCCTCTGAATCACAGGGTCCTGATACAATATCCTGATGGACAGAGACCCCCAAGTTTGCTAACTGAAGCAGAGTGGTCCATCCCTGGGGTCTTGGAAAGTTGAAGCTCATCCTCGTTCAATCTGTCCATCATCTCAGCCAGAGGGACTCCTGGGAGCTGGTTCCACCAGATTCCCCATCAGTTCTTGGCCCCCTGGTGGCCGCCACTCAGGATCCGGCCGCCATCTTGGATTAACTCATGGAGTCCAAGGAATGGAAGGCACTCTCTCATCAACCTGCTCTTGAGTTTGAAGATGACCTAGTTGGGTCAGGGGTTGTCCAAGCCAGCTTCTGCCCATAGATTTCAACACTCCTTCTGATACTGCTTGGCTTCCCTGCCTTGATATTTGTGGAGTTTGGGGACGCGCCTCTCAGCTTTCAATTCTCCAACTGGCTTGTAAAACTTTCCCTAATGAGTTTCTCTGGTGGCCTCTGTGGTCCCCCAGCAGTCTTTATGCAGGGGAGGAAGAGAGGGAGGACAGGAAGGAGGACGCAATGAAGGAAAAAGCTGTGTTAGCTTTACATTGCTGTAACAAAATGCCTGAGGAAATCAGCATCCAAGGTGCAAAATAGGGCTGGGGACGGGGCTCAGTGTCGAGTGCCCCTGAGTTCAATCCCTGGTACCAAAAAAATAAAATAAAATAAAATTGAGCTTTTCATGCCAAGAAGTTGACTAAATATAAACTAGTCACTTTCAAAGGCAGGATTTTTTTTTCTGGATGAGTTATTATCCATAGTGAAAAAATCGTCATGCAAAGTTCAGTGTGAATATCTCCCTGCCCCAGGAAAATTGCTTTTTCCGATTTCTTATACATTTTTGTGGGCTGGCAAGGACACTATATGTCAGTAGCCAATATATAGAAAATACGGTAGAATAAAGAGGTGAGAACATCAGATCCATAATCGGGGGATCCGTGATAATATTCTGACAGTAAAAACACTGCAGAGACTTCAAAATTCAGCCCACGGCCACCCAAACATATTTCCCGGAGTGAAACCGAACAGTGATCTCAGCATGCGTTTGTGCGAATGCTCTTATCATGTTTTCCAATCATGATAATTTTCTGCATTCTCCAAAGTATTGCTTTTGCAAAAAAAATCAGAATAGCATGCCTGTTACAGCTAACAAGAAATTTGCAGGTGGTTTGTGATCCAAGTCCCCGCTGTACACGTTTTAAAGGAGATCCAACCGACGGTGAGCAATTCCTTAGCATGCAGACCTGGAAAGCACGCAGGTCTTGTGTAGGATTTGGGGTAGGGGGTTATATATAAAGCCAATATCATTTCTGCACACCTGTTAGCTAAGTTGGGAAATGGAGCTTGTATGTCTCCCTAGGTAGTTGGGTGACCTGAAATACTCTGTCGCTCATGTCATCATGAAGGATCTCCTGTCAAAAGCCATCAGGCAAATCCATAAGATCAATCATTTTGTTCAATGCAAGGATCACGGCGGAGGTAGTTCTGTAGCTTTAGAAGGAACAGGTTGGTGCCGAATGAGACCCATGCCATCTTCCCACCAAGCAAATGTGGGACAAAGAAGCATCCATCATGAAAACTGACCTCAAGAACTTGTAGGATCTCTGCAAATGCAGCGTCCTCTGCATGCTCCAAGGTGGCACATGGAGATTCCAACACTTATGAAAAATAGAGCAGAGCTCGTTAAATTAAAAAAAACATGTAAAAAACTGTCAATAAACCTTCAAGATATTGGTGACCTGCGTTGCAGAGATGGGCACATGGTAAGGGAGACAGCACGTAGGTGGGTGGAGTGTGTTGGTAATATTCTCATTCTTGGGTTGGCACGTGGGCCCATGAACACCCATGACCTTGTGAAAAATGGGAGAATAAGTGGATAGATGGATGAAGCGTGGATGGATATTAGGTAGATCGAGGATGTGTATGTGGGGTAGGTTGATGGATGGATGGAGGCTGGACGATTGCACGGATAATTAGGTAGATGGGGATGGATGAATGGATGAATGGATGAATGGACAGATGGATGAGCAGATGATGGATGGAAGAATGGATAGATTGATGGACTTACAGATGACTGGATGAGTGGTTAGATGAATGAATGGATAAATGGATGGGTAGATAAACAGATGATGGATGGATGGAACGGTGATGCATGGATGAATGGATTTACAGATGGATAGATGGATGGATGGATGGATGGATGGATGGATGGATGGATGGATGGATTGACAGGTAGATTGATAGACATAAAGATGAGTGAGTGAATGGATGGGAGGATGGATGGAAAGATGGATGGATGGATGGATGGATGGATGGATGGATGGATGGATGGATGGGTGGGTGGATTGGTGGATTTACAGAAGAATGGATGGTGAAGATGAATGAATGGATAAATGGATGGATGGATGTAAGGATAAAAAAATGATAATGGGTGGATGGATATGAAGGTAAATGGATGATATATACATGAGTAGGTTGATGGATGAATGGAAGAGAACAAATATACAGATAATTAGGTAGATGGATGAACAGATGATGGATGGATGGATGGATGGATGGATGGATAGATTGATGGATTTACAGATGACTAAATGAGTGCATAGATGAATGAATGGATAAATGGATGGATGGATGGATGGATGGTTGGATGAACAGATGATGGATGGATGGATAGATGGATGGATGGATGGAAGGAAATATGATTGTTGTATGGATGGATTTACAGATGAATGGATGGATGGATGGATGGATGGATGGATGGGTGGATGGATGGATGGGTGGGTGGATTGGTGGATTTACAGAAGAATGGATAGTGAAGATGAATGAATGGATAAATGGATGGATGGATGTAAGGATAAAAAAATGATAATGGGTGGAGGTATATGAAGGTAAATGGATGATATATACATGAGTAGGTTGATGGATGAATGGAAGAGAACAAATACACAGATAATTAGGTAGATGGATGAACAGATGATGGATGGATGGATGGATGGATGGATGGATGGATAGATTGATGGATTTACAGATGACTGAATGAGTTCATAGATGAATGAATGGATAAATGGATGGATGGATGGATGGTTGGATGAACAGATGATGGATGGATGGTGGGATGAATGGATGGATGGAAAGATTATGGATGGATAGATGGAGGGATTTACAAATAAATGAATGGATGGATGGATGAATGGATTGGTGGATGGATGGATGGGTAGATGAATAGATAGAAAGATGGATGGATGGATGGAAAGATGATGGATGGATTTACAGATGAGTGGATGGATGTATGGGTGGATGGATTGGTAGATTTACAGAAGAATGAATGAGTGAAGATTAATGAATGGATAAATGGGTGGATGGATGGATGGATGAGAAAATGATGATGGGTGGATAGATATGTAGGTAAATTGATGATGTTACATGATTAGGTTGATGGATGGATGGAGGGCTAGACAAACACACAGATAATTAGGTAGATGGTGGGTGGATGGATGAATGGATGGATGGACAGATGGATGAACAGATGATGAATGGATGGATGGATGGATAGATTGATGGATGGTTGGATGGAAAGATGATGTATGGACAAATGGGTGGATGGATGGATGAATTGAAGGATGAACAGATGATGGATGGATGGATGGATAGATTGGTAGATTTACAGATGATGGATGGATGGGTAGATGAATGAATAGATAAATGGATGGATGAAGGATGGATGGATGGATGGATGGATTTACAGATAAATGGGTAGATGGATTGGTGGACAGATGAGTGGATGGATGATGGATGGATGAAGGATGGAGAATGCATGCATCAATGTACAAATGGATAGATACATACATAAACAAATGCAAGATAACCATATTGGAACCAGTGGTGCTAGTCAATTATGATTATTATCCAGTTCACTGTTCCCGTGTGACAGGTTAACAAAGGAAATAAATTGCATGGTCACAAGTATATGTCACTCCAATGCAGACGTTGATGTATCTAAAGTGAAGGGTCCACGGTAATAATGGCGGCTATGACACACCTATCCTTGGAGACATGGCTGCTGGGGTTAATGCTCTGCTTCTACTCAGTGCTACATGGCGGGTGCTGATGTGAAATTCCTGTGACCACCCCTGAAGTCCCACTTAGGTGATGAGATTTCAATGTGATATTTCTTCCAACACCTTCCATTCTGAATGGAGAGGTCACCTCTGCATGTGATTTTTCTGAACCCACCAAAGTGTTGGGTGAAATTTAAATGATATACTATGGTTTTCCAAATTATTAGGGGGTATTTCTTCTCTGAAAGGACCAAGAAGGAAATTCCGTGGAGTGTAGGTACTGGTTTGTTTTAAGTCTCCTGTCCCAACTGGAATTCCTCCAGGGGCTCCGCAGAAGGCTCTTTGCATGTGCAAGAACCAGTCAGGGGATACTAAGTCCACAAGATGCTACTGAGTCGACCTTCCGTGTCTCAGGTGGAGGTCAGAACAGAGACCACAGTGAACTTGGCATTCATTCTCTTACACATTCATGTCCCCCATTATTCTCAAAAGCATGGTCTTATTCTGCCTAATACCCTGATCTTCAACTCCGGGCTGAAGACTCATTAGACTTATTTTTGTTGATAATATCTGATAATAAGGGAGCTGAGGTCCTCCAGCTCTCCATGTAACATAAAAGGTAGGACCTGTGACTTTCTGTGTCCAGTTTATTTTGGTTAAAAATCACTGTATCTGGTTCCATTCATTTTTCTGCAAATGCCATGATTTCACTCTTCTTTGTGGGTGAGTAATATTCCACTGTGAATATAAATCACATTTTCTTTATCCACCCATCCATTGTAAATCAGCATCTCAGTATTTGAGTTTTTAGCTACTTGAGAGGCCGAGGCACTAAAAATTCAAATAAGATGCTTCTCTTTGATTTTGTCACTTAGGTCACCATCAATGTTTGGAAAGGATCGTTATAACTTTCCTAAGCATAAGGAATTGGTAGATCTATTTCTTCCACTGAGTAGTTCAGGCCATTTGCCTGGATTTCATCTTGGTTTCAGGTCAACAGGGATATTTTATTCATTGCGGTTTCCTCATTAATATTCTGAGCGATTCTTTACCCATAAACAGCTATTTAGGTGAGCATCATTAAGCAAAACCAAGTTCAAAAGGCAATAAAGTAAATGTTAAATAAACAAGCCCCAAATCTCCCCCTGCACGGAGTATCACATCTGTTCATTATTTCTGGAAAAAGAAATTATTGTGACTCAAATCTGAGGTGTCTCCAAAAGCTCATGTGGGAGACCATGCAGGGTTGGAATGATTGGTTTAGGAGAGGTGTGACCTCATCAGTGGATTAATCCACTTGAATGGATTAACTGGGTAGTGACTCTAGGCAGGTGGGGTGGGGCTGGAGGAGGGGGTCCCTGGGCTGTGCCTTTGGGTCTCTGTCCTGTCCCTGGTGAGCAGAGCTCTCTCTGCTCCCTGGTGTAACCTAATAGTGGATTAATCCACTTGGATGGACTCACTGGGTGGTGACTGCAGCAGGTGGGGTGTGGCTGGAGGAGGGGGTCCCTGGGCTGTGCCTTGGGGGTCTCTGTCCTGTCCCTGGTGGGCAGAGCTCTCTCTGCTCCCTGGTGCCCTGTCCTGAGCGGCTCTCCTCCTCCAGGCCCTGCCGCCATCTTGTTCTGCTCCCCTTGGGCCAGAGCCATGGAGTCGGCCCACCACGGACTGGACCTCAGAAACCATGAGCCCCAGAGAGACTCTTCCTTTTCTAAATGCTCACGTGTAAGACGGTGCAGGAACATTCAGAGGATTGGGTTGTGAGAGGTGTAGACTGAAAGTGGATTAATCCACTTGGATGGACTCACTGGGTGTAGACTCATAGTGGATTAATCCACTTGGATGGACTCACTGGGTGTAGACTCATAGTGGATTAATCCACTTGGATGGACTCACTGGGTGTAGACTAATAGTGGATTAATCCACTTGGATGGACTCACTGGGTGGTGACTGCAGCAGGTGGGGTGTGGCTGGAGGAGGGGGTCCCTGGGCTGTGCCTTTGGGGTCTCTGTCCTGTCCCTGGTGGGCAGAGCTCTCTCTGCTCCCTGGTGCCCTGTCCTGAGCTGCTCTCCTCCTCCAGGCCCTGCCGCCATCTTGTTCTGCCTCCCCTTGGGCCAGAGCCATGGAGTCGGCCATGAAATAAATTGGGAAATATCTCCTTCAGTCCTTTTACACTTGCTAGTTTCTAAAAACCACATATTTGCAGCAGAGAGCAAATAGAAGACAAAGTGGGGAAAAAAAATGAGCGCACATTATCTTGAAATACGACTTGAGGTTCAGGATTGTCATATAACCTTCGGTCATAGCGACGGCCACTGTGAAATGAACACTTTCGTTTTAACTTGATCTTTTTCTTGGTTTCTTTTGGAAATGAGTGTGGACATAGTTCCTTCCAAGTCAAAGACTGTCCCCTCCAGGTCAGATACTGAATTCTCGTTCTCTCTCAGAGTGTGACTGCATTGTTTATCATTACGGAAGGACCTTAATCCAGCAGGACTGGGGTCCTTGGAGAAGAGGAGATGAGGTCACAGGCGCACACAGAGGGCCGACCCTGGGAGGACACAGGAAGAAGACAGCGTCTGTGGGACCCGGAGAGAAGCCTTAGAAGGAGCCAGCCCTGCCCATGCCTGGACCTCTGGCTCCAGCCTGGACAGAATAAATTTTTGCTATTTAAGACACCTGGGTTGTGGTATTTTGTCACAGCATCATAACAGGGGCTATCTGTAATCTTCAGTCATAGATAATATGGGCAAGGGTATTCAATGTGATCTGATTAAAAGAGAAAGAATGCATCGACTAGTGGAGGAACTCTTTACAGACACTCACAGGTCCCCTAGTCCTTCAGGGACACTTTTTTGTAAAGGAGAATCCATCTGACTTTGTAGTTACCTTAGCTCATTTTCTGTTGCTACAGCTGAGTACCAGAGACAAGGTCATTTATGAAGAAGAGAAGTTTATTGGTCTCATGGCTCTGGAAGCTGGATCTTCAGGAGCAGGGAGCTGGCATCTGGTGACACTTTCTTGTTGCATTTCAATATGGCGGAGGGTATCCTGGGGGGTTTCTCAAGTCTTCTCCCAACCACAGTTCTTGAAACATGAGATTTTATTATTTGTTCCTTGTCTTATTTATTTTCAAAATGGGATCGATTCAATTTTATAATAGGACCCGGCTTTTTTCTTAAGGAGAAATGTTGGAGAAACTCCGACATTTTGTGGGCGTATCGTGTTCTTTTCTGAATTTCGGTCACCAAAAGAGAAAAAAAAAAAAAAAGTCTATTTGAATGCTCCGTGATTTCATAATGCCTTTTTATTCAAAGTTGTCTATTTTCCATTCTGCTCCTGCCTAAGGAGGTTCTGAACGCTCCCCAAATTTGCTTTCATTCGAATTGCTATAATTACATGTTTCTTTTGAAATTCAATATAGGTCTTCACCTGGAAAAGAAAATTAAAGGGAGGAAATCTCAAAATTGCAATATTGAGTTCTTACATTAATATGGAGAAAAAAAGGTGTCCCTAATGATAACCCTAAAGGAGAGGCCCTTGCTGGAACATTTGGATTGGTCATTTATTTTTATCAAGAACCTTAACATCAAATATGTGTGCGTACATGTCAAGGCAATGATCACTCTGTCTCTCAGATTCAAAGTGCTATGACTCTTACAAATAAACCAGCATCTGTATGTTTATTTAAAGTTATAAAACATCTCTGGGTTTGATAACGTACGACACCTGTAGGCGTGTTGTGTGTATTCGGCGAATCAAACTGCATTTTGAGTGCCGTGCATCCGTACAATGGATCAGGGCCTGCAGCTATTAACACACAAAATGCACATGCACATCTTCAGAGATGCAGACACACGGAGGAAAATGGAATACGATTCCCAAAGTCGACATGCAGAGCAGCAGGACATTTTCCTGGCACAGTGGCACACACTAGTGAACCCAGCCATTCAGGAGGCTGATGCAGGAGGATCATAAGTTGGAGGCCAGCCTCAGCCATTGAGCAAGGTCCTGAGAGCTCAGTGAGACCCTGTCTTGAAATATAAAATAAAAAGAGCTGTGATATGACTCAGTGGTTATGCACCCTGGGGTTCAATCCCTTGTACCATTAAAAAAAAAAGGACATTTAAATTGAAGGGAAAAAAATCCATTTTTGATGATAAATTATGGAGACCACCCCCTTCAAAATAATGAATAAAGCACACACCACCATGATTTTAATGCATATCAAGCATCTCATGGTCAACACAGAAGAAAATATTTTTTTAAAAATTGTAAATAAGGAAATAACATCATTGTCAGAGATAAGTACAAAAATCATAGAATATTTAAGAATAGCTCTGAAATTATTGACATAAGATGAATTACCACAGAACAAATCAACAAATGCTGTTCTGTTCGAAAGCAGAAAAATCAAACAATGATCTTTTCTTTTTTCTTTGAACGGAAAAGATTTATAATGATATTATTATATACTATATATCAGTTATGACCAATCAATATTCAATCATATCAATTACTGATAATCATTTCTTTATGAATGCATAATGAATGAATAATGCTAATTAGTCTTAACAATTTTATATTTTAAATAAAATATAAAATAAAATTAATGATCATGGTTATATTTTGATTATGGTTAATAAAATTATTATATATACACATTGATATGTACATTAAATATATTCTATATTTAACATGCACATTGAAAAATATATATTTAAGTTTGCATAAGTTATATGTAATCACTGCAAAATATTCAAGATTATATTTATGAAGATTTACAGGCACAGAATTAGATGCACTTAAAATATTTGTAAACCTCTGAACATTAAGCCTTGCATTTTCAACAATTCAGCAAGAAACCTTTTATAATGCAGGATTATTAAATCTGAAATGATAAACATTCAGAAAAACAATTAAGCCTCTATGTCTTCATAAAGTACACGATTATTTTTTCCCTTTATTTTTGTAGACAACACTTTCACATGTTTCAAAACATAAAAATGGATGTACAAATAAATCAGCATTGGCAAGCCTCATTTTGCATGTGCCCATACACCCAGACCTGCTGGCCCCGTTAGATAATTTCACACAGATTTATATAATATTGCTATGGTCTAGAAGTGGGGGAGCATATCTAACCATGGCAATAATACATAAATCACATGTTGAACATTCACCCCAGGGGATGGTATTGGAGGTGGGGCTCTGGGAGGGGCTGAGCTCCCGAGGTACAGCCTATAAAAGGGACAAAGGTCCTATAAAAGAGACCCAAGAGCCCCCTGCCCTTCCTCCATGGAGGACTCAGGAGAAGGCACCCTCTGGGAGCAGAAAGCAGCCTCAGCTGACGCCTGGCTGCCCCACCTGGACCTGGGGCTGCAGCTGCAGAGCTGGGAGCATTAGCTGTCAATCATTTAAGGGGCCCTAATGGACCATCAGGAGGTACCAGACCCCTCCACTAGCCATGGGGCACAACCCCTTGATGTTGGCCATGCCAGGGGCCCTCGGGTGGGTGCCCTTTGCAGACGCACCCCCGAATCTGAAAGCCAAAGGGTGCAGCTCCATTCCTCTGGCCTTTCAACCTACAAAAGGGCTCAGTGATCCCGGAATTCCCTGAACCAACATGGCAGCCGGAACCTCATGTGATAAATGCCCCAATCCAATATGGCAGCAGGAAACTCCCCAAAGAGATGCCCCAAACCAACATGGCGGCACGAACCTCATGCCATAAATGCCCTGGACAAAAATGGCAGCAGGACCCTCATGTAGGCAATGCCCCAAATCAATATGGCAGCTTGAACTTCATACAATAAATGCCCCAAACCAATATGGCAGTTGGAACCTCCTGTAACCACACAAGTCAAATGTGGTGTGTTGACCCCTCACCCAGGTGCTGGTGTGTAGGGGGGCTCTGGGAGGGGCTGAGCTCCTGGGGTGCAGCCCATGAAGGGGATTACGGTCCTTATCAGAGAACTTCAAGAGCTCCCTGCCCTTCCACCATGTAGGACCCAGGAGAAGGCACCCTCTGTGAGCAGGAAGCACCCTCAGCTGACCCTGGTGGGTCCCACCTGGACCTCAGGCTGCAGCTGCAGAGCTGAGAACAGTTGGGTCTGGGGTCTGGGATCGCCCCCAGCCCCAGGTAATGTGGCACTGAGACCCTCCTGAACTGTAAGCAGTTAATCTTCATTATTTCAGTTACTCACTGTTGTATTTCCTTAAAAAATAACATAATACGTCTTGTACTTCTTTATCTGTTTTTCATAAACTATGAATACGCAGGCCAACAAATAAATACGAATATAGACTTAAATATGCATGCGAACGTACAGATGTCCTTCTTCATTCTTCAATTTTCCATCAAGATTTGAAAGGAACATGACTTTTTTCCCCAAGGTAAAGTTGCATCCTGAAATCCTTTTGAAATCCCTTCATAAAGTGACCTTCTTTCTTTTGCTTTTAAGCCTGCAAATCATCTCATCAAGAAGATTGACAGGTTGTTTCATCTTTTGCCGTGACAGAAACATGGACATGAAAAATGTCAACGTGTGTCATATTTCCCAGGTGCTTATTTATCCCCAGATTCGAGTCCCTCCCGGCAATTGGTGGGGCCCATTCTTAAGTAGAGCCGCCATCTTGTTACATATTCCCAACTGTGTCCCTGAGAGATGGAACTTTCTTCTTTTCTCCCACTAAGTATGTATCAGCCTCCTTGTTTTCCAACAGCTTTGCCACTCTGTTGTTGAACTTTGGATTTTACCAATCTGGTATGAAATCCCTCCAGCTCCTGGAATTTGCCGGGCTCTCATTCCTCATTGACATGCACTGGGATGCTATTTATGTTTGCAATTTAAACATTATTCCAGCCATGTGGAAGCAAAGCCATAACTGGAGACGTTCATTCATTGGTGCTGCATTAACAAATATTGACAGGCGGGTTTATAAGCACAGGAGGCATCATGGTGAACTGGGTGCACTCAATCTTGTTCTGCATGAAAATCGGCACCAACGGGAGCTGGCAAATATTAAATGCTTGACATACTGGAGATGATCTTTGTCAAATGCTCGAGTTCACTGGTATATTCTTGAAAGTTTCTGTAGCAAGTGGTTTTATTAACCTCAGGTATCCTCCTGTTTCTGTTTGCCAAAACACAATGCCAGAGGCTAGGTCAGTTTTAAAGCAAAAAGGTTGTTTGGGTTCAAACTCTGGGGTTACCCTGTAAAGGATCTGGGGTCTAGAGATGCCCTGTGGGTGGCAGAATATCAAAGTGACATTAGATATCCTGTAGCAGGAGACAAGTACATGGCTCCTGTAGGATCTAACCTTCTTCCTATAAAACTTCCAGGATTCAGTTGTGGGATCTCTACTCTTGGGATCTCACCTGCTATCTGTCTCTTTCCGAAGTCCACACATCTAAACAATGCAGTTGGATTGTTTGCAATTTTTTTTAATACCTCAAGATGAGGATTCAAATCCACTTTGACTCTCCGAAAGGACAAACCATAGGACCCTGTATTTCAGATTAATGGATCCATAGCCACGTAGGCAAAGACCCACCCTAGCTAAAAGGTTTCTTGAGGCCTAGAGGTAGAGTTGGAGACCTAACCAGTGCATTTATCTTCCATCCCATACAACATCTTGAAGTCTGAGTTGGAGAAGGGAAAATTTATTCTGGCTCATGGTTTCAGAGTTCTCCATCCATGGTTGGCTCGCTCCACATCAGAAACAAGATGGCGGAAGGGCATGGGGAAGGAAAGATGCTCAGCTCATGGCACCTACAGAGCAGAAAGAGGGAGAGGGAGAGACAGGAAGGGACAAAGGAACAAGATGATCCATTCCAGTGCACACCCAATGACCTTCTTCTTTCAACTAGGTCCCAACTCTCTGTGGTCCATCTAAACCTCAAATGGATTAATCCACTAATGAGCTCCAACATCATAATCCAATCATTTCCTAAAAACCATATCTCTGACTCTTGCTGCATGGGGGACCAAGCCTTCATCACAGGAGATCTAAGGGGACACTCCCGATCCAAGCCGTGACAAGTGACACCTCTCATCGTCTACGCTAACAAACTCAATCGGCGTATCTCAACCCAACATCTCTTTGTCCTCCAACATGTTTTTCCATCATCCTTTGATTCATCTCCTCCTTCATCCTCCTGAACTAACATTTCTTCCTCTCCTAGATTCATCCCTCCGAGACCTTTCCAATTTTCTCTCGTTTCTTCCATCAACCCAGATGGATGTCCCAATAGCCCAGCTCCGGTTGTCAGCCTTCACGTCATTCCTACCTAATCGCAAACTAGAACTTTCCACAGCACGTAGATTCCCACGCTTCCTATCCTTGACTTAAACCCTTTATTGCTTCTGTGACCAAGAGATCTGACAGGAGCCATTGGAGGAGAAGAGATTATTTCGACTCATGGTTTCCAAGGTCCAGTCCATGGTGGGCCGACGCCATGGCTCTGGCCCAAGGGGAGCAGAACAAGATGGCGGCAGGGCCTGGAGGAGGAGAGCAGCTCAGGACAGGTCACCAGGGAGCAGAGAGAGCTCTGATCACCAGGGACAGGACAGAGACCCCAAAGGCACAGCCCAGGGACCCCCTCCTCCAGCCACACCCCACCTGCTGCAGTCACCACCCAGTGGGTTCATCCAAGTGGATTAATCCACTATTAGGTCACACCAGGGAGCAGAGAGAGCTCTGCTCACCAGGGACAGGACAGAGACCCCCAAGGCACAGCCCAGGGACCCCCTCCTCCAGCCACACCCACCTGTTGCAGTCACCACCCAGTGAGTCCATCCAAGTGGATTAATCCACTATTAGTCTACACCCAGTGAGTCCATCCAAGTGGATTAATCCACTATTAGTCTACACCTCTCCTAACCCACTCATTTCACCTCTGAACATTCCTGCATGGTCTCCCACCTGAGCTTTTGGAGGCACCTCCTATCTAATACATAACACATGCTATATGTCTTATAGAGAATCTGCAATATAATCAGACATATTTTATGTAGGTAATGCACTATAGGTATTCAAGAATATAGATACCTGCTTTATATTAATATATCATACTTCATGGCAGCCATTTATATGCATCAATTCAAAAATACACATGCAACCTGATATTTATTTTATGCACAGGCACACACACGCACACACGCACACACACACACACACACACACACGCACACACACGCACACGCACACACACGCACACACACAGGCACGCACCATTACTACATCTTCATAGTTATAACTTGGGCCAGAAATAAGTCATTTTTACCATCATCCTAGGCAGCCCCATTTCCTAATAAATATTTTTTTCCAAGATTTCCTGATTGAGCCCAGCACACATCAATCCGGAGGAAATTGACTCTACCATCAACCCTCCTTAAATCCTGCAAATATGCTCGAAGATTTTCACAGGTGCATTTCCATAAGTCAAGCTGCACCTGGTCTCTCGCTTTGCCGAAGGGCACGTGGGCTCCGCTGCCCTGTGCCCGGTCCTTGTAGGTCCCCAGAGGCCTCTCGGGGACGCGGAGAGGTTTCACTTCCAAGCAGGGAGATGCCTTCAGAATGACAATGAGCAGATTTACTTCCTGCCAAGACTCGGCGATGCCGGAGAGAACAGAGCGTGCTTTTCAGCAAAAAAAAAAAAAAAAAAAAAAATGTCTCTGAGGGACACGTGGAGGGGACGGGGGGGGGGGGGGGGGGGGAAATCCCGTGCTCCCGGGTGCTGCAGGAAAAACCACACAACCATTTCCCCTGAGCTGGATCTGTGGACGACGATGGAAGGGGAATTTGTGAAATGCAAATATCACATTTTGTCATGAAAATCAGCCACGCAAATCGCTTCCAACAGATCCCGCACAGCCAGGGCTTTGACAGGCATTGAGCAGTAGATCTAAAATCCATTTCCCTGAATTCTAACCCTGCCAATGCCTGCCGTCCTGCACTGTGCACCCCGACCTATGCAGGTGTCTGCTGGTCCTTGCAAAAATCCACCTGGGACACCCTGGGGACAGAGATGCTCCAAGATGCAGGCAGCAGAAGGTACCAGGTACTGAATTCAGGGACCCTCGACCCCTGAGCCCCGTCCCCAGCCCTATTTTGCATTTTATTGAGAGACAGGGTCTCCCTGAGTTGCTTAGGGCCTCGCTTTGGCGAAGGCTGGCTTTGACCTTGCAATCCTCGTGCCTCAGCCTCCCGAGCTGCTGGGATAACAGGTCACAGATATAAGGGACAGCTGGTCTGCTTGGAAAGGTCCGGGACGGATCCTCTCTCTATTGGACTGAGGTCCCTCCCTGGCTGGCCGAGCGTCCAATTCTTGCAGAATTGTCAAGAGAAGACCCTCCCCCTCAAATACGCTGGATTAAAAAATAATAATAATAATAACCAGGTCTCAGGTTGCTTAGAGATTCCTCTCCGAGGCCAGGCAAGCGGGGACAGGTTTGCTTTATAGGAAAGCAAAGCAAAAATAAAATTTAAAAAATAAGGTGCACGTTTGACGTGTGTTTTTTGCACAGCTTCGAAGTCTATCTCTGTAATCCGAAGATCATTGATCTTACTCAGACATCTGAAGCATGCAAAAAAAATGAATTTTAAAAGATGAGTCTGCTGTCCGCCGCCGGATTTAGATACCGTGGCTTCTCTTCGCCATAATGGAAATGATGCATATTTTATCTAAGTGACTATATGTTCATTTAAAAGGATTGCAACGCATGCTCAAAACGTTGATTTTCAAAGGCATCACCCGACACCTTTATATCTGCAGACGTGCGTGCATTTTTGCAAATATGCTCAGTCCATAATCGACCAGGGAGCTGTGCACAGCATTGCAACGTGGGTCCGCCTTGATCCTTGAGTCTCCAAGGGGTCCTGCAGCTCTACAACTGGTCATCCCCCGTGTCCACTGGGCATCCCGCATTTCTGGGTTCTATTCTGATTCCTTACATCCTCCCTGTCCCATGCACAAGGAGCTCTACCCCACTGGCAGGGCGGTGGGAGATTAAGTCCACTGAGACTCCATCTCCGGTTTTCCAAATGACGGTGCTCCAAGAAAGTTCATCCACATGTCACTCTGCAGTTCTTGCTCAACACATCATCGATGTTTCTGCTTATGAACGTTGTCGTTGATCTCTGTTTGGTCCGTGCCTTTCGAATCGGGTCATTTAAATGACGGTGTTGCTCTCTGTGCATGAGGATTTCATTTTGCTTCATTGACTTGGACACTGCAATTCATGCACCACATTAGCGGCCACCTAATTTAACCGTGGATACCCTTCGGTGCTTCGTAGGAAGCAAAGACCTCATTTCTGCTATAGGTAAATATGGTAGCACCCTATGGCATGAGGTGCTCTCCTTCCCAGTTTTGAGAAGCCAAAGTCAACTGCAGGCGGGAAGCCAGAAGCGGAGACACCAGAGAAATCTCCTGCACCTCGTTCCACAAAACTAGGCAGCGCTGTTGCTCATCTCTGGTTTTTCCACACAGTAAAGGGAACATCATCCAGTGGATCTGGGACAGCAGCTGTTCACAAGCAGTGAGTATCTGGGTGCAGTGGGGCACATGCCTGCAATCCCCCTGGCTCAGGAGGCTGAGGCAGGAGGACCGCAAGTTGGAGGCCAGCCTCAGCAGTTCAGTGAGACTCCATCTCTAAATGAGAGACAAAGAAAGAAAGAAGAAAGAAAGAAAGAAAGAAAGAAAGAAAGAAAGAAAGAAAGAAAGAAAGAAAGAAAGAAAGAAAGAAAGAAGGAAGGAAAGAAGGAAGGAAGAAAGAATTTACACACTTTTCTCCTAATGAAGAACTGTCTCTTCTTGGAATTTGGTCATAACAAATTGTGATTTTGCTAAAATAAAATCCTTTCATTTTTAAATTCATTTTTACATTTTTTTTCTTTTGAAAAAAGAACTCCGTGTTCTGATGAAGGAGATCAGCGTTGATCGTGGGCAAAATATCTTCATTTTTTTTTTTGGTCCATTATTTTGTTTAATTATTTGTCCGTTGTTTGAAGTATTTGTTCGATGAACAATGGGACCTTTATTCATTTCAAAGCCTTTTTGATACATTATGAAAAAGAAAACATGTTTCTTTGCCTTAATTACCAGAATTATTTACTATCTTATTTCTCTCTATGCAGGTATGCAGAATTATTATTATTATTATTATTATTATTATTATTATTATTTATTATTATTATTATTTCATACTGGAGATTGACCTCAAGTGCACTCGACCCCTGAGCCCCGTCCCCAGCCCTATTTTGCATTTTATTTAGAGACAGGGTCTCCCTGAGTTGCTTACAGCCTCCCTTTGGCTGAGGCTGGCCTTGAACTCACGATCCTCTTGCCTCAGCCTCCTGAGATGCTGGAATGACAGATGTGCACCACCACCCCGGCTAGTGATGCAGAATTTTAAAATAAGATGACTCATGTCCAGGTGCAGGGTGTGCACTGCCTCGCTAACAGACTTGTCAAAACTCCAAATACTGACATTTATCCCAAAGAGTATCAGGTCTTTTGAATAATAGACTGAGAAACATGGTTTTCAGATATGAATTCCAAACCTGGTGGTATTTTTTTCTACCCTTCTTAGACCTATCTGCAGCCTCCTGGACACCCAAAGTCATCTTGATATTATTGAAAATGTCCCACAAAGTGGGGAAAAAGTAGGTAAGCGATTGCACTACTTAGGGGAGAATAATATTCAGCCCTGAAGAAGGAAATGATGGCGCTTGTCAGTCATAGAGATGGAGCTGGAGACTGTCACACTAAGAAAAATAAGTCAATCCCCCAAAACCAAAGTCCAAATGCTTTCTCTGATCTGTGGATGCTGATTCTCAATAAAGGGGGGCGTCTAGTTTATATGTAAACAGGTATATAATTATCTATAAATATATATAATTTTTCATGAAATATATCACAAAATCATATATAATTTCATTTTAGATAATATGTATATAGTATAAAATCATATATAATTCTGTTTTACATAATATGTATATAGTATAAAATTATATTATATTATTATATTATATCATATATTAGATTACATTATTATAATATATTATAATAAAAATATAATATAAAAGGTATAATATGATGGAGTATTTACATATTCATAATATGTAAAGTTCTATTGGTTCATGCATTTTATATAAAGTTGCATATTTCAAATTCTGGAGTGCTGATAGATAAAGCAGGCAAAAAAAAAGAATGAATAAATAAATAAAAGTACCACTGAGCTGAGGGTCACAATAAAAGTCCCTCAGGTGGGCACAGAGTGGATTCCCATTCAGTTAGTCAACTCCCACCTAAGGGTACCCCATCCTTGGCTCTTTGGAGCAGTGGAGAGGAGAATACCCACTCAGGTTCTGAAGGCCTGGGAGAGAGATGTAAGGTCTGGCTTTAGGCAGCCCAGAAAGACCCTGAGGAAAGCTAGGAAGCAGATGGTACTAACACAGCCCAAGGAAAGTCCTGAGCCACCTCCCTCTGTCTCTCTTCATGCTCCATCTCAGGACTGGGTTCCCTCCAGACACACTCTCATGAGAACAGACGGGGTCCCAGGTTGTAAATGTTACTGGGGTCCCCGGCCGGTGACTACTTCTTCCAGAGAGATGCACCTGGGTCTGTTTTTCCCTCAGGTTATTAAACCAGAGCAAGACATGCGCATAAATGTCTAGGAAAGCAGATTGAGGATGTTTGGAGGATTTTTTGAAATCACATGATATGAATCTCAAAAAAAAAAAAAAATCTGTTTTTGGATAGATCAATGTAGGTGGTTCACGCAAAATTCTCGGGTGGGTTGCCTACTCAGGAATACGGCGCACATTCTTGCAAAGATATAGACATTTCCACATCATGACTTTTTTCGTGTGCTACTGGGGTTGAATCCAGGGATGCTTGACCATTTTTGTCTATTTATTATTATTTATTATTATTATTATATTACTTGGAGACAGGGTCTAGCTAAGATGCTAAAATTGGCCTCAAATTTGCAATCCTCCTGCCTCAGCCTCCCACATGGCTGAGATCACAGTCTCGCATCCCCACACCGGACAACTCCTGACGTATGTCACCCTGTACGAGTTGATAAAAACCAGACCAGAGTCAAGCACCATGGTGCACACCTGAAAGCCCAGCGACTCTAGAGGCTGGAGGCAGGAGGATCACAAGGTGGAGGCCAGCCTCAGCGATTTAGACAGAACCTTCTCAAAAGAAAATAAAATTTTTAAAAAAATAACAACTGCTTTTGGACAGAAAGCGTAGGAAGTTGGCGCAGTTATTACAATTGTCTTGGGTATGAAAGTCCCCCACACGTGGGGTAAAGTGTAAGTGAGGATTGTGCAAGAGGTGCTGTACTATGTCATCCACAGGGGCTTTGAGCCCAACCTTTCTATTTCTCAGAGATGCAGCATTCTCTGTCCGTGGTCAGCTGCTCCGGGTGGGGAGTCCATGGCTTTGGAAAGGAACTCAGGCAGCACAATATGGCGGGCGGAGATTGGCCCAGTTCATACAAGCCAAGGAGTGCAGAGAGCCCAGAGAGAAAGAGACAGAATCCAGGGACAGGGTATAGTCCAAGGCTCCGCCTTCTGTGGGGACTTCCTCAAGCCACAGTCCGCCTGTCTACACTCACCCTCTAATTCTTGATTCTGCTCTCAATGGATTAATCCAGCAAGTGGATCAATCCACTGAGGAGTTCAGAGCCCCAATCCTTGCCTAAAACCCCATCTCTCAACCTCCATTCATGGCTTTCCATGGGGGATTGAAAGCCAGAGATTATTAGGAAAATATGACACACACACACACACATACTCCCAAATATCAAATATGTGCATTCCAATGTTCAATGGGTTATTTTGAAGAATGAGTAATAATCGTCAAAAAATATGTGGACATTCAAAAGCACGCTCTTGAGCTATCAAGCTGCCAATCAAGAGACAAAAAGGGGGATTTAGGCGTCTGCCTTCTGCAAAACTGGGTTCGTTTTCTATTTCATCTGCCTTTTAAAGTTTTTGAGTCATAATTCATTGGCCATAATGCTTTATGTAAAAGCAGATTTTTGTTGCACCAATTTCATAAAAAACAAACTTAAGCCATCTCTCAGAGGTCACCCGTTTTCATCTCTTTACCTAAAAATGCAGGAAAAAATCCCCAGAGACGACGCAAAGGAATAAATATCGAGAAAAGCGGTGAAAAGTTGCTGTTGGAGTCTTCCTTGGGTGAAATTCCCCTCCTACCATTGATATGAAAGGGTTTTTTTTAATGTGCATGAATTCTGCATATAAGTACAGACATATATACGTGTGCATAAATATGTGCATGAATATATTTACATATGCATATCTATTTAATTATATATATATTTTTTTTTTAAATCCGTGAAATTTTGAGACACAGTGTCCTTAAGTTACTCAGTCTCGGGAAAATCTGCTGCAAATCTCAGCTCCAAGGCATGCACAGAAATTAAGAAACATACTCAAAGCTTGCTCGTTTGATCTTTTTTTTTTTTTTTTAATTTCAATAGAAATTGAAAGTGAGCCCAGTTATAGTGTCTGAAAACACAAGATCATACCATTCAGCTCACTCCTTGGATACGGAAGCCGATGCTTAAAAAGAGAAAATCATGATGCAGAATTTAAACTAAAAACCACTCTGCACTTTGTAATGATGCATGAGCGGATTTTACCCCACAGCCCCCTTTCCCTGATAAACAGATTGTCTTTCTGCTGTTGCAAATGTCCCTTGGCCAACCTGGAACCCAAGATATTCAATAAACCCATTTAAGCCCAATCCTCTCAACTCTCTGGGCCCCGCAGAATGAAATTACAGAATCAATGGCAAGAAGAGTGTTAGAAATCGTACAAAAATAGGTGGACATTCAGAAGCACGCTCTGGAGCATTTGAATGTGCACATTGACACGAGCTGTCAATCAAGAGACAAAAAGGGGGATTTCGGCGTCTGCCTTCTGCAAAACTGGGTTCGTTGTCTATTTCATCTGCCTCTTAAAGTGTTTGAGTCATAATTTGTTTTGCCTCCATTAATAGCAATGACCATGAATCGAAGCTGAACCAAAGGAATATTCTGTCTGTTCTTTACGCTCTGAATTCCACGTGATTCTGACTTCTTTTTTGCTCAGATGCGTGAGAAAAGGGAGACATCACCGTTGAGTCATTTTGTCAATATTTTCCTACTGTTGCTTTCGATCAGAGATGGAACGCGTCGAGCCTCGTTCTCTCCGTCTTCCCCTGGATCAGACCAAGGAGGACGTGCAAACAGACCCTGCCTGATGGGAACCTCAGACGTGGTTTTGTAATAAATCACAGGAAGGCGTAGCGCGCAGGAGGATTTTCTGAAGGACTGGCAAGATTTGCAGGTCTTGGAAACCTCATTTTGAAGGTCTAGAAAGATTACTTGGAATCCTCTCTAGTGTTTGCTTTTGAGCGTTCAAAATCCCCCCCAAGTTTCTGAGGAAATTATTTGTAGAGAGTCTCACTCGAGCCTACGTTGAATGCGAATCGGAAACAGGTATCTTCTGCTATAACCCATCATTGTCTGTTGTCTTTGAACTCGGAAATTCAGCCGATTTTATTCATGCCATCTTTGTGGTTGGCTGTCACGAAAACCTAAAGAATTTGAGAGGGAATTTATAATATAATCATGCACACGGCCCAGTTTCCATTTCCTTATTGTGAAAAATGGTTTACTTTGCCTTTTCAATAGAGACCCCGTGCCTTATTTTAAAAGGGATATTTTTATTCATTTATTGATCTTTGGTGCCAGGGATTGAACTGAGGGACCTTTGACCCCTGAGCCCCGTCCCCAGCCCTATTTTGCATTTTATTGAGAGACAGGGTCTCCCTGAGTGGCTTAGGGCCTCCCTTTGGCGGAGGCTGGCTTTGAACTCCCGATCCTCCTGCCTCAGCCTCCCGAGCCGCTGAGATCACAGTGCACTGAATTTCTTTTTAAAGTCCGCCTTCACGGTCTTGCTTCTTCAGGATGAGGATGCCCACAATCCTGGGAATATTTGCTATCAGACGCCAAAGACGCCTCTTAATTTTCATGCAGCGATTGAAAAGCTCACGTCTTCCAGATTTTTCTCTGTCCTTATAAAAACATTGCTCCCTGGAGAAAGGTCTCATGCTGCTCTGCGGTCGGCTCTGGGGGATCTCAAGTGGACGCTGGAAACCCAGAACCAGACCAGCCCCCCAGCTCCGTCCCCTCTTGCAGCTGAAAGGAAGATGGATGGAGGAAGAGCCTTTTGTGTTCTTTGTGGATGACGGAGATTTTCTCTGCACAAAGTCTAGGTCTGCACAAAGAGAGCAGCGGTCAATCCGTTGGGCAGGTGCCCAGTCGGTTTCTGTGAAAAAAATCTCTGAGATACCCGAGCGATCTGTTGTGTTGAACGTCCAGCCCGAGGCTTGGCCACTGGAGAAACATCTCACGTCGCCTTTGGTAACAGGAAACCAGGAGGCAGCAGAGGGTCTATCTGCAGAGGAACTTCCTCACTCCCAAAAAAATATATCTATTTGGGAAGAGTCCGTCCTTACGTCTTATGGAAGCTGAACTTCTTGCCATTCAAAGAGCTGAGCACCCAGAGGCTGAGGCAGGAGGATGGTCCGTCGGAGGCCAGCCTCAGCCACTGAGCGAGGCTCTAAGCCACTTAAGAAAACCCTGGAGCCGCTCAGCCCTTCCTGCCTGGTGGTTTTATGTCTACACAGCAGTTTCTGCCTTCTGCATGGACATCCCTACGTATCTTCCCAACGTTGCCTGGAGTCGACATGTTTCTACATCCACACGGAGATATTACAGGTGCATATATAAGCGTGCACGAGTGTGTCACCTACGTTCACAAAACACACGGCACACACCAACATATCCACCCGAGAAATCACTCAAAAAACCTTCCCTGCAGCTGTCTGATGAGCATCTGCTATTTTTTTTTAAATGTTCTTTTCTTTATCCCTTTATATTAGCTTCCGTATACATTTTTTTTTTAAATTTTAAATATAGAAAATCATGCTATTAATCCAAGTGTTGCACTCGAACTGAGCAGGATGAAATCATGAAAAGGCAAATGATAGGCAAACCAATTAGGAAATCCAGGGTTTTCCTGTTCCGTTGTTCTGAATTCAACGTGAGGCCTCCCTTGGGAATTCAGGGTTCCCTGAGGATTTCTGCAGAGTCTCTCCATCGATGGATCCTAAGCTGCTTTTCACTGCAGGAAGCCGCATTGCTAATTGAACCATGGTGATCCCACTTTATTATTCTGTCGTTTTGAATAGACCCTGTAAGGGACAGTCCTATTTTAAATGCTCAGTTGACAACTGACCACTTGGGGCCTCTGGGCAACAGTGTAGCTGGCCTCATTGTTTCCTTCTGCATCGTGACTGACCCTCTGCCACGTGCTACTTAGTAGATGCACATTTATGCTGTGTCAAAGTGCACCCTATTTTCTTGCAAATCTAAAAAGAACCCAAAAAAAATTGAAATATTCAGATTTCCAACGTTAAGGTTGCTTGAAATGCACCTGCATCCCTCCAAAGGAGCTGCTTGTGCAATTGAAATGCAAACTCTCTCCAGGGACCTGGTGTTACCTGCAATTGCACCCTAAGGTTTGGTGACACCAGGTTGATTCTCGACTGGAAAGCAGCCCAGACTGGTTTGGGTGACCTTGGGAAGCACCTTGCTTTTTGATTGACAGCTAGACCCCCCGGGGGGTGTGGGTGTGGGACACGGGCTGCTCCCTGCTTGTGCATAAAAAGTTTGCAATTGGCGCTGCAGAGAGCCATTTGCAGATTGAAGTCCAACCTTCCTCTGTGCATGGGAAAGGTCACACCCTGCAGCTGCATGGCACCGGTAATTCTTATTTTTTGCTTTATTTCCTTTCCCGTTTAACAGGGGGGTGGGGTGGGGGAAGTGTTTTAAAAAAGTCCTAGAAATGCAAATCATCGTGAGCCCACTTGAAAATCCAGAATCCCTCCGACTTCACGTGCCTGGAATACTTTTGCTTCAATGAGCTCCTTTTCCCCTTAGGGAAAAAAAAGAAAGAAAGAAGGAAATTAAAAATTTCCATTTATGGACTGGGCTGCAGCTCAGTGGCAGAGTGCTTGCCCCTCACGCGTGAGGCTCCGCGTTTGCACCACAGAAAAATAAATAAAGGGAAAGTGTGTGTCCCTGTGTCCGTCTGCAAGTAAAAATAGACTTTTTAAAAAATCCCATTTAATGACGAAGCCGATATAAAGGCAGATCGATTGCGATGGCACTGTGCAACCTTTCTTTGACCTAGAAATTTGATTTTTTTGTGTGTTGTTGTTGTTGTTTGTTGTGTTTTGTTCTTTGCATATGATTTCCAAATTCACAGACACATTTCCCTGGCTCGCCCTGCCCCACGGTGGGGCTCATCACCAGACCCAGCATGTCTCTCCCTGTTCCTGTCCTCTCTGCAGGAGGATCTGGGGACACAGGAGCCGGCTACTCCTGAACAACCTTTGCCCTTCTTAAAAATAGCCAGTTGCAGGGTTGAAGGATCAAGAAGGAATTAGCATTGAACACCTGCTTCACAGAGCTGTGACGGACCCTCAGAGCTGTCCCTCCAGCCCCCCAGGAAAGCCTCCCCATGGTTCAAAGCATAAGCCGGGCGTGGTGATGTGCGCCTGTCATCCCAGTGGCTTGGGAGGGTGAGGCAGGAGGATCAGGAGTTCAAAGCCAGCCTCAGCCAAAGGGAGGCTGTAAGCAACTCAGGGAGACCCTGTCTCTCAATAAAATGCAAAATAGGGCTGGGGACGGGGCTCAGGGTCAGAACACTCAGTCAGTCATCAAGTCGTCTTATCTGGAGAATCCAGTTTCCACTTCCTGACGTTTCTATTGATCAACCTTTTCCCAGAGAATCATTTGTTGGTCACCATAACAAGTCGAGGTGAAATTCCCAATGAAAAACCTAAGGGGTTTGGAACAGGAAGAAGGGCTGCATTTTGTCAAAGGTTTTTTCTGCCTCTATGGAGAGATCACATGGTTCTTGTCTTTAAGTCTATCTATGCGATGAATCAGCTTTATTGATTCCGTATACTGAACCAACCCTGTGCCCTGGGATGAACCCCACTGGATCGATCGTGGTGTGGTATCTTTTTAATGTCTTTGGATGTGATTTGCCAGAATTTTATTGAGAATTTTTTCCCCTCTATATTCATCAGGGATATTGGTCTGAAGTTTTCTTTCCTTGATGTGTACATAATGGAATATATAAAATTATTTATATATAATGGAATATTACTCAGCCATAAAGAAGGATGACATTATGGAGTTTCCATACAGGATTCCACAAGCTACAGCTGAGAATCCTAGTGGAAGAGAAGAAAGTGAGACTCTTTCTTTGAACAGTGGCGTGGAGTGTAACTCCATTGGGGAGGGGGAGGAGGAGGAGGAGGAGGAGGAGGAGGAGATGGAGGAAGAGAAGATGGAGGAAGAGGAGATGGAGGAGGAGGAGGAAGAGGAGATGGAGGAGGAGGAGGAGGAGGAGATGGAGGAGATGGAGGAGGAGGAGGAGGAGGAGGAGGAGGAGATGGAGGAGGAGGAGGAGGAGGAGGAGGAGATGGAGGAGGAGGAGGAAAAGGAGAAGGAGGAGGAGGAAAAGGAGAAGGAGGAGGAGGAGGAGGAGGAGGAGGAGCAGGGTCCTCAGAGTTGAATCACTGATGTTTGCACCTTGATAAACCCTGTCCTGATACCACTTTACAAATCTCAACCAGGATCCTGCAGCGAATCTCACATTTTCAAGTGACTTAAACCAATGAATCCCTGAACAAGAATCAGAACTTTTAGGGGAAACACAAAAACACCAAATTCTCAATAAATGCAAGTCCAAAACGACATCTTCCATCAAAGTACGACGGACGTGCTGGATCACGGGCGCGCAGCGCTGGAGAAACAGAAGATCATAGACCGAACATTTCCCCAGGTTCGGCTCCACATCACGATTTTAACTGGTACTAGTTACAGGAAATGTCAGAATTATTTTTTTTTTTAAAAAAAAGAGAGAGAGAAAATAACATACTTTGGAAAGTTAACTGTAAGAAAAAAAAGCAAAATAGCAGGACGCCAAGATGGTATTTTGGTTAAAAAAAAAAAAATAAAATAAAAAACAAGCAAATAAACCTTTGAAGAGAAAATCAGTTGTTGATTTCAAAAATAGTCGCAGCTCCATCTGTGCTGACGTACTCCATGACCTTTGCAATTAGAAGCACCAATGTGATTTTTGAAAGTTAGAATATTAATTCAAGACTGATTCCCCCCAAGTCAGCGTGTGTTTTTAAAAGTTTCCAGCGAGGACCAACTCGGTCCCTGGCAGAATCATCTCTTAAATTCAGCATTTTTTTTTTTAATTTTGTTTTTTGCACATTTGAGACCCAGGAATATTTACCAATAAAAAAAAAATAGCTGTTTTTATAAGCGAGACTCCTGCTCCCCGTTACCACTGAGCTAATCCACTCAAGTGGATTAATCCACCAATTCCTTGAAGGCTCTCAAAAACCTAATCCCGTCGCCTCCGAACGTCCCTGCATTGTCCCACACTTGAGCTTTTGGGGGACACCTCACATTTTAACCAAAGCCATATTTTAATATTATATATTTTACTTAGAGACAGGGTCTCACTGATTTGCTTTGGACCTTGCTGTTGCTGAGGCTGGCTGCGAACTCGTGATCCTCCTCCCTCAGCCTCCTAAACTTCCAGGGTGACAGGCGCGCACCACCAAGCCCAGGTAAATCTGAGGATCATTCTTTCGGAAATTTCAAATGCAATTGTCGGGAACCCGTAAGGTCTTAGAAATGCACTTGGTTGAAAATAATCGCGATGAATGAATTCTGTGTCCAAAGGAGGCTTCTGGGATCTACAGCTTCCTCTTACTATGGCAAAATGCATGAGGTGATCAAGTTATAAAGACAAAAGGTCTCTTTTTAAATTTTTTATTTTTTATCTATCTGCCTTGGAGGGCAGGTGGGACCCATTGAACCCAGGGCCTGGTGCATGCGAGGCAAGCACTGTGCCACCGAGCTGCACCCCAAAGCCCCTTGGTCACAGTTTTGGGGGTCCCAGTCGCTTTGGGTGCTGTGATAAGAGATTTCACCGTGGCCACAGCATCCGGAAGAGCAGAATTGCTCACGCCATAGACAGTGGGTGGAGCAGGCAGGTTCTGGGGACTAAACCAGAGCAAATCTTTGGAAAAACTACACGAGACTCGTCCTTTGGAAGGGTAATAAGGAGAAATTTTATTTTATTTATTTTTTTCTTTAATCTTATCTTTATGACGCGGTTTGCACCACCACCGTGAGAAGTTTCCGCATGGATTGCTGTTGCTTTAGGGGTATTAGAAGCAGCTCAGGATAAGAGTCTGCTTCTCCCCTTGTATTTCTGGACACTTTGCATGGGATGAGCAAACAATTGCATCCAAACACAAGTGGCTTAGGCCTTGGGTCGCGGCGTGAAGACGGGATCTGGGGCGAAAACCTGCAAACCCACCTGCTCTCTCTGATGCGCAGTTAATCGGAAAGGCCCACGGGATACGTGTGCGATTTGGACTCCTCTTTCAATCCTTCGCCACCTTTTCTAATGGTCAGTTTCTGAGCCAGCCCAGCTCATGACTCAGCAGCCTGTGCCGGGCAGATGCTGCGTCCATGTGCTATTTATTTAGCGATGGGCTCCGCCTGCGATCCACCGCGTTGAACGAGGACACGTTTTCTGGTGCATTTTTAATTTTCTTTTTTTTCCATTTTTTGATTTAAAAAAAAAAAAACAAGCAAACCTTTTGTCTTTATAAGTTGATGGTCTCGTGCATTTTGTTACAGTAGGAGGAAGGTGTCTAAATCCCAGAGAGATGTGAATTGGTAAGTGGACCCTGCCCTTCCTTCCCCCCATTACCCACAGAGACCACCCCATCAAGGACCAGTATCTGAGGGGTGAGCAGACACGGGATCCATCACGGAGGTTCTCAGGGATCCACGGGCAGCTTGAGCCCCAATCTGGAGTCCGCCCACCTCTCTGGGGAACCATGCATCTTCACAACCAGCCACCGCACCACTTCTCTGATGGTCCCGCCAATCGGCATCTCCGCCTGCGACCGTGGCTGGAAAAATAGTCTCTGATTTCAAGGATCCATGGGTTGAACTGGTGTCCAAACGGATGCTGAGGGACCCTGTCCCCACCTCGGGATCGAGACACAGAATCACATCGTCTTCAAAGTCAGGAGGCTGAGGCAGGAGGATCCCAAGTTGGAGGCCAGCCTCCAGAGCAAGGTCCTGCCTCCAGATGAAAAAATAAAAAGGGGTGGGGATGCACTCCGTGGTGATAAAAAGCAACCCTGGGATCGATGTCCAAAGCACCATGAAACAAAAGAAAAGCAAAAAAACTATAAACCTGTATCTATATCTCAACACACACACACACACGTGTGATCTTACATACATACACATGCACACGGAGTTGTAACCTTATGTGCAAATTGTACTTAAAACGCAACTCCCAAGGGTCACTAGCATCCTTCTGCCCTTTCTCAAGTTCATCCTTGCAGCTGGACCAAGAGACTCCAAAGGCTGTCAATCACTTAACCGCATGGATCCAGACATTTGCACAAGCCGCCAACAGCCACAGGCTCACTCTCTTACTGCATTTTTCCTTGTTTATTCCAAAGTTGACAGATTTTTTTTTGGAGGGGTGTAGGTACCAGGGATTGAACTCGGGGGTGCTCGACCCCTGAGCCCCGTCCCCAGCCCTATTTTGCATTTTATTTACAGACAGGGGCTCCCTGAGTTGCTTACGGCCTCCGTTTGGCGGAGGCTGGCTTTGAACTCGCGATCCTCCTGCCTCAGCCTCCCGAGCCACTGGGCTGACAGATGTGCACCACCACACCCAGCTCATGTCTTCCCCCTTCAAAAGCAGCAATGAATCAACCCTCAATGAAACACAGGAGCTGCAGTTTTCTTTATAGGGATCATACACGGAATGTAGTAGGTTTTTTCTTATTTTGGAGTAAGATTTTTTTTAAAGTAAGAATTTTTAAAATTTCTTCTGCAACCTTCATGTTTATGATAGTGGGTCAAAGGCAAGCCATGCACATGGGTAAATGGATGCATGGAATTGGGTGCCAAGGAAACATTATTTGCAACAAGACGAAGATTTGTAGCTAATCTCTAAAGTGGTTTTGTTGTATTTTGTGTTTTCTTTTCTTTTCTTTCCTTGTCCTGAGCCCTGCTGGACACTGAACCTTGCATATTCTCTAAGACCAGGCCTGGTACGAGGAGGAAAGATGCTAAGGAGATCGCGGTTTGGAAGGATTCCTGCAAACCCGGACTCAGAGCTCCCAGCCCTAACTGGTGACCAAGCTGAGTCACTAGATCTTCCGAAACGTGTTCTTTCTAAGAAATTTCCCAACCCAAACCCAGACCCTAACCCTCTACATCCAGCCTTCTGCCCAGATCTTGCTACTTTGTTGCTTTCATTTTTCTTTTTCTTTTTTTTTTTTTCAACTTTTGCTACTGTATCAATTCATTTTCCGTTCCTATAAGACCATACCCGAGACTTGATGTGTTAAAAACAAAAAAAGGTTTACTGAGCTCACAGTCTTTACAGGCCAAACGTCCAAACAGCATCGTCCTGGCCCCAATGAAGGGACCCCTGACCGTGTCACCTCCTGGACGTCCTTGGCCTCACTTACAAATGCTCACCTGTGTGACAAATGCCCTTGGGGATATTGGATACCAATATCAGATCATTGACGAAGGATGGAAAAGGATTTCAAAGCCCAGCAAAACATTTTAAGGTCAAACATTCAGATACTCAGGTGTGATTTGTTCTGACCCTTTATTTAGATCAAGACCTTAGCCTTGCTGCGCGGAGTGGTGCACACCTCTCATCCCAGTGGCTCTGGAGGCTGAGGCAGGAGGATCTCAAGTTGGAGGCCAGCCTCAATGGGCTACACAGAGATTGGGGAATCTCCAAGGAAGTAGGATGTGGTTAGAAGAAGCAGGTCCCTGGGGTGATGGGGGAGGGGCATACTTTTTTGGACTATATCTTGTCCCCGGCCTCTTCCTCCTCTTTCCCAATCTCTGCTTCCTAGTGCCTTGAAGTGAGCGGATTCTGTCCTCCATGATGTTTTCCTTGGAACCAGCCAACCCTGGACCCCAATCCTCAGGAATCATGAGCCAAAATAAATCTTTGCTGCCTGAAGATGTTTTTTTTTTTTTTCCCCCCCTCAGGTATTTTGTCACAGCAATGAAAATCCAAACTTCGCACAATAATCAGAGGACCTTCCTTTGTAGCCTCCAAAGCCATTTGGACACTTGAATCTATTCAACTGTTACATTCATTTCTGTTTTTTTTTTTTTTTTTTATCAATGGGGGAAAAATTCCTCCAATGCACCTTATAGATATATAATCTGGAAAATTCATAGATGGGACAAATTGGGTCTGCAGCGTTATCTAGGTGGAATTTTTTTAAAAAATGCAATATCCATAGAAATGTACGTCGGTAGCTACAAATGCATCAGGTCTGAGTCCGTGAACCGATCCCTTTTTTTGCAAATGCAAACAATAAATTCGCGTATTTTCATAAAAGAGCAAAAAAAAAAACACATTGAAAGGATCGTGCTTTTCGAATTGCACGTATTTCTTCTCTTATTTCATTAGTTTGGACTCCAAAGAAGATGCATTGATTTCTTTCTTTTTTTCTTTTCTTTCTTTCTTTTTTTTTTTTAAAAAAAAATTCAATTTTAAAGACGTAATTGGGTGGCTTCTGAGATGACCGCCACCGACTCGGATCCCATACTTTTGCAGACATTTTGCAAGATGCGGATTTTCCCTTGTGATTCCGTGCACGATGTTGGATTGTTTTCCTCTCCCCGACGTCGGAGGCTGAACCACAGGGTATTTCATAAAAGACGAGGAAACATTTTCTCCTATTTATTTGGGTTGGTAGCTCTGCAAGAAATAGATAAAAGACCCTGGTTTTCTTTTTTGCACACTGCAATTTCTCAGCAAGGTCTAAATCATATTTAGAGAACAACAGAACGTTCCCCCCCACCCGCCCCAAGCCGGGGAGAGGGGCTCTGTCCTTGCAATTTCTCAAGCTGAGCCCCAGAAAAGAAGCAGCAAATGGGTTGATTGAAAGGAATCACCATTTTTATTCCAAAAAAGAAAAACAGAAGCAAAGTGAAAATCGCTGCCTATTTTCCGGAACAAATAACCAAACACAATAGAAAGTGGAGGGCGGTGCGATTTCTTCACCTGGGACAATGGTTCTTGGAAAGAAAAGGCAAGAAACGAACAGACCCTGAGACTCTTGGATGCTGGCGTCACCTCGCGGATCAGCTGAGTCTTATTTATTTCTAGCTAAATTTCATTGGTTTCTTGTGTTCTCGGTAGGAAGCTTTTTTGCATGTGCGGTTTCCAATTTGTACAGGGAAAGATTTAGTGGTTTGTTTTTTTTTTTTTTTTTTTGAGTGAGTCATTTTTCTTTACAAAATGATTTTTTTTTTTTTATGAGCTGAGAAAACGCTGGACAAAGCTAGGTTACAACAACAAGATGAAATTCCCTCTGAAAAAGGGTCCGGTGTGGCCTGTTGGATCATCAGAATCGGCAGAAGCACAGTTAAAACACTGAACTAGGAATGGGGGAAACTAGATAGATCCTTGTCTCCAATAAGCATAAAAAAATTAAAAAATAAAATAAATTTTAAATAAACGAAGGAAGGAAGGAAGGAAGGAAGGAAGGAAGGAAGGAAGGAAGGAAGGAAGGAAGGAAGGAAGGAAGGAAGGAAAAATCCCATCTGAGTACAAGTCTCAGACATATCAAGATTCTCACAGTATTTTGGAGTTGGAATGAAGTGGGGAAGGTGGATGTGCTGGATGGTGTGATGGCCACCGTTATGTGCCCACGTGTCTAGGTTCCAGCAACAGTGACCCCCAACAAATGCCCACCTGGGCGTTGCCATGAAGTTGCTGCATCTTTGTGGGTGCTAAGTCGGGTCAGTGGGCGCTGTGACAGGCAGGTCCTCTCACACAGGGTGAGAGGGACTCATGGAATCCGCTGGAGAAGCTTTGAAGCCAACATGGAGGCTTCGCAAAGGAATTCTGTGTCAAGATGACGACAGGAGTTCAGCACACGGCGGCTTAGGAGCAGAGGGAGTGGGAAGAGCTCTGCCCACCAGGGACAGGACAGAGACCCCCAAGGCACAGCCCAGGGACCCCCTCCTCCAGCCACACCCCACCTGCTGCAGTCACCACCCAGGGAGTCCATCCAAGTGGATTAATCCACTATGAGTCTACACCTCTCCTAACCCAATCCTTCCACCTCTGAATCTCTTTGCAGAGTGTCACTCCTGAGCCTTGGGGGAGAACTCATCTGTCAACCCTGACAGAGCTGTCACAAATAAAAATCAGGACAGTTGCATTTCTTGTAAAAAGCACAGAATAGCCAATAAGGTCGACTGGACTCACCACCCCCCCCCCAAGTCCTATGTGCATGATTACCAACAGCTAAGATAAAAGTATTTTGAACAAATAGTGCAGGACCCGGGAAAATTCAAAGTGGCTTAACATATCACGAACCCACATTAGTAGGTGATTTAATAACAGTGGAATACGTAGGAAGATGTGCAGGTGATGGCTGGATTTCACGTAATGGCAACCTCTTTGTGAGGCTGAGGCAGGAGGGTTTTATATATGCTTTTCATCACAGGGTACCTACCACCTGCGTTCGGTCCCAATTGAGATTTTTTTTTTCCAATGATTTTACATTATTTTTGCTCCTTTCGATAGTAAAATCTCTTTGCACAAATCAAGTTTCTATAACTGAGATATCCTCATAACCATATTCCACGGACCATAAGATCGACAGCATCATCAAAATAAGCCTCTATATTCGACCAAGTGCTCAAAACCTAAATAAGAAATTATGTGTCGGAAGGCAAATAATCTCCAAACCTTAGAAAAAAGTCCACTTGGGTAAAATATTCAAAATTGCATCTGATAATTAAGTGATGGAGCCCAGATCATTGTAGGAAGATTCCCCACATTTATCAACCCCATTATTTGGAGGAGACTGAGTTCTTATGACTGCGATTCCCTGAGCTCAGCACCATTAAATGCATTTCCTGCCTCTGGGGATCCCTGGTTTTAGCACCAGGGATTGAACTCGGGGGACACCCGACCCCTGAGCCCCGTCCCCAGCCCTATTTTGCATTTTATTTAGAGACAGGGTCTCCCTGAGTTGCTTAGGGCCTCCCTTTGATGGAGGCTGGCTTTGACCTCGCGATCCTCCTGCCTCAGCCTCCACTATTTTTTTTTTTTCTGTTCTGTTTTGCAAGAAGAGTCCCGGGTCCTGGAATACCATCTCTGCAGGATGCAAGCAAGCAGAAAGGTCAAGATTGCCTGCTCTGAAATCCTTCGTGTGCTAATTGTTTGGTCCAAGACAACAAGAAAAAAAAAAAAAAAAGATTTATTTGGTCCATGCAAGAACCCACGGACTTAATGGTCGTGAGAACTCACCACATTGGAAAGATGGACAGGATGGTTCTTTTCTTAAATAACTAATTTATGCCCTTCCCTGCACAAAAAAAAAAAAAAAAAAAAATGAGCCCAATGGCTCCATCCACGTCCACCGTGCATTGTCCCTTTACAAGGGACACCCAGAATCATGGTGCGTCACGGGTACCCGCCTGCAAAGCAAAACTGACCCCTCTCCATGACCAGAGTGACTTTTATCCATTTCGGTTTCATCATAAAAGACATTACCACGAAGGACAGGGGCCGAGAAACAACCAGTTCTGCTTCTGCCAAGGTGGTCCGTATCAGCTGCCTGTGCTGCATAACAAAGAGTCCCCAACTGGAAAACCAGCCACGGGCAGAACGGCTTTGTCTCCTGGCTCTGCCACCCATCACACCCTCTCTCTGTCTTTCTCCCTCTCTGTTTCTCTCTCGCCCTCGCACACACGGCCTCCATATGGTGTCCACTGGAAGCCAATGCAGGTTCCAAGTTCTTTGACGTTCAAAACCAGGAGGCGAGACAACCTCTTTTCTTTATAACCCTGCCAAGGCTCTGGGATTTTGTTACAGCCACAGAATATGGACCCAAGCAGGAGGGATCTGCTGGTGGTGATCTGTGCACTGTTTCCCTCTGAAACTCAGACACGGACAGAGCCCACCTAATATGTCCTCAGCGACACATGTTCTAGGTCATAGATGGAGGCTGGGACTCATGGTGTCGGCCTGAGCATGTTGCTCCAGACATCACAACGGAATGAAATGAACCAGCACGGTCGGCCGGAATGTTGTCCCACCTGCCTATGTCAATAGCGCGTGAGGAAAATATTGATAAAAAAAAGTGAAATGTGGAGTCTCTAAATACAGGAACAGCATATGGGAGAGGAAGAAAGGCCCAGAGACAAGAAAGGGAGGGTAATGTTGCTATAAGTGACACAAGACAGGAAATCATGGTAGACGACGGAGATCGGCATCCACATTTATTTTTCAAACTGAGAGTCGGACATGATCATCAACCCATCCATTTACACGTGAGTGTCATAAAAATCATTCTTTTTCAGGGCTGCGTAATATTCCATTGGATATATATACCACATTTTCTTTATCCAGTCCTCTGTTGAAGGGCACCTCGGTGGGCTCCTGAGCTGCTGTAGACATAGATGGGGCAGCTTCCCTGTCGTGGGCTGATTTTAAGTCCTTCCTCCTGAGTGAAATAAACCCGTCCTGAAAAGTCAAAAGTCCCATGGTTTTGCCCAGATGTGGGAGCAAACCCAGGGTCAAGGAGGGGAGTGGAGGAATCGAGGTTCAGTGGGTTAGACAAAGGGAAGGGAGAGGGGACAGTCAAAGAAAGGACACTGGGATGAACCTGAAATGACTTTCCCGTCCACACCTCTGGTAACCCAATCCCGGCACCCGACATCTTTCTTAAATGAGAAACGTTTAAGTGTTTTTTTAAATTTATGTTCATTTTAATATTTTTAGCTGTAGATGCACACGGTACGTTTACTTTATTTGTTTTATTTTTATGTGGTGCTGAGACTTGAACCCAGTGCCTCCCACATGCTACCACTGAACCGCAGCCCCAGCCTCTACCACTGGACCTCAGCCCCAGCCCTTATTTTTTATTATATTTAGTCATTTATTTTGCTACTGGAGCATCCCCAGTCCTTTTTGAATTTTATTTCCAAAATGGCCGAGACTGGCCTCCAACTTGCGGTCCTCCTGCCTCAGCCTCCTGGGTTGCTGGGATGAGATGGGTTCGCCCCCAGACCCACTTTTAAAGATACTTTTTGTTGCCCTTTAAAAAAAAATAGGTCAAAATATATATTGTAGCTGGACATCTTATTCATTGATTATTGGATGGGGCCGGTTAGGAACCTCGGTGGAACTTGCTCTAGAAAGACAAAAGAAAAAAATGTTATTAAAAGTACATTTTGTTGCCATTAGGAGCCGGGAGGCGTTTTAATAAAAGTAAGATTAGTCCCGCGTTTCCTTGGGCATCCTGTGGTATTATCCGTCTATACCAGGGATTACAATAGCCCACATCATGGAAGAGTCACTTCTGTAGGTCAGAAATGACAATCTGAGTAGATCATTAAAGCTAAGACCTACCCAGGGAGGTGTGGGGCGGGGTGAAGCTCCCGTGTGCGGGGTTGGGACCGAGTGATTGGCATCGTATCATTTTAATCAGGGCTACAGGGTCTTCTCTGAGCCCGGTTATGACTTCCAGCAAGATTGAGCAGGCAGAGAAAAAGCATCATTCTTTTCTTTTCTTTTCTTTCTTTCTTTCTTTCTTTCTTTTTCTTCTTTATTTGTTCTTTTCAGTTATATATGACAGTACTCTAGGACTGCCTCCTTTCCCTTAGCATGATAGTCTCCGGCTCTATCCAGACCCTGGCAAATGCCACCATTCCACTCTTCTTCAGGGCTGAGTAATATTCCACCGTGTATACGCAGCACGTTTTCTTCACCCACTCGTCTGTTGAAGGGCTTCCGTGGCTGGGCCCTTCTGAGCCGATGAATGATTTTCACAGATTGCCGTGGTCACTCCGGCGAAGAAGCCACCAACAGCTGAAAGGGACAACATTTTACCAGCAGGGATTGGTTCAGGACTCAGAAGGGGGAAGAGGTATCACTGAACACGTGAGCTGGCGATGATCCAGGTGAATGTGTCTTTTGGACGATCCACATCGAGCAACGGGAAGTCAGGATCCAGATCCTTGCAGCCACTGGGTTTCAAATTGGGGACACGTAGGAAAGTTGTGGCGAAACCTTGTGCAAGTCGTGACATGATAATCTGGGAGAGGTGACCTTCGATGGCAAGTGGCATGTATGATCTTTGAACCTTGGGATTCAAGCTTTATTGAACAGAATGTTCTCGCCCCAAAGTCAATTGATCCAGGGCCATTTACATTTCTCTGCCATTATCTGTCTACCATCCATCTATCTCTCTGCCATCTACCAATTATGTCTTATCTATGTACCCATCTATCTATCTGTCATCTACCAATTATGTCTATCATCTATCCATCCTGTCTGTCTATCTATCTATCTGCCATCTATCAATTTTGTCTGTCATCTATCTATCATGTATCATCTATGCATCCTGTCTGTCTACCCATTTGTCTATCTGTCATCTACCCATTCTGTCTGTCCATCTATCTCTCTGTCATCGACCCGTTCTGTCTGTCCAGGGGCCTCTCACACCCTGGGTGGGGCTGCTCCTGGCTCCTGCTGTGTGGGGCCCAGAGAGGCTGCTCCAGCTCCTGCAGCACACAGCACAGCCCACCCCAGAGCACCCCCAGCCCCAGAGGCCCCCAGTGCCCAGGAGACCTGCAGGACAGAGTCTCTGTCCATCATTGACCTATCTATTTATCTATCACTTATCAATCATGCATGCACCTAAAACCTAGGTACGTGCATATATATGCATGACTCCCTTACAAGAAATCTTTTATCATTAAATGCTATTGCAATGCAATGGTGCATGCAGATAAAATGCAATTAAAATATAAAGTATGACTAAACACAGAAATAGTGACTTCCACTCCCCGTGCACGTTCACGGGGATTCTCAGCGTGCAAACGCGGTAGGTGACTCTCCCCCCATTCACCCCAAAGCCCCATCTGTTTTATTAGGAGGTAATTAAGTGCCCTTGCAGCTCTGCACTAGCAAGAGAGCTCTGTCCTGATTGCATCCGCACCTTGGATAGACTTTTTGTCTTTATTACATGAAATCGATAAATAATCCTGTTGGGCAGCTTCTGTCACCAGAGAGAGCTGCATTTGATTAATTAATTGCTCAGGAGTGGGGTGCAGACGTGATGGAAATGGAATGAACCGATTGAACCCCCACCACCACCACCCACCCTGCCTCTAATCTCCACCGACAGGGCCCTGTGCACCTCCCCAGGGGGCTGAGCTGATTTTCCAAAGAATATCCATGTTACATGGGAACCTCGTTTATTTCTTAGGGGAAAAATGAGTTTTATTTTTACAAAAAAAAAAAAAAAAAAAAAGCAGCATGAAGCAAAAAGATGTCTTTTTGCAGATAAAATCTGGATGTAAAAGTTAAGGAAGCATATTCAACTTTGAAAAAGAAAGGAATGATTGAGGCCGCACAGCTTGGATGTTCTACCTGTTTGATTCAAACCTAGAAGGAAATTAAAAAAAAAAAAAAAAAAAAAGGATGCACACAACATCAAATTGTTTTATTTTCTTAATTCGTCAGAATATCTTCGACAGCAAAAATACTCTATTGTGCATTTCCATTTAGAGAATGTTTAGATAAAGTGCAGGATTCTAAAGATCTTGTGGCTAAAAGGAAAAGGATAATTAACATCCTAATGACATATTCGTCATTATCCATGCGTGTTATTTTACAATCCTGTTTTCTTAAAACACTGAGTAAAAAATTTTTTTTTCTTTTTTTTTTTTTTTTTTTTTTTTTTTTTGTAGCAGGGACTGAACCAGGGGTTACTCAATCACTGAGCTCCATCCCAGAATTTTTTTTTTTTTTTTGAGATAGGTTCTCACTAAGTTGCTCAGGCCTTGCTAAATGGCTGAGGCTGGCCTCCAACTTGCAGTCCTCCTGCCTCAGCCTCCCAAGCTCCTTGGATTACAGGTGTGCATCACTGTGTCTGAGAATACAGGAATTTTATGTAGGGAAATGCATACATATCAATAGACATTTAATTAATTTTTAATGCTTGTGTAATTATAAAACTACTCCCTTGTGGTTTTTAATTTATTATTATTATTATTATTATTATTATTATTATTATTATTATTATTATTTAATTTGTTTTGAAAGCTGGGTCCTAAGAGAAGAAGAAGAAAGTTGTCAACAATGGGTTTTTACAACCTGAATTCTGTTTGGAAAGTGATTTTTTTTTAATTTCTATTTTTTTGAAAGATATGTTCTTGGGTATGTAATATTCTTTGAAAAGGAGAGTGAGCAGATAACCAGCCTCTGCCCTGTCAAGTATTAAATTCTAGTGATGCTCATTTCTTTTTGTGGTCACTGATATAGGTTCTGGATTCCGTAAACTCAGGGAGTTTGCTCACAAAAGGAAGGTAGGAGAGAAGCATTGGAGAAGACGAGGACGAGTTTGAAATCTGGAAAAACACAAAGAGAACAGGGTTTTCAGCCTCCAGGGAAGTATCTCTGCGAAGCCACTGACAGCGACCAAGTTCAGGGATCTCTGGATGATTGTGACTCACAAGGCGCGTCACTGGATTTCAACCGCGTGTCCCTTAAAATACACCCAGAGCGACTGGGAGAAACGGAGACATACCCCGGGAGACGGCAAGTTAAAAAACATCGAGTGGTTTGAGAGCCAAGGTCAAGGGTCCGTGAAAAAATGCTACATCTCAGGAGGCTTCCAAGTTCAACCACAGAAGGCACGACCTTGGTGAGGAGCAGCACCCGTGAGGGCAGGGCGCGATGGTACATGCCTATGACTCCGGAGGCTGAGGCAGGAGGATCACGAGCTGGAGGCCAGAGAGACTGGGCAACTTAGTAAAGCCCTAAGAAACTTAGCAAGTTCCTACTCAAAAAGGCTAGGGATGTGGCTCAGTCGTTAACAGCCGCTGGATTTGATCTCTACTGCAAAAAAGGAGGAGG